>NC_042621.1:292575543-292913501 GCF_901001135.1 Rhinatrema bivittatum
TCAAGTTAAGTGTAAAACCTTGATAAGACAGGCGAAGAGAGAATTTGAAATGAAGTTGGCTGTAGGGGCAAAAACTCATAAAAACTTTAAAAAATATATCTGAAGCAAGAAACCTGTGAGGGAGTCAGTTGGACCGTTAGATGACCGAGAGGATAAAAGGGGCTCTTAGGGAAGATAAGGCCATTACAGAAAGACTAAATGAATTCTTTGCTTCTGTATTTACTAATGAGGATGTTGGGGAGATACCGGTTCTGGAGATGGTTTTCAAGGGTGATGAGTCAGATGAACTGAACCAAATCACTGTGAACCTGGAAGATGTAGTTGGCCAGATTGACAAACTAAAGAGTAGCAAATCACCTGGACCGGATGGTATGCATCCCAGGGTTCTGAAGGAACTCAAAAATAAAATTTCAGATCTATTAGTTAAAATTTGTAGCATCATTAAAATCATCCATTGTACCTGAAACACTGGAGGGTGGCCAATGTAACCCCAATATTTAAAAAGGGCTCCAGGGGCGATCCGGGGAACTATAGACCAGTGAGCCTGACTTCAGTGCTGGGAAAAATAGTGGAAACTATTCTAAAGCTCAAAATCATAGAGCATATAGAAAGACATGGTTTAATAGAACACAGTCAACATGGATTTACCTAAGGAATGTCTTGCCTCATAAATCTGCTTCATTTTTTTTTTTGGAAGAGTTTAATAAACATGTGGATAAAGGTGAACCGGTGGATGTAGTGTATTTGGCTTTTCAGAAGGCGTTTGACAAAGTCCCTCATGAGAGGCTTCTAAGAAAACTAAAAAGTTATGGGATAGGAGGCGATGTCCTTTCATGGATTACAAACTGGTTAAAAAACAGGAAACAGAGCAGGATTAAATGGTCAATTTTCTCAGTAGAAAAGGGTAAACAGTGGAGTGTCTCAGGGATCTGTACTTGGACCGGTGTTTTTCAATATATTTATAAATGATCTGGAAAGGAATACGACGAGTGAGGTTATCAAATTTGCAGATGAATCAAAATTATTCAGAGTAGTTAAATCACAAGTGGATTGTGATACATTGCAGGAGGACCTTGCGAGACTGGAAGATTGGCATCCACATGGCAGATGAAATTTAATGTGGTCAAGTGCAGGGTGTTGCATGTAGGGAAAAGTAACCCATGCTGTAGTTACATGATGTTGTTTCCATTTTAGGAGCTGCCACCCAGGATAAAGATCTAGGTATCATAGTGGATAATTGTGATAAATTGCAGGAAGACCTTGTGAGACTGGAAAATTGGGCGTCGAAATGGCAGATGAAATTTAATGTGGATAAGTGCAAGGTGATGCATATAGGGAAAAATAACCCATGCTATAGTTACACAAAAGAAAATTATTTCTTACCTGCTAATTTTTGTTCCTGTAGTACAATGAATCAGTCCAGACGGTGGGTTATGTCCCCCGTCCAGCAGATGAAGTCAGACGAGGCTTCGGAGGATGCTGACATATAAACCAGCGCACCCTTTGTGAGTCCTCAGTATAGAGAATATCAGAGCCAGAAAACAGAGAAGGATGGATCAAGCTTACAAATCAAGAAATTTACCTGTAACGAAGGCAACTGTCGCCACAACTCAAGAATGTCGAGGCGAAAACCTGAATCATATAACCAGAATAGAGAAGTCAGAAGGGAATATCGAGCAGAAAGAAAAGACCCCCAACCCCCAAAATTGTTAGGGAGGGCGTCTGGACTAATCCATGGTACTACAGGAACGAAAATTAGCAGGTAAGGAATAATTTTCTTTTCCCTGTACGTACCAGGATCAGTCCAGACAGTGGGATGTACCAAAGCTTCCCTACATAGGGTGGGCCCCTGAAAGCCCTGATCGAATGACCCTGTTGCCAAAATACCCTGAAGTTGACGACTGGAGGTGTAAACGATAGTGTCTTGCAAAGGTATGCAATGATTTCCAGGTCGCCGCCCGGCAGATCTCCTGGGAGGAGACAGACTGGCTTTCCGCCCAGGACGTTGCCTGAGATCGAAGTGAATGAGCTTTGACACTCAAAGGAGGTGGCCGACCCGCTCCAATGTATGCCGCCACAATGGCTTCCTTGAGCCATCTGGCGATCGTTGTCTTCGTAGCCCTAGAGCCCTTCTTTGGTCCCGACCAAAGGACAAACAAATGGTCCGAGACCCGAAATTCACTGGTGACCTCCAAGTAGTGGATCAGACTGCGCTTGACATCCAGGAGAAACCGTGACTCGTTGGCAGCGAAGGACGGGAGTTCTACCGTCTGATTTAGATGAAATGCCGAGACCACCTTGGGTAGGAAGGAAGGCACTGTACGTAAGGAGACCTCAGAGTCAGTAAAACTGAGATAAGGCTCCCTGCATGATAGCGCTTGTAGTTCTGAAACCCTGCATGCAGAACAGATGGCCACCAGGAAGACCGTCTTTAGAGTGAGATCCTTGAGGGTGGCGTCACGTAGGGGCTCAAAGGGAGGGCCTGCCAGAATCTTGAAAACTAAGTTGAGGCTCCAGGAAGGACAGAGATCCTGGACCGGAGGCCACAGATGTTTCGCCCCCTTGAGGAAGCAGGCGATATCCAGGTGAGTCAAAAGTGAGAGATGGTCAGGCAACTGAACCAGTGAGCTCAGAGCAGAAACTTGTACTCGCAAGGAGTTTTAGGAGAGTCCCTTCTCTAGGCCGTCCTGTAGGAACGCGAGAATCTGAGGCACCGAGGCCGTTCAAGGCACACCAGGATTCGAACAACTTCCAGACCCTTTCGTAGGCGACTGAGGTTGAAGTCTTCCTAGCCTTGAGAAGGGGCGTGACTACTGCGTCAGGGTATCCTTTGCTTTGAAGCCGCCACCTTTCAAAAGCCAGGCCACAAGACAGAAGCATTCTGCCTGGTCGAAAAATACTGGCACTTGGTGTAGGAGGCGAGGAAGATGGCCCAGGTGTAGAAGGCCATCCAGTGCGAGATTGACTAAATCCGCGAACCAAGGACGTCGTGGCCATTCCGGAGCTACCAGAATGAAAAGACCCTGGTGCAGTTCTATCCTCCGAAGTACTTTGCCCACTAGTGGCCACGGAGGAAACACGTATAGAAGAAGATGACGCGGCCAGGGAAGTACCAGAGCTTCCACACCTTCTGCACAGTGCTCCCGTCTGCGACTGAAGAATCGTGGTGCCTTGGTGTTGTGGAGAGTGGCCATGAGGTCCAGACGAGGTGTCCCCCAGAGAAGAATGAGAAGCTGCATCGCCTCTTCGGAGAGTGACCACTCCCCGGGATCTAAGCGCTGTCAACTCAAGAAGTCCGCCTGAACGTTGTCCACTCCTGCAATGTGAGTGGCTGCCAGGCAGGTGAGATGCATCTCCGCCCATGACATCAGGCAGGCCATTTCCAGCGAGACATGTCGACTCTTCGTGCCGCCCTGGCGGTTGATGTACGCCACCGTGGTTGGGTTGTCCAAAAGGATCCTGACCGCTCGATTTTGCACGAGGGGAAGGAAGTGTATGAGTGCCAGCCGGACTGCTCTCGTTTCCAGACGATTGATCGGCCACGCTGCTTGGGTCTTTGTCCACAGCCCCTGAGCTGAACTCATTTGGCACACGGCCCCCCCAACCGGTCAAACTGGCGTCGGTGGTGACCACCACCCAATCCAGGATTTCCAGTGGCATGCCCTGAGCCAGATGAAGAGGATCCAGCCACCAGCCCAAGCTGGCTTTGGCGAGCTGAGGGAGAGGGAGGACCCGCTGGTAGTCCTGCGAGACCAGTTTCCATCGAGAGAGTAGTGCTACTTGTAACGGGCGGAAATGTGCAAATGCCCACAGTACAAGATCAATAGTAGAAGCCATGGATTCCAGGACCTGTAGATAATCCCAGGCTGTGGGAGAGGGCAGGCAGGCAAAACTCTGGATCTGTTCCCGGAGAGACTGAGCCTGATCCGGGCGTAAGAAGACCTTGTCCTGCACTGTGTCAAAGCAGGCCCTCAGAAAATCCAACGAATGTGAGGGCTGGAGGTTGCTCTTGGTGAAGTTGACAACCCAGCCCAGGGACTGCAGGAACTGAACTACCCAGGTGACCACCAATTGGCCCTGTGGTAGCGTCTTTGCCCGAATGAGCCAATCGTCCAGATACGGATGAACTAGGATCCCCTCCCGAAGAGCTGCCGCCACAACCACCATAATCTTTGTGAACATCCGAGGGGCGGTCGCCAGGCCGAAGGGAAGGGCTCGAAATTGGAAATGCTGACTCAGTATCTTGAAGCGGAGGAACCGCTGATGCGCCTTGAGGATGGGGATGTGAAGATAAGCCTCCGTCAGGTCGAGCGAGGCGAGGAATTCCCTCCGATGTACTGCCGCAAACACTGAGCACAGAGTCTACATTCGAAAATGAAGAACCTTGAGGGACTTTTTGACCTCCTTGAGATCCAGAATTGGACAAAAGGATCCTTCCTTTTTGGGTACCATGAAGTTGATTGAATAATGTCCCGAGCCCACCTCTGCGGAGGGGATGGGAATGATAGCCCCTAGGTGCAGGAGCCTGTCCAGAGTCTGTCGCACAGTGAGTTGTTTTGGCCCTGGACCACAGGGAGAGAAACCTGTCCCTTGGAGGCCGAACAAAATCCAATGCGTAACTGCGTCTTAGGATGTCTAGAACCCACTGATCTGAAGTGATACGCACCCACTCCTCGTAGAAGAGAGATATCCGCCCCCGATCCGGGGTGTCGAGGAGTGAGTGAGTCTGGCATCATTGATAGGACTTGGAGGAAGCTCCTTGGGTCGTCCCCTCCCTAAGTGGCCTGCGGCCTCGAAAGGAACGAGGCCACGACTGCGATCTGGAAGAGGGAGTCTTAGGCGTCGACTGTCTGGGATTGCGATAGCTGCCTTGGGTGCGGAACCGGCTTCTTGAGGGATTAAATGATCTTGAAGATCATGGCCAGTCCTCTGGCAGGCGATGTACTGCATTTTCTCCCAGTGACTTAGTGATCTGGTCCAGAACTTCCCCGAAGAGAAACTTACCCTTAAAGGGGAGAGATCCCAGACTGGCCTTGGAGGACGCATCCGCCGACCAGTTGCAAAGCCAGAGAAGACGTCTCACCAAAACCACAGAAACCATAGATCGTGCCAGTATGTGGAGTAGATCATACTGAACATCTGCTCCGTTGGCGATGACAGCCTCCAGGCGGTCTGCCTGGCTTGCTTCCTCAGGAGGCAGATCCTGCGAAGTAAGAAGCTGCTGAACCCAGCGAAGACCCACTCTCTGCGCTAGGGAGCTACAAATGGCAGCGCGTACCCCCAAAGCCGAAACCTCAAACACCCTTTTGAGGTAAACTTCCAGCTTCCTGTCCTGTAGGTCACGCAAGGTCGTACCACCTGTAACCGGGCTAGTCATCCGCTTGGTCACCGCCAACACCACGGAATCCACCTTCGGGACCTTGAGGAGCTCAAGGAAATCTTCAGGGAGGGGATATAGCTTTTCCATTGCCCTGTTGCCCTTAAGCGAGGCCTCGAGAGTATCCCATTCCCTGGCCAGTAGCTGTAGGAAGGTGGGATGGGTGGGGAAGGCCCTGGACAGAGGACGTAGACCCGCTAGGACTGGATCTCCCTTCTTGCTCAAGGACGAGACGATGGGTATGGGGGGACCCGGCAGATCAGGGGGACGCTCGATGTCCAGCTCGTTCAGGATATGGGGTATGAATGCATCCAACTTGTCCCTCTGAAAGATTCGGAGCACCCGTGGGTCATCGCTGTCCAACTGTGCTGCGAGGAGAGGATCGTCCTGATGGGGAGGGGGAGTGTCTCTCCCCTGATCCGGGGCTGGGTCCACCCCCCCTGCCGGTGGAAGAATGAAACGCACCCTGGAAGTTCCATGAGCGGCCCCTGATGCCCCCCCCCACTGGATCCTGGCCCCCTGTAGGAGTATCCGCGATCCTGGGGACCTTGGGTGGCGGGGGTCCTGCCGGGGGCTCTGTAGGCTGTTCCAGGTGCTGCAAATATGCATTATGCAAAAGCAAAATAAGTTCTGCTAAAAACGCAGGGGGGGCCCGGGGGGGGGGGGTCTCCCGACTGCCCCCGGGGGCCCAGTGGAGGAACCAGAGTGAGAATCAGCGGTGGGAACTCAAAAAAAAAAAAAAAAATCCTCCCTGCCTTCTTCTGAGGGCTCCTGCCTGCAAAGCTCCGAATCTAAAATGGCCGCCGTTCCTGTGTGAAGCGGCAACGGGGCCGGCCCCTGTTCTCTGAAGCGCGCTGAATCACGCCCAGGAGGACGGCCCGGCGGCTGAAAGGTGCCCTCCCCACCAGGAAGGCACCTGGTACACACCCCCTCACGGGATAACCACTATTCCGGCTCCCCGCACGCCGAGCAATGCGCCGACCGCAGCATGCTCGGCGGGGGAGGGAAGGGGGGGGGGGGGTGGAACGGAGCCGCTGTGGTCAGGGAAGGACCACGCCACGGGGAGCGGGAAGACGCGCCCGCTACACCACCGACCCAGCCAGGTGGCAGCAGAGGAATGAAACCTCTTTGCTGCAGTGGCCCCAGGGAATGCGCTTCTCTGGGCCGTGGGTCGGACCGCGGCGAGGGTGGGGAGAGGTTGAAACCTCCAACATCCACCACCCTATCCAGGAACCCTGCAAATGAAAAATCACAATAAATCCAAACCAGAACACTTACCCCTCAGGGAAGCAACAAGGAAGGGAAGGAGACAAGACAGCACTATCTGCAAGTCAATAACAAACTCCCAAACCCTTCTATTTTTATTTTTTTTTTAAACACTTGATCCAACCCAAAGAAATAACAAAGAGGAAAGAAAGGAGTCCTCTAGACAGGGGAAGCCAGATTCCCCTCCTCCTATCTGCTGGAGTCAGAAAGATACTGGGGACTCACAGAGGGTGCACTGGTTTATATGTCAGCACCCTCCGAAGCCTTGTCTGACTCCATCTGCTGGACGGGGGACATAACCCACCGTCTGGACTGATCCTGGTACGTACAGGGAATGTTAGGTTCCATATTAGGTGCTACCACCAAAGAAAGAGATCTAGGCGTCCTAGTGGATAACATATTGAAAGTCGGCTCGGTGTGCTGCAGCAGTCAAAAAAGTAAACAGAATGTTGGGAATTATTAGAAAGGAAACGGTGAATAAAACGGAAAATGTCATAATGCCTCTGTATCGCTCCATGGTGAGACCGCACCTTGAATACTGTGTACAATTCTGGTCGCCGCATCTCAAAAAAGATATAATTGCGATGGAGATGGTACAGAGAAGGACGACCAAAATGATAAGAGTAATGGAACAGCTCCCCTCTGAGGAAAGACTAAAGAGGTTAGGACTTTTCAGCTTGGAGAAGAGACAGCTGAGGGGGGATATGATAGGGGTCTTTAAGATCATGAGAGGTCCTGAACAAGTAGATGTGAATTGGTTATTTACACTTTCGAATAATAGAAGGACTAGGGGGCATTCCATGAAGTAAGCAAGTAGCACATTTAAGACTAAATCGGAGAACATTTTTTTTCACTCAATGCACAATAAAGCTCTGGAATTTGTTGCCAGAGGATGTGGTTAGTGCAGTTAGTATAGCTGGGTTCAAAAAAGGTTTGGATACCTTCTTGGAGGATAAGTCCATTAACAGCTATTAATCAAGTTGCCTTAGGGAATAGCCTCTTCTATTACTGGCATCAGTGGCATGGGATCTACTCAGTGTTTGGGTAATTGCCAGGTTCTTGTGGCCTGGTTTGGCCTCTGTTGGAAACAGGATGGACCCTTGGTCTGACCCAGCATGGCAATTTTCTTATGTTCTTAACCACTAAATAGAACCCTTTTCTGAACATGCTATCAAAGTGCTCATCCACTCTCTTATCTGCCACCTAGACTACTGAACCACCTTTTTTCCACTGCAATCTATTCAAAAGTCAGCTGCACAACTTATCTTAAATGTCACTATGACCATGTAAACCCCTCTTCTCAAGTCCCTTTCCAGTTCTGCATACAGTTCAAGCTTCTCATATTCGCTTATCAATGCCATCACGCTGTAGCTCCTCATTACCTCTCTTACCTTCTCTTTCTCCCTTCCTCCTGAAATCCATTTACCAGGCAAGTTGATCTTGTCTTTCATTGCCAGCTCCATAGTGGGCTTTCCAGCTCACTGTGCTGTATGTCTGAAATAGACTTCTTGAGTCGGTGCATCATGCTCGCTCTCCAGCAGTATTCAAATTCAGTTTATAAAAAAAAAACACAACTCACCTTTTTGGAACTGCTTCAATCTATAACACAAGGCAAACCAGAATCTGAAAGAAGTATATGTTTGTCTTGACTAGACTGTAAGCTGCTGGAGGGGACTGTCCCTTATGTGTATCTGTACAGCACTGCACATATCTAGTGGTGCTTTACAGATGTTTAGTAGTAGATTGTATTTGTGCGTGCGTGCATGGCTTGCATTACTGTTACCTGTGCTATATCAATTCTGTGATGAGCAATGTGGAAGGGAAGCTTGAACTGCCCATTCACTACAGAAATGCAATATCTGAGTTTCTAGCAATCTCGCAGGCCGATTCAGTAAAAGTCGCGGGAGAGCGGACGAGCGCCCGCTCTCCTGGCGTGCGCACAGGCTACTCTCCTGTGCGTGCGACTCAGTATTTAAATGAGGGCCCGCGGTAAAAGGGGCTAGGGACACTAGCGCGTCCCTAGCGCCTCTTTTTTGATAGAAGCGGCGGCTGTCAGCGAGTTTGACAGCTGCCGCTCAATTTGGCCGGCATCGGTTCTCAAACCCGCTGACAGCCACGGGTTCGGAAACCAGATGCCGGCAAAACTGAGCGTCCAGTTTTCAACCCGCGAGCCGATTTTACTGTTTTTTTTTTTTTTACTTTGGGACTTCCGACTTTTCTGTGCACTTTTCCGGTGCCAGCAGAAATTAACGCCTACATTTGGGTTGGTGCTAATTTCTGAAAGTAAAATGTGTGGCTTGGCTGCACATTTTACTTAGTTATTCCCGCGCGATTCACTAAGAGGGCCATCAACATGCATTTGCATGTTGCGGGCGCTATTAGTTTCGGGGGGTTGGACACGCGTTGTCGGCGCGCTATTACCCCTTACTGAATAAGGGGGTAAAGCTAACATGTCAAAAACGCGCGTCCAAACGCGGGATAACAGTGGACCGGAGCGCACTGTACTGTATTGGCCTGTCAATTTGGAACTTGCACCAATAAGAACATAAAAAAAAGATAATTATCTGAAAAAATATTAGAAATAATTGAATATACTGCTGAGATCACAAGTTCATTTTAGCTGCTGCCTCCATTTTGGTTTTTTAGCAAACTGATTTTAAAAACATCTTTACAAATAAAGTTAACAAGAAGGAAGGTTTTGTTTATGACCTTCACAGTTCAGGCAGATGCACCAGACCAATGTCAATTTTTTTTTTTTTATATAAAAGCTTAAGCTTGAAAGAGGAAATGTAAATATACAAGACCGATGTGTGCAGAACATTTTTTTTTATTATGTTTTGACAAAATGTACATTATTAAAAATCACAATTCATTTTTGGACTTGCATTTAAACTTTACAAAATATCTGTTATGAATATTTTGGGGGGGGGGGGGGGTGGAAAGGGAAAATGGGAAAAAAAAGCTTATTTAATCATTTCCTTCTTCAATTAAAGAAACCCAGCAAGCATGCCAGGCTCTGAAAACCATTGTGTTTTACCATCTGAAAAGAATGGCCATGAGTGCTTAAGAAGAAAACACAAAAAAGAAAAGAAATTAAAATAGTCCCTGAAAGTGAAGCATGCAAGACTCCCACTTCACAGCAGTTTGAGCCATTCCAGTATCTGTTTGGCGCTCAGAGAGGCATTTCAGCCTTACCATGTCCCTGTTCCCAGAACTCAAGGAAGGTGATTGTTTTCTTGTGATTCAAGGTGCCAGGGGGACTCTTCCCTCTGCAGTGGAGTGAGAGGGCGCCAGAACCATGCAGAGAAAATAGTTTTACAGATGTTCAGGGTGTATAACAGTCTGAACCCGATGTACCCATGGGTGATTTTTCCTATTTTCTGTCTCTGGGGAGGGGAAAAAAAAAGCACATCTGGCCTTATGCACGAGTACTACCCACCCTCTCGGAAGATTTCACCCTGAGTTTCTGAGTTGGCCAGGCTGAAATGGCTTTTTCATTAGTCACGCCTGATGAGGTAGAAAGCTCTTAGCTGTGCCCAGTTAAAAGAAAGAAAGCTGTACTCCCCCCTGTCCAGACAGACATATCCCCAAGCAGAAATGCTCTCTACCAATTCAGTACTTTACAATTAGGTCGTTATTTTTGCCAAAAAGGACTTTGAGTTTGGGAAGCATGCATCTTGCTTGAAAAAAAAAATAAATTCTACCCTTTTGGCTACCAGTCCAATTGGACTTGGCCTCTACTGGCCAATGGTACCATGGGCTTCCATAACTACCTGAGAATCCCAAATCCCTCTCTTCTTTTTTTTTTGATTCAGCAGTCGGCACAAGTGCTGGTATCCATGACTTTTCATTCACAACTACCTGGGATTTTCTCATGTTTATATCTCTCCCCCACCTCCAACCTATCGGGTCGAATTGTTGCAGTGACCGTCCTGGGCCGGAAGCCAAACAGTGGGACTCCTTTAGAAACCCTGTAGTCATGAGCCCTGAATAATGTCCCCCTCGAGCGTGAACACTGCCTCCACAGCCCCCACCCCCAGCCAACCCAGGGGACCACACCAAGGGCCTTTTGCATGACAGCGCACAGTGCTGCCGTCTGGCCGCCGGGCTAAGCCTCCCATTTTTGTTCTTTGTCTCCTCCCAGCTAGCCAAACCCTTGCAGCAACGGTCCTCAGCAAGGGCGTCACAGCTCTCCTCGGACGCCAGCAGGCAGCCACCTGGGCTCTGGCCGGGTAATGTCTGGGGAGCTGCAGACACTGCCTCTGCAGCAACCCATGCAACAGTACCACCAAGCCACTGGGGCAGCCCTGCTGCTATTTCTAGCTAAGGACTCCATTGGCTTTTTTTGTTTTTTTTTTTTTGTTTTAAAGGTTGCATCATTTTTAAATCTTTGAACAGCACTCCTAAAATCCCCCTACAGGAGTAGAAGCTGCCAAGTCAGCAAGAGTCAAGAATTTCCTCAGCCTTCCTGGCTCATATTTGCCCGCACAGATGACATCACGACCAATCAGTTCCCATTCCACGTGTGGCCATTTGTAAAACTGTTCCAAACATGGCTGCTCGCCAGTGAGCAGAGCAACATCTTAATTTGAAAAAATAAGGACCTAAAAGTAACATTTATAATTAATGCAGAGTGATGCTTTGGTGTTGATAATTATTCAAAATAACCCACTTGTACAGAGAGGGTTCATGTTTCTTTTAAAAAAGCTGATATGGCACAAACTGCTTCCACACTGAAAGGAACGGGTGAGAAGAGACGGGCAATTCTGAATCGCTGAAGGCAGATATGGAATGGCTTCTTTATACCTACAATACGTAATAAAAATGGCACTGGGGTTGTCTTCAAAGCAGGCTGCTTTGAATTAATTGTAAAAGAATACAATATACGCCAGGTTTTGGAGGGAGGATTCTGCTTGTCTTAAGAAAAAAGCATTGCTACAAAAGCCTCGCAAAATATTATATCAAAAGGGTTATCTGGTTTTTTTCTCCTCTTCTGTTTGGTCAGCCCCGTTATAGAGGCATTTCTCCACACACCTTCTAGGGAACCAGCCTCGGATTCTTGCACCGGCTGAAAGGAGAAAAGAAGAGTTCACACAGCGGTGCAATCTCAAAGAGTTCTTCATAGGGGTCTCACATGAAAGCACCGTTACGCGCACACAGGGGGGCATGACTGCCCGAAATAAGAAAGGGGCTCCACAGCCTGCAGCTCAGGGCCAACATTTTGTCACCCAGAACTTCCAATGTTGACTGAGGCCTTGGCAAATATACTAAATATTCTTATCCCCCCCCAAAAATGGAGAAATTACTTACCTGATAATTTTGTTTTCCTTAGTGTAGACAGACGGACTCAGGACCAATGGGTTATGTGCTCCCCTGCCAGCAGATGAAGACAGAGTCAGATTTCAAAGCTAACATCACCCTAGATATACCCCTGCAGTGACCTCAGCCATTCAGTATTCTCTTCAAAAGCCATTGTGGACTATTGAAAAACTTGAATACAATTTAATAACGTGATTAAAACTGGTGATCTTAACTGTACTCAGCCAAACATAAGCGCCAAATCCCAGCAATATTATAGATGCCCAGATCTAGGGATAGGGTGATGGCTTACCTCTTTGGGATCGAGATTCATGTGAGATTCTTGGCCCTGTGGGCAGCCATGGGTGGGATGCCAAATCCATTTGTCTACACTAAGGAAAACGAAATTATCAGTTAAGTAATTTCTATTTCCTAGTGTGTAGCCAGATGGACTCAGGACCAATGGGATGTACAAAAGTTACTCCCAAACAGGGCGGGAGGCTGCCCGTGGTCCGGTTACCATCGCCCTTGCAAAGGCTGCATCTTCTCGGGCTTGAACGTCCAGGATATAGAACCTGGAGAAGGTGTGCAAGGAAAACCATGTCGCTGCTCTGCAGATGTCGATGGGAGTCAGTAGCTTAGCTTCCACCCAGGATGCTGCCTGGGCCCTAGTGGAATGAGTTTTACCTGAAGGGGTAAAAGCTTCTCTGCCTCTGCAAAAGATCCTGTGATTACTTCCTTGATCCAGCGGGCTAAGGTAGCTCGCAAAGCTGCTTCGCCTAGTTTCCTTCCATCGTGAAGAACAAACAAGCAGTCCATCTTGCACACCAGTTCTGTACATTCAACATACCGTACTAACAGCCTCCTGATGTTTAAGTAGCGTAGGAGGCAGTAGTCTTCCGAATCTTTGTGTCTGTCTAAGGATGGTAAGGAAATGGACTGGTTCAGGTGAAACTCCGCGACTACCTTTGGCAAGAAGGAAGGGACAGCACCTATAGTTCAGAGATGCAACGAGCCTAGCATATTGCCACCAAGAATACATTCTTCAGCGTTAACAGGTGTAGAGACAGAGCATACAGTGGCCAAGAGGAAGGCCCTGCTAAGAAGGCCAATACTAGATGAGGTTCCAAAGGGGGACCGGCTACTTTAAGAGTGGTCGGAGATGTTTAAACTCCTTTTAGAAAATGGGCCAAGTCCAAATGTGTTGACAGGCGGGCTCAGTTCACCTCACCTTTGAAACAGGAGAGCACCACCACCTGGACCTTCAAGGAGTTGAGGGACAGTCCTTTGTTCAGTCCGTCCTGTAAGAATTCCAGAAACATGGGGATCTTGATCAACTGAGGAGAGAGCCTGCGTTCTTCGCATCAGGCTAGAAATATTTTCCATATCCGCATGTACGCCAAGGATGTCTAAAACTTCCGTGTGCGAAGCAAGGTGGCAATTACTGCCGCTGAATATCCACGCTTCGTCAGGTGAGCCCTCTCAAGGGCCAGACCATAAGACAAAACAGAGTTGGGTCCTTGTGAAGGATCGGACCTTGTTGGAGAAGGTCCCTGTGTGGAGGGAGATACAGGGGGGTTCTCCAACAGAAGCCTCCGCATGTCTGCATACCATGGGCTTCTGGGCCAATCCACGGCCACCAGAAGGACTAATCCTCTGTGATGCTAAATCTTGCGAATGATTTTGCCCAGCAGAGGCCACAGAGGGAAGGCACAAGGTAAGTCCTTCTATGGCCAGATCTGGACCAGGACATCGATCCCCTGGGAGTGCTGATCTCTTCTGCGACTGAAGAATCTGGGAAACTTTGCGTTGTGGGATGTGGCCAGTAGGTCAATGAATGGGCGGTCCCAGTGTTCTACCAGGAGCTGGAAGCCTCTGGTTGACAAACGTCCATTCTCCTGGATCCAGACTCTCCCTCTTGAGAAAGTCTGCTGTGACTTTGTCTTTTCCCACAATGTAGGAGGCCGAGATCTGCTGTAAATTAAATTCTGCCCATTCTATTTCCAGAGACACTTGGTTTTTGGTTACTCTCTGGCGGTTGATGTTGGCTACCGTTGATGCGTTGTCAGACATCACATGGAGTGCCTGGCCCTGGAGTCTGTGGCCAAATTGTAGGCACGCTAATCTGACAGCTCGGGTTTCCAGGTAGTTTATGTTCCAGTGTGCCTCTTCATTGGTCCATCACCCCTGGGTTGTCAAATCCGGACAGTGAGCTCTCCATCCTCTGAGGCTCATGTCCATTGTGAGGACTGGCCAATTTGGTGGGGACAGGCTTACACTCTTGCTTAGGAGAACATCCTGTAGCCAACCACTGGAGCTGAGAATATACTTCAGTCGGTAGGTAGAGGCGAATAGAGTAGTCTTGTGACAGTGGGTTCCAACGTGATAGCAGGGAGCGTTTGAGTGGCCGTATGTGTGCTCTCACACATGGCACTACCTCTAGGGTTGATGCCATCAGGCAAAGGACCTGGAGATAGCTCCACACCCTGGGGCGCATTGTGTTCATCAACCAGCGCACTTGGCCCATCAGCTTCCTTATCCTGGGGGGGATGGGGGTGGAGGAAGATTCTGTCCTTCTTGGTGTTGAACTGGATTCCCAGGTACTCTAAGGAATGGGAGGGCTTGAGGCTGCTCTTGTCCATGTTCACAACCCAGCCAAGTTCCTGAAGTAGGGACATGACCCTGCTGGTCACCTGAGGGCTCTCTTCCAACAAATTCACCCGAATCAGCCAGTTTTCTAGGTAAGGGTGCACCAGGATCCCTTCTTTGTTCAGAGCTGCCACCGCCGCCACCACCACCATTTAGGAGAATGTTCTGGGGGTGGTTGCCAGGCTGAAGGGCAATGCCCAGAACTGGTAATAGCAGCCCAGTACCGCAAAGCATAGGAAATGCTGGTGGTACTAGCGGATTGGAATATGAAGGTAGGCCTCCGAGAGGTTAAGAACTCTCCCGGTTGTACTGCCATTATGACTGAGCAGAGAGTTTCCATGTAGAAGTGAATTATCCGCAGACGACAACTGACACTCTTGAAGTCCAGAATAGGGTGAAAGGAACCCTCCTTCTTGGGTACGATGAAATAGATGGAATAACGCCCCATATTTTCCTGGTGTGTAGGTACTGGAGTTATAGCCCTCAAACCGAGGAGCCTTATCAACGTAGATTCCACTGCCAGATTTTGTGCTGGGAGTGGCAAGGAGACATCGTGAACATGTCCTGAGGGATACTGCGAAATTCCAGAATGTATTCTTCTTGAATGATGTTTAGTACCCATTTGTTCAACGTGATCTCGACCCACCGCTGATAGAAGAGGGATAGGCGGCCCTCTATCCCCTCATCCTGTAGATGGGTCGGCCAAACTTCATTGGGGAGTTTGGTTTGAACCTGAGCCCGAACCAGTTCCTCTTTTTGGTTGACAGCTCCAAAAGGACTGAGACCTTCCCGAAGGTTGAGATGTCTGAAATGGCAAGTTTCTGTAGGGCCGAAAATGCTGGGAACCCCTGGTCCGACCCATCATGGGCGAGGGGCGCTGCAACCTCTTTTTCTTATCTGTCAGTAGCCGCGGCACTGGAGAGTCACCCCATTTACTGGCCAACTTTTCTAATTTGCTTCTGAATAGGAGGGATCCCTTAAAGGGCATCTTTGTGAGGTTTGCCTTAGAGGTCATATCTGTTGACCAATTTCGCAGCAATAGTTGCCTTCTGGCCGCCACTAAGGCTACCCCTCTGGCCGAGGTACGCACTAGATTAGAGCTTGCATCCGCTAGGAATGCCGTGGCGGACTCCATCACATCTCTGGAATGCGCCCCTGAGCTATCTGCCTCTCTATTGAGAAGCAGACATGAGTGAGCCACCAGGGCACAACAGGAAGCGATCTGCAGCATCATTGCTGTCACGTCAAAGGCTTGCTTAAGGATGGACTCCAGCCACCTATGGTGCGCGTCCTTCAAGGCCACTCCTGGCTATTTAAAAAAGCGTTCCCGGACACCGATTAATTCTATTCAGCCAGATCTACCACTTCCACATGTAAAAATGTTATTACTAATGTAAATACCTATACCTAATTCTCTCCCTTTTCTTCTCTTCTCCCAGTTCTATTACCTTGTTATTTGTAACTGCTTCCTTCTACACTAATAGGTTATTCAACTGTTCATTGTACACCCCTGTTATATGTAAACCGGCATGATGTGTTTGCAACATGAATGCCGGTATATAAAAATTTTAAATAAATAAATAAAATAAATAAATAAATCTACTGCGATAGTTCACGGCGCAGATCAGGATGTCCACTTTCGGGAAACGCAGGCGTTCTTTGGCCTCTGGGTCCAGAGGGTACAGGGCCTCCAATGCCCAGCCTCCTTTAAAGCTGGCTTCCAGGGTGTCCCATTCCAGGTCAATTAACTGCTGGATGGCTTCCAGCATCAGGAAATAGCAAGAGGCTTTCCGTAGAGACACCAGGATGGGGTTCGTCTTTGGCTCCAACATAGGGTCCCGTGCTGGGAGCTCCCAGAGTCTTCAGGGTCTGGGAAACCAGTGCTGGCAATTCATCTCTGTGGAAAAACCATAACATGGTCCGGTATGGTTCCAAGCCTGGAGGCATTTCCCAGTCCTCCAATGAGCCTGCACCCCTTCGTCGTCCATGGTGTCTGGGTCCCTGTTAGGGATACCCTTGGTGAGGTGACATGTCCCGAGGCATGCTAATAGGGCTGGGAGGGCAAGGTCTTACCAACTGGGGTTCAGTCCAGGCAGGGGCAGCAGCTGACTGTGCCTGAACAAAGGCTTGAAGTCCCTGAAAGAATTCCACCCAAGAGAAGGTTGCTGGGTCCATGCCTAGGCCAGGAGAAACTGGGGTAGGTGCCACTGAACGGCTCTCTCCCGAGGAGGATGCAGCCCGGGGATTGTTCAAATCTCGGGTACTACTAGATAAGGTCATGGCTGACCCATCCTATGACTGGGAGGGGCCGAGCTTGGAGAAGTTCTGAGATTCAAGCCCTCCCTGGGCCTCCTCACAGTGCTGACACAGGAAAGATTCAAGGTCAGACTGTGTAGCCCTACTATAGCAGGTGGCACAAATAGAGTGTCACCTGTGCTTCTTTGCTGCTGGAGCCATAGTTCAGTGCAGCTTGTGCGTTCAGCCGGCTAGTGCTTGAACTAGAGCATGCACAAATCCGCCCCAATGCACGTAAGTATAAGCGTCTGGTTGTACGGGAATGTATGCGTGTACTTACACGCGTAGGTATGCGTGTTGTTATAAGTACAGGTGAGCACATACCTACGCGTGCAGTAGGGCTGGCCCGCACCATGCGTACAGACAGTCTATGGGAGGAAAATGGCGCCGCACAAAACCGCACGCAAGATGGCGCCACCGCAGCCTGCCACGTGGAGTGCCTCACCAAGCCTGAAGCAGGGCCTAGCCCATTGGAGGGCCGCTCAACCTGCTCGGAAATCCCCTTCCCTTGCCCCAATGGGATTGGAAAAGTCATCGGTACGGCGCGCTGAGCAACCAAAGGAAAGACTTACCGGAGCCCTTCCACGTCTCTAAATCGAAGGAGTTCTTCCTTTACTTACCTGGGCTCAGCGCTTACTGGCAGAGTACAGAGACGGTCTCTGGCTGCAGGGGGGAAGAGGGCATAGGCAATCACCGCCACGCTCTGCTTCCTGCACCCGCTACCTTTCAGCTGCTTCAGCAGCAAAGTCCATGCTGGGAACCAGCTACTGGACCAAGGCACACCTCTGAGGGATCTCGGAAATCGCCTCAGGAATTCTCAACTGGGGGAGGGACCATCACGTATCACCGCAGGAAGGCGGGGCTCAATCTTTCTCCAATTTAAAGGTAACATTTCCTCTTCTAAAGAGTACTGTGTTCCCAATAGGGAAGGCACAAATCACATCTGCTAGGAGACGGAGAGATACTGAATGGCTGAGGTCACTTCAGGGGTATATATAGGGTGACGTCAGCTTTGAAACCTGACTCCATCTCCATCTGCTGGCAGGGGAGCATATAACCGATTGGTCCCGAGTCCATCTGGCTACATGCTAGGAAATCTGAGATATTTAATTTTTTTAAAATCATATCCACAATAAATCTCCTGCGAGTCATTTTTCTCACTGCCCTGAAAGTCTGGGCCTGGCAGGTAATTTGTGAAATCAGATGCTTGAACTTGAGCCAGTAAAAGGTCATAGTATGCTTTCCTGTCTCAATCCTATCACATCACGACTTTATCGGGGGGGGGGGGGGGAGATTGTAATTACCTCAGAATGCAGGGAGAGGCCTTCACAGAAGAAAATCAAGAACGTACACACATAGCTTTAAAGAAGAGGTTTTTAAAAAGATATTTATTGCGAACTGTAAATTTAACACAAGCATCCTTGTAACAAAAGATGAAGCAATGCGTAGTGCAATATAGATAAAAAAAAAGGGAAAAATGTATTTTACACAATATGACTAACTTTTAAACAGGCACATACATTCGTCAGCCTACAGCCATTCTATAAAATACGTGCGCATGTTGTAAAATAGCCCGACTGCATGCACATGTGCGCTCAATTTTAAGTGGGCGAGCACCTGTGCATGCAAATGCCGCTTCTACCGTGAAAGTAGGGGATTTCAAAAGCCACATGTGCCGATGCCATTGGCCATTCTCCCAGTTTGCCTAGTTAAGGGATAGGACTTCCTAACCTCCTTCTCCCCTGTTCGCCCTGATCCTTAAAACCCTGCTGAGATGCCAATATTTTTTAAATTTTATTATTTACACAACGTCCATAGCAGAAGTAAAGTTACATGGCAGAGTACACCCCAGTGCTCGCTTAAATATTTACGCACTGGTTTCAATGTGAAATCCAAGAACACTAATTCCCTGGCCAGACCATGCCCACGCCAGCCCCTTTTTGGGGGAAAAAAATTTTGTACATGCAGGAGATGTCACCCATATACGTGGGTGACTTAAAAGCCGCTTACTGCGCACCGGCTCATCATATTCGCATTTCTCCCAGTTTTGGTGCATGCAGGGCGTTTAAAATTCACCTTTATTAGTATTAATCCCAATTACACATCCCTCACTACAATAAGAAAAAGAGAGAAGCCCATGAAGAAAGAGCAAAAATTACACTGCAAAAAAAAAAAAAAAAAAAACCAACAAGAACTGAGAGGTGAAACATTACAATATTCCAAAAACCGAAAAAACAGATAATAAGAGGCTAACCATTAACATGGAAATCCAAGAAAAATCGCAACCAAGATGGTTCAAAATCTACACATCAATTGTGCATCAAGCACAGAAACTTCAGACTGCATAGCCAGGAATTTATTCCTACGGTCTTGAGTCATCCCTAGTGATATTGGGAGAAATCCATATTCTCTGACCATAAAACAAAGCTAGCCTGTTATGAAGAAAGAATCTCAAAGCAGAGCTTCGGTCATTCAGAAAGGAGAAAGAAACCAAAAGTGTTCCTCTTAAGCAGATGAAGTTCATCTGGAGATTCCAGGAAATCTAAGATGGTTCCCACAACTATCCCCCTGAGTCAAGGCCTGAAACCAGGGACTCACCAAGGTACTCCATCAGCCGGGAGAGAGACAAACTCCCCCACAGCGGTTAGAGTCTCTATTGAGACCACACGTCTAGGTCCCGAACTGGTAGATGAAGTAGCCTTCCCAAGCACCAGGAGGCCTGACTTGCTCCCTGATGCTCCACCATGAGGCTGCTTCTCCATGTGGTATTAGGAAGGAAGGGGGAAGGAGTTCTCGGTCTGCCAGAGCTCAATGTCTTCTCTTCAGCCAGCAATGTCGGCACTCGCCCAACATCGTCCACCGCAATGGCTCCTGAACAGCTTTGCAATATTGGGCTAAGGAACCCATCAATCCGTTGTTCAGAAACGGCTACAGAGGGAGATGTTTGGGAAGCCTCCCTCAGTTTAGCCTTATGCTTTGCATGTGGCATTGTTTAAACAGGCAAAAAGGTGCCGGAAATGCAGTGAACTCTAGTCCACTGCCTCTCAGATTGTGGCCATCTTGGCTCCAAGAAGAGTTTTACATCAAGAGCATATGGACTGTGTACTTTTCCAGCAAAAACCCTACTTGTGGAAAAAGCAGGTGCAGATGACTGCATGTAGTTTGAGGCCAAGGCAAGGCTCGAAGCCAAAGTACACGTGGATCGCCCCTTTGAAAGCTGGTGCTAAATGCGTGGGTAAAAAGGTTCACGTGAACCAATGCAGAGAGTTTGAAAAAAGTCTGCCCAATTCTAAATTTGGGCAAAAGTCCAATAGTGCGTGTCTGTGCCAGTTTTTAGCTTGCTCTAGTTTTTGGGTTTTTTTTTACTCTCTGGATTTTTTTTCTTCCAGAACCTGTAAGGAATGAAGTGTTGGTGCAAACAAAAAATGCACAGATTGAAAACAGACAGGCACACCCACCGACTGACAGGCTTTTTCTTGCACTGTTTGCCCAAAGGAAATC
Source organism: Rhinatrema bivittatum (assembly GCF_901001135.1). Classification (NCBI taxonomy): domain Eukaryota; kingdom Metazoa; phylum Chordata; class Amphibia; order Gymnophiona; family Rhinatrematidae; genus Rhinatrema; species Rhinatrema bivittatum. Next base: position 292,595,930 of record NC_042621.1, read on the forward strand.
TCACCCAAAGCCTGCTCCCTTTTCAGATTCTCTCTCAATTTCATTCTCCCAGGAAGGGCAGTTTTTCATTTGTTCAAAGTGGAGACCTTCCTCTTTACAATTTTTGAAAGGTTCTCAAACTTAAGCTTGCCCTAACTCATGACTCAAAAAGAAACCAACACACACCAGGGCTGTTCCTGAGCTGCTTACAACCGGCGCCCTCTGCTGGCATCCCCCCCCCAATTCAGGCGGAGGGCAATTACAAGGAGATGATAATGAATTACCCACGCTGGTCTCCCTCAAGCTACCTGAAAGCCCGTGAGCTGTTCTACATTGCATAGACTTATAGCCACATTTCAGAGAGGCATTCCCGGGAGGGCTGGGGGTGAACGCATTCTGGAAAACACATGTTCATTGTATTTTCAACTCTACACGCATTATTTTCCAGGGAAAAGTACCCTCACAAAAAGCAGGGACTGAAGGCTGCAGGGGCTTTGCAGCAAAGCAGTCCGTTTGCAAATCGCTCCCCTAAAGCCTAAGTGTGGCAGAAACAGGAGAAGAGCAGATCTTCACCAGGAGTCACCCGGACATGCTTCAAGGAGGAACACAGCCTGGAAGCTATAGCTCGGATGTAGGGAGGGAGATTTCTAAAAACAGGGGATACAGTGATAAAAAAAAAGGTGCGCATCTGGTAGGAAAAATAAATTTAAAAAACCTGTCAACATGTTACCAAAAAAATACATGAGGGCGAAACACAAAGATGACCTCGGAGTAAGTTCAAAAGAAGATGTACCAGAGCCAAGGAACAGGAAAGCCCAGATTCAAAGTGATCCCATTAGCACTGCTGCTATAAAAACACCAGGATCAGTAAAAGCTTTGAGCTACTAAAAAACTTATTTTACCTTCTGTTGTTCCGGCCTTCAAAATCTTGTCCCCGTACATCCAGTGTCTGAAAGGGCAGAAAGATGACCGTTACAATCATGCGAAAGGTTTAAGCTTAGTAACTACAACATTCCATAAGATAACTTACTTCAAACCTCTAGTGGCCAAGATGAGCTCGCCCTTCTGTAGCTCTATCCTAGGCTCCTCCGTGCAGGGCGTGGTAAAGAACGTTTTGATGCCTTTGGTCACAGGACAGCAGGCGCCGCTGTAGTGTTCAATCGCTCGATACTGCACCTAGAGTTAAACAGGCCGGGGAGGTACTCGGTCACAGCAGGCGTCACATAGTAACAGTGTGGATCAGTCTTCCTTAGAAGCTGGCATGGGCTGCACATGGTACATGCAGGGTTACAAAGTGCTTTAAAATGCAAATTATAATCTGTTCTCCCTACCAGAAGCTTCAAGTTCCCAGGCTCATTGTATGGGCCTTGGCTTTGGTATAAGAACAGTTCAGAGGTCTCAGGACAGCTACCCTGAACGAACTAAGTACACTAAGAAAAAGGTCAGGCGTGGTCGACCCATTTTGCAGGACAATTTCTGTGTCCCAACATTTCGAAAGTGACAGCGGTGGCCCGCCTGCAGAAAGCTGGATTCCACAGCTCCTATCCTGCTTGTGAAGCCAATGAGTGCTTGTGAGAGAAGGCGAGGAAATGTGTTACATCAAGGCTTCCATACAACCTGCAAGAGCAATGACCTTCATTCCCACTGGGGAAGTCTGTGTGAAACCTTCCAAAGGAGAGACATCCGTATTACTAGAGCAGAGCTCCAGCAGCCAATGTGATACCTTTTAAAGGACTAACAAAAAGGTTCTATAGTACTACAACTTACAAAGATCTCTAACATTTTTACCAAATTACAGTTAGGTAGGCTTAGAATCGGGGAGATAAGATGGCTTGTCAGGGACCAGAAGAACTAAAGGAAAATTGGTTCTTATCTGCTAATTTTCGTTCCTGTAGTACCACAGATCAGTTCAGACTCCTGGGTTTTGCCTCCCTTCCAGCAGATGGAGACAGAGAGTTTTACCAACACTGACATATTTATTTATTTATTTAAAAACTTTTATATACCGGTATTAGTATGCGTACATCATACCGGTTTACAATGTAACTTAAAAGGCAGAAATTACAATGAACAGGGAGGGCGAACAAGGAGGAGTATACAAAGAGCAGGAGGTGGAGGAATTAAAGCAATAAATAAAACTGCAACGGACTATTTACAGGAATATACAAGGCGTAGGCAAGATACTTGCAGAAGTCAGTGTACTTAATCAGGGTAGTGTGCTACCTGCAGTCCCTCAGCATTGACCTCTATCAAAGCCAAGATAGTAGAATAACAAACATGAATCAGTATCCTCTAAACGAGCAGTGGGAAGTGGAAACTTAGAACAGAGAAAGACTGGTCCCATAACAAAACATGAAGGATTAAACCAAAAACTGTACCATTCCTTCAGATTAATTACAAGAACATGTCAAACGGATTCTCCTGAACTCCCCATATCCACAGGCAGGACTCTGGACTGATCTGTGGTACTACAGGAATGAAAATTAGCAGGTAAGAACCAATTTTCTTATACCTGACCCAGATCAGTCCAGATTCCTGGGATGCACCAAAGCTTCCCTAACTAGGGTGGGACCACGAGAGTCATAAGAACATAAGAAATTGCCATGTTGGGTCAGACCAAGGGTCCAAAAAGCCCAGCATCCTGTTTCCAACAAAGGCCAAACCAGGCCACAAGAACCTGGCAATTACCCAAACACTAAGAAGATCCCATGCTACTGATGCCAGTAATAGCAAAGGCCATTCCCTAAGTCAACTTGATTAATATCAGTTAATGGACTTCTCCTCCAAGAACTTATCCAAACCTTTTTTAAACCCAGCTACACTAACTGCACTAACCACATCCTCTGGCAACAAATTTCAGGGCTTCATTGTGCGTTGAGTGAAAAATAAATTTTCTCCAATTAGTCTTAAATGTGCTACTTGTTAACTTCATGGAGTGCCCTCTAGTCCTATTATCCAAAAGTGTAAATAACCGATTCACATCTACTCGTTCAAGACCTCTCATGATCTTAAAGACCTCTATCCTATCCCCCCTCAGCTGTCTCTTCTCCAAGCTGAACAGCCCTAACCTCTTCAGCCTTTCCTCATAGGGGAGCTGTTCCATCCCCTTTATCATTCTGGTTGCCCTTCACTGTACCTTCTCCATCGCAACTACATCTTTTTTGAGATGCGGTGACCAGAATTGTACAAAGTATTCAAGGTGCGGTCTCACCATGGAGCGATACAGAGGCATTATGACATTTTCCGTTTTATTAGCCATTCCCTTTCTAATAATTCCTAACATTCTGTTTGCTTTTTTGACTGCCGCAGCACACTGAGCAGACGATTTCAAAGTATTATCCACTATGATGCCTAGATCTTTTTCCTGGGTGGTAGCTCCTAATATGGACCCTAACATATTGTAACTACAGCAAGGGTTATTTTTCCTTGCACTTGTCCACATTAAATTTCATCTGCCATTTGGATGCCCAATCTTCCAGTCATGCCAAGATCCTCCTGCAATGTATCACAATCCACTTGTGATTTAACTACTCTGAATAATTTTGTATCATCTGCAAATTTGATAACCTCATATGTCGTATTCCTTTCCTGATCATTTATAAATATTTTGAAAAGCACCGTTCCAAGTACAGATCCCTGAGGCACTCTGCTGTTTACCCTTTTCCACTGAGAAAATTGACCATTTAATCCTACTCTCTGTTTCCGGACTTTTAGCCAGTTTGTAATCCACGAAAGGACATCGCCTCCTATCCCATGACTTTTTAGTTTTCGTAGAAGCCTCTCATGAGGGACTTTGTCAAACGCCTTCTGAAAATCCAAATACACTAACATCTACTGGTTCACCTTTATCCACATGTTTATTAACCCCTTCAAAAAAATGAAGCAGATTTGTGAGGCAAGAATCACACCCTTGGCTTCTGGGGCGTGAACATCCAAATGATAATGTCTGGCGAAAGTGTGTAAAGACTTCCAAGTAACCACCCTACAAATCTCTTGTGGTGAAATTGGCTGACATTCGGCCCAGGAGGTCGCCTGGGAATGAGTCCTTAAGCCCCCTAGGACCTGATGCCCCTGCCAGATATGCGCAGAGCCAATGGCTTCTTTCAACCAGCATGCAATAGTGGCCTTTTGCACCACTCCACAGCACAAAAAGGTGATCCGACAAGCAAAAGCTGTTTGTAACTTTCAGGTATCGTAATAAAGCATGTTTGATATCCAAAAGCCACAACTCCCTTGCATGAGGTGCTGAACCCTCTAAAACTGGCAAAGCCGGGAGCTCCACCGACTGACTTAAGTAAAAAGGCGACACCACTTTTGGTAAAAAGGCTGGAACTGTCCTCAAAGAAACCCCTGACTCCGTAATTTGCAAGAAAGGATCTCAACATGAGAAAGCTTGAAGCTCCAAAATCCTCCTAGGGGGAACAAATCGCCACCAAGAAAATGACCTTCAACATAAGATCCTTTATGGTAGCTCGCTTCAAAGGCTCAAACGGCGCCGCGCACATGCCTTTCAGAACTAAGTTAAGGCTCCAGGAGGGACACAGTTTCTGAACCGGAGGCCGCAAATGCTTCGCCCCACAGAGAAAACACACCACATCTGGATGTGCACCCAGAGTTGGCCCATGCACCTTGCCCCAGAGACACCCCAAGACTGCTACCTGAAACATAAGGGAATTAAAGGACAAATCCTTCACCAAACCTCTTTTCAAGAAAGTAAGGATATCCACTGCAGAAGCTTACATAGGAACAACACTTTGCTCCATGCACCAATCCTCAAACACCTTTCAGACCCCCACATAGGCCAAGGAGGTGGAAGACTTCCTAAATTGCAAGAGTAGAAATAACATCCTCTGAGTAACCTTTGTCCCTTAAGCTCTTCCTCTCAAAAGCCGAGCCACGGGACAGAAGCAAGCCACTTGATCTGAAAATATGGGACCTTGACACAGAAGGTTCAGTAGATGAGAGCGCCTCAACGGGCCGTCTATCACTAGATTGACCAGATCGGCAAACCATGGTCTTTGGAGGCCACTCCAACACCACCAGAATTACATCTCCTGGGTAGACCTCCATGTGCCGCAATATCTTGCCTACTAGCGGCCACGGCGGAAACATACAACAGAACATCCCTTGACCAAGGAAAAAACAAGGCATAGACTCCCTCTGCTCTGCGCTCTCTTCTGCAACTGAAGAGGTGGACCACCTTGGCATTTCGCTGAGTTGCCATTAAGTCCATAGGGGGTTCACCCCATCTGGCACTGATGAGAGCTATTGCCTCCTCAGACAGCTCCCATTTCCCAGGATCTAGTTTCTGATGGCTGAGGAAATCCGCCTGCATATTGTCAGCCCCTGCTATGTGAGAAGCTGCTAACACCAGATGTTGCTCTGCCCAGTGGATCACCTCCTGAGCCACCGCCCGACTCACCAAGTCATCGTTGTCGCATTGTCGTACAAGATTCTGACCAGACAGCCACACACAAGGGGGAGAAAAGCCCTCGGCACTAAATGCACCGCTCTCTTCTCTAGGTGATTGATAGACCACACCTCCTCTGCCAACCACTGGCCTTGCACTGACTGATCTTGACAGACTGCTCCCCAACTGGAGAGACTGGCATCTGTGGTGACCACTGTCCACCCCTTGACACAACTGGTGCCGACTAAGCCACCATGAAAGACTAGACCTGGCTACTTGCATAAGTGGCAGAGGAAGCTGAAATTGCTCCGACAACGTATCTCACTGAGAAATCAACGCCAATTGAAGAGGTCACATATGCGCAAAGGCCCAAGGCACAAGCTCCAACATGGACGCCATGGAGCCAAGAACCTGAATGGAATCCCAGACCCTGGGCACAAGGCTCTCCAACAATCTGCACACTTGCAACTGCAACTTGACTATGCATGCCTCCGTCAAGAAAACCTTCCCTAGTTTGGTTCTGAAGCACGCTCCCAGGAACTCCAAAGCCTGAGATGGGACGAGATGATGCTTGGTCCAATTCACTATCTAGTCGAGGGACTGCAAGTGCTGCAGCACAAGGACCCACAGCTTGCCTGCATTGGGCTTCCGACTTAGTCAGTCATCTAGATATGGATGTACTAGACCACCCTCCTTCTTGAGGGCCGCTGCCACAACCACCATCACTTTGGTGAAAGTCCTTGGGGCCGTTGCCAGAAATACATGCAGAGGATGTTGAACCTCAGAAACCTCTGATGGTCGGGCAAGTAGGCATCGGTCAGAAACTAGGATGCCAAAAACTCCCCCTTGTGTACCGCCACAATAATAGAGCAGAGAGTCTCTAAGTGAAAATGAGGGACCTTGGAAGCCACGTTTACTTTCTTCAAATCCAGAAAGGGATGAAAAGTCCCTTCCTTCTTTGGAATCACGAAGTAAATGGAGTTTTGTACCTTCCCGTGCTCCTCCACAGGTACTGGGACAATGCTCCCATGCTTCGTAGCTGGTCCAGAGTCTGCTGAACGACCCGTCTCTTTTCCGCAGAGGTGCAAGAGGAGACCATGAATGGATCTCGAAGCAAAGCAGATGAGCAAATTCTAAAGCGTAACCTTGTTTTATCACGCTTAAGACCCACTGGTCCGTAGTAATTGCGGGCTACTCCTTGGAAAACAGAGTCAACCGACCCCCTATAAGCGGGATGGAGGAGTGGGCCAGTCTTGCTTCATTGTGCTGACTTGGCTCCAAAGCCACCCTGCTCAGAGCCATCCCTGTTGGGCTTTCGCCCAGGAAAGGACTGGTTCCAGGACTGCTGCCTCCCCGAGGCCTGTCTTTGAACACCTGCCGAGGACTTGTCTTCAGGCAACTTGTGAACCTTATTGTCCCTGAGATGTTTTATCAGCTCCTCCAAATCTTCTCCAAAAGGCACTTTCCCTTTGAAAGGAAGCACTTCTAGTTGAGACTTGGACGAGACATCAGCAAACCAGTACCTTAACCACACAGTCTGCTTGCCGAGACCGCCAACATCATGGTCCTAGAGGACATCCTGATAAGGTCATACAGCGCGTCCGCGCATTAGGCTACCACAACTTCCAGCCACTCAGCCTGTTTTGCCTCCTGAGAGGACATGGGCCTGTCGGACTGCAACTGTTGTACTCAACGCAGTCCCGCACAAAGCATGAAATTGCTGCTCACCACAGCCCGAATGCCAAGCACTGACACCTCAAAGATCTTTTTCAAATGGACCTCACACTTCCTGTCCTGAAGATTCTTCAAAGCAGCTGCACCAGCTACCGGAATCGTAGTCGTCTTAGTTACAGCTGACACGGAGGCATCCACCTTCGGAACCCGCAAAAACTTCAGGGTGTCCTCGGGCAAAGGATATAATTTATCTATTTCCCACCCACCTTCAGGCCGGTCTCCGGCGTATCCCACTCTATGACCACCAACTTCTTGACGGACTTGTGAAAAGGAAAAGCCTTTGCTGGGCCCCGTAAGCCAGCCATGATCGGGTCCACATCCTCCTAATCAGACTCTTCCTCCGGAAGCTTTATTCCTAGTTCCTCCAAAACATGGGGAATCAGAGGCCCCAACTCCTCCCTGTGGAACCGATGCACACCTTCGGATTATCGCCGTCCACAGGCGGGCCTTCCCCCTGCCCTCCTTCAGAATCCTGCACCCCCAGGGAAGGAGCCATCTGAGGAGGACCAGAATCTGCTGGAACACCAATATCAGAATCCTCTGAAAGATCGTCCCCCACGGCAGGTTTCCCCAAGGGCCTGCCGAACCCCGGTAGCCCCCAGCCGCCCTGCGGTTCTGGATCTTTTCTTGGGCCAGATAAGCCTTGTGCATTAAAGGCACAAAATCCGATGACAAAGAGGCGGCATTATCTGAGTCCTCCCCCAGGAAGTCTTCTGCCCCCCCCCCCCCCAAGTGGCTTTACAGGGCTTAAAGCAGCTGGGGACAGTGAAGGAGGGAAATCCCCCTCTCCATCTGTGGCTTCAATTGCAGCAGCCTGCTGCCCCGCAAACGTGTCCAAGATGGCCACCGTTCCTGCGCTGATGGGAAACGGGTCCTCCCAACTCGAGCTGCTGCTCGGACCCCCCCCCCCCAACAGGTAAGCCCTAATTGCCCTCTCCCTCCGGGAGGCAGGAGCAGCGCCGTTTTGTGCAAGTCACGCGCCCGACTCTCCACAGCCAGCACACTTCGAACCACAGGGCATGCTTCAAAAGCGGCTGCCCGAGAGAAACCAATGCTGGAGGAAAGGAGCACAGGGCAGAGCCTCCTAATGCTGAGCACCACTCTGTGTGGGCTGCACGCTACTGACAAGGGGCAGTGCCTTTCACCCTTCGGAAAGCCTTTCTTCTCATTTTTATTTTAAACTTTAACAAGGAAAAATAAAAACAAGAGGCACACTTCCTTGTTCTGAAGATTGGCAGCAGCTCCTTTGATCCTCCTGGGGCAGAGGGAGCTGGATCCACCAGCTTTCAACCCCCAGCGATAAAGGACCGAGTAACTAAGGGTCCCTAACCCCCTGCTCATCCACCTCAAGACCAGGAGGGATAGCCCCACCAGGGCCTGCCAACCTCCTGGGAGCAATCCCAACTCTTTTTCTTTCAACTTAGTCCATGCAGCAGGTTTTGCACCTCCACCATCTGCTGGCGACAGAGAAATACTGAGGGACTGCAGGTGGCACGCTGGGTTATATGCCAGTGTCAGTGAAACTTTCTCTGTCTCCATCTGCTGGAAGGGAGGCACAAACCCAGGAGTCTGGACTGATCTGAGTTCGTACAGGGAACTGTTTTTTCCCCATTTTGTATTTATAAGAAAACAGCTTCATATCACTGACCCTAGGAGAGTAAGATCTGAATTTGCAAACAGCAAGATTTCCAAACGTCAGATCTCTAATGTGAAGCTTTGCTTCCAGGTTGTGCTGCACATTTCTGCTCTCTGACACCCACCCTCCCACTAAGCCAATCTGAAAGCAGGGGAGGGGAAGTATGCACATCTCCCACAGGCTCAGCAAGGAGAGGAAGCACCTCTGCTGGTCAGGGACCTAGCACTTCCCATAGTCAAAACTGCTTTCTAGGAAAAGCTTTTTTTTTTCCCTTTGAGGGTTTATAGAGAAATCTTTGCAGGCTGTGCTGGCTTTATTTAAAGGAGGAGGACAGTGTGCATGAACTGTGCAGACCAGATCTAAATAAGGGCCTCCGCAATCTGGAAAGCACGAGTAGAACATCCGCACTGGATAATTGATTAGGTCACTGGGGGGGGGGGGGGGGGGGGGGTGAACTGGTTGAGTGGTGGTCAGTGGCGTCCATTCTGAGGAAGGCAAAGCGACCTGAGGGGTACTGCAGGATTCTGCGCTGGCTCTTTTCTGTACCTTTATCAGTGACATTGCAGAGGAACTGGAGGGGGAAATGGGCCTGTTTGCAGATAAAACAAAAATCTTTAAACAGGGCGGATACAGCGGGAAGGATGGAAAAAGATTTAAGAGGACTTAAAAAACTGGAAGAACAAGCAAAGGTTTGGAAACTGCCTCAGTGCAAGAAAGTGTAAAATCATGCACCTGGGGGCTAAAAATAATCAAGTAGGAGGACAAGAACTGGCAACTGTTACACAGGAAAGAGATCCGGGAGTAATCCTGTGAAACGACAACAAAACTGCCAAGGTAATAAAACAACTGGGAAAGCTGTCTGCTGGGGTGCAGACACGAAGCTGTCGTCCGCAGAAAGTAAGAGGCAATATTGCCCTCGCGGAGGTCAGTAGCAAGAGCCCCGCCTCGGGGACAGAGTTCAGTTCTGGAGCCTGTACCTTCGCAAGGGCATCAAGAGGATAAAAGCCGCTCAGAAGGGCTACAAAAATGGCAAAGGGCCTCCTACAAAAGGCTTAGGACACTCTGAAGAAAGAAGGAAAAGGAGGCAGAGACTAGAGATGTTCAGCAAAGTAAGGGAAGGTACAGTTTCTCTTAGAAAAAGAAAGTCATGGACAAGCATGAGATGATATGAAGTTGGGAGGGAGGGAGGGATGTTGGAAACACCTTCCATATCATTGGTGTTTGACTGTATCGAGTTGGCTAGTTCTGAACTGTTTTGAGCTCCTAGGGCTTTTATTCCGCTCTGTATTTCTACTTGCATGCTTCCTGCTTACAGCACTGTTTTACATGGTTAATAAAAAGCAGTGCTGTTTTACTGCTCTTGCAAAGAAGCAGCCTCCCTGACTGGTTTGTGTTTCCTTTGAAGACATTCTCTTATCTAAAGTAACTCAGCTGCGCCACAAATCTTCAACAAGGGAGGTTCAGAAGTGGTGGAAACCAAAACTGTCACAAAATTTAAGCATGCTTAGGACAAATGCAGAGGGCAGAGTAAGATCAGGAAGGAGGCCTGGATGCTGGCTTAATTGTAGAAATCTTTATGCTCATCTAACCAGAACAGCAGGGGACCAGAGAAGGAAGACAATAAAACAGATTTGGAGAAGGACCGATAATACAAGCTTGACCGCCTGCAGGGTATGTCTGACAGCTAGAGATAACCTTTGATAGAGCACTATAGATGGGTGGGTATTACTGATTCTTATCTGCCACCTCTGCTATTCTAATCAGTTGGGTTGTCCAACAGAAGGCATCATGGACCTGCAACAAATCCACCTTTCTGCAGGACCGGTAGTTACTCCTCCTCCACAAGAAAGGGATTACAGAGCAGGCCAGACTGCGTTTCAGTTTGGCCAATTTGAATCTGCCAGACTGCAAGGTCTCTAATCCCTCCTGCAGGCCTCTTCTAGTCTGGGCAGCGAACAGATTAGAGAGATCTTTACTTACACTTCTTACGCGTTTGTCTTTTTTCTGTTTCAGTTGCTCTACCTGTCAATTAAAAAAAAAACAAAACACAAATTAAACAATGTGTCTGGTAGACACAAAACCTTTCCAGACCAAGAGGATTTCAAACTAAAATATATTCCATTAGTTTAACTGCGAACCAACTCAGGGAGATGTAAGACAAGATCTGGCATGGTAGATTCAGATCTTTCCAACAGTCAAGCTGCCTGTCAGTATCCGGCCTGTCCTACAGAAACGGGGGCTTTATGCTCAAACCGAGTCACATGCTGAGTAGCCGATACCTCAGACTGGGGGAGGGGGCTTAATCGATACATCAATGCACTCGAGCTGAAGTCCGTTTTATGATGTTTTCCTTACACAGCTCACGCCATGCAACGCACAAAAATAATGGCGTGGGCGTGACGAGACGCTAGCTCTCCCCCACACTGAGTCAATAAAACAAAGCGGGGGAAGCCTGCTTACCGTCAGACTGTACCGAAGACAGCCATCTCTTACGGGCCAGTCCATGCCATCTCCTTCAGGGAGCCCCGACCACGTGAACACCTGCCGAAAGTTCTTCCACTTACTTCCCAAGTCGTAGGGGAAGATGAAGGTTTCGCCCGTCTGGTAATACTGAATTCTGTCTTTGGCCTGCAGGGAGTCAACAGATAAAATAGCCAAGAGCACAGCAGGGCAGGTGGGCGTTGAGGGGAGGGGCCGCACACCTGTTCTAAGATCAAGCCTGGGCGCACCTGCCCCTTTGTCATGTCACTCGGCCCTAGCGAATACTCGTTATGGTCTTCTGATCTGCCAGCCTCCTCCTGCTCGGTGGGAAGCAGGGCTGGGATCTGGTGCCATGAGCCTTTATTCGCAACTAACCAGGGATTTGGAACCCTATCGTCTATCTCCTCCCAACTTACTGGTCCTCGGCCAGGGACTATGGCACCAGAACCCATGCAATCGAGGGTCCTAAATCCGGCCACTAGGTGTCCCCCACTGCATGACGACACTGCAGGGAGCCAAGAACTGAACCCAGGTCCTTCAACTGAGCTGGCCCCAGCTAGCAAACATTTAGGCAAAATCACAATGGGATCTTGGGTTTCCAAAAAGGGCTAAAATGTATGGATCGGATGAAAGCTTCCTGGCCTGAAGTTGCAGAAAATCAAATCCTTAGACAAGAGCCACGACTTCAAATCTTGAAGGCAAACTCACTTTTTGTCTGCCCTTTAAATTTGGCTCATAGTATGAGCCTATAAGGATAAATTTGAGTGCCCAGGAACCTTCCCTCTTCTTTGCCGTTTCAGGGAAACCGAGGGGGAGCTTTAAACAAGAACGCAGGAGAAACGTCCACAGCATTCTCAGGGCTAAAAGCTCGCAGGATATAGCGCCTATCGGCCTGAGCAGCTTGTGTCTCATTTGGACATATAATGGCTTTGTTTCTTTACAAAACTCCATGCTAAATGAAACACCTGCCCAGGTTTTCAGAATCTCGTTTGCAGATTCATTGATTTCCCTCTTCCCTGCTTCCATGCAGTCACGCAGCTTTCTCTTGGGTGGAACAATTCCCTTTTCCAAGCGCGCGCAGGCTGCGCTGGAGATGGGACTGATTAAGCCCACGCGCAGAAAGAGGGGAAGCGTCTTTTACCTGGCTTTTCCATTTTCAAGCACTGCTAAGCTCGGCACGCATATTGACAAAATGACCAGTGGCAGGATTGCACAGCTTCTTATACCTCTAGCAGCGTTGTACGGGGCTGCTCAAACTGGTCTCTGGGACCCCCAGCCAGTCGGGTTTTCAGGATCTCTGAGGATCTGCATGCACTACCTCCTATGTACGCAAATATTTATCATGCATATTCCTTAAGGATATCCTGAAAACCCGACTGGCCTAGGGGGAGGAAAGGGGGCTTGAGGACAAATATACTAGCAGTTGGCATCAGGCATGCCATAGGAGTTAAGTGAAGAGAGGCTGGCGGGTTAGGAATCTACACCTAGTTCCTGTTTCTTCTGGCCTCAGTAGAGCTCATCCCTTCTGAGCGTGGATGAATCTCAAGGAGACCGCCTGCGGAGGGGTATCGCAGAACACCCTTACACAACAGTATGACCAGAATACCCTGGGCTTTACTGGTAACCCTTCCCCCAATCCAAACATCCTGTCAGCCCTTTTCCTTTGCACCGTTTTTTTGTGTCTCCAGGATGTTTATTTGTTTGCTTTAGCCTGCTATTTAGGTAAATAACATATGGAGTTTGCACAGAGAGCTCCTATTATCCTGATTAACACAGTAACTCAGTGGGGGCTGGAAGTCTCTTCCTGCTCATGCCTGGACAGCCCCTACCAGACAATTGCTCCAGGATCTCACCTTGAGAAAGTAAAGAAAAAGATGAACTTTGTAATTACTGCAGCAACCTGCTCGTTAAAGCTGATGACTCACTTCATTTTTTTTTTTTTAAAGTAAGGTAAATATCTACCTTGGCAAAATTGTGTTCGATCAGCCTTTTACTCTGCAAAATATTTACTGAGAAAGTTAGTCTATGGAAAACTTACCCTGTGGAGTCTATTTCTTTAACCAATATATTTTATATATTAACATCAAGTGATTTTCAATGCCAAGAGTTACATGCAGAACTCCAAATTTTAGAAAAGCTGACCATGGCGCGCGTCAGTGTGTTATCTGTGCTGCTAGTCCTGATGAGGAGCAAGTCTGGAGATCTCAAATGTTAGGGATTTTCAAGATTGCTGAACTACCATATATACTCAGGAAGGGGGGGGGGGGAAGAGAGACACATACACAATATCTCTCTACCACTGTAAGAGGGGCACTTTCAGCTCTGGGTGGGTTTGAATCACAAGATCCTTATCAAACCTTAAACGCTATTACACTAACTACTGTAACCACATCCTCTAGCAATGAGTTCCAGAGCTTAATTGTGCGTTGAGTGAAAAAGAATTTTCTCCAATTTGTTTTAAATGAGCTACTTGCTAACTTCATGGAGTGCCCACTAGTCCTTCTATTGTCTGAGAGAGTGCATAACGGATTTGCACTTACCTGTTCAAGTCCTTCATTCCCTCCCCCATGGCAGGGTACAAGGGTCTGTAGTGCACCAATGTAACACCCCATCCCCCCAAACCCACCCTGTGTTGAAAATGCCCTTCTTACAGTGGAAGAGATATATATAGTGTCATATTGTCTGTCCTACAGTTCTCTCCCCCCCCCCTGAAAGGACATAAAAAACTGGTTTCCCCCTTGTGTAAACATAAGCGCATTAAAGCCCCAGCAATACACGCAGGACATTTACTCAAGCCACCTTTTAAGATTACACACGGTGGGGTATTTTAAACAATACACGCATATGTCTGCGCACAATATAAAATTGCAGCGTCTCTCTGCTCGCTGGCAGATACGCGTGTTTCTGGGCGCATGTGCGTTCTTTTTAAAAAGTTAGCCGGTTTATGAGCCCATTTTTCAATAGTCCAGGCGAGTCACCAAAAGCATGGGAAGTATAAGCTGCATATTTCTGGCCCAAAACTACACGTTTCAGTACCTACGTATATTTGTAGTGTAGACAAATGCATACTTTCCCTACCTTTTTTGTAAAAAATTATACGCATATGATTTACATGCATAATAATTATAAAGGAGCTTAATTACAGGCAGTGGCGGGTATTTTATAGAGAGTGCACATCCTCTGTTCCTAAAAATACTTAGAACGCATGCGTGAGATCATTAGTTCACTCATACTTGCATCCCCTTCACCCAGACCCCCTGCCCAAAAACTGCAGACTGAAGACAAATGCAATTTCACTTCTGCAATACATCACAGCGCAGTTTGAGATGGCCCAGGCGCAACTTGTTGTGTAAGTGCGTTCTGCCATACCCCTCCGCAGGCGGTCTCTGTTACTGCCATCAGTTCCAGTGTCCTTCATCCACACTCAGAAGGGATGAGCTCTACTGAGGCCAGAAGAAACAGGAACTAGGTGTAGATTCCTAACCCGCCAGCCTCTCTTCACACAACTCCTATGGCATGCCTGATGCAAACTGCTAGTATATTTGTCCTCGAGCCCCCTTTCCTCCCCCCTAAGCCAGTCGGGTTTTCAGGATATCCCTAAGGAATATGCATGATAAATATTTGCGTACATAGGAGGCAGTGCATGCAGATCCTTAGAGATCCTGAAAACCCGACTGGCTGGGGGTCCCAGAGACCAGTTTGAGCAGCCCCGTACAACGCTGCTAGAGGTATAAGAAGCTGTGCAATCCTGCCGCTGGTCATTTTGTCAATATGCATCCTGAGCTTAGCAGTGCTTGAAAATGGAAAACCCTTGCAAATCCCGACGACTCGGCAAGTACGCGTGGATGAAACCAGAACACGTACTTTCTATGGTGCAGGCCCTATTTTATGGAACAGCTGGCCCGATGATATTCATAATGGGGCAGATTTTCAAAAGGTTACACGCGCCGAGCCTATTTTAAAACGGCCCGGTGACGCGCGTAAAGCCCCGGGACGCGCAGGCAGTGGGCTGGCGCGTAACTCACTTTAGCCCCAGGGCTGAAGTAAGTTTTAAAACAAAAGAAAAAAAAGAAGAAAAAGGTAGGGGGGAAAGGGCATGTTATAGAATTGCGTGCCGGGTAGCACATGGACGCGCGCGCGTATCTATTAAAATCTACCCCAATATTCAAGGACACCTTACTTTCCGGAAACATGTAAAAAGCTCTTTAGTTTCAGGAAGCTTTTAACCCCTCATCTGCAGCCCTTCCCAACTTTTCAGATTCTCTACCTTTATAACATGGATTTCTTAGCTTTGTAACACATTCTTGTTTTTCTCCTAGTTTCAGTTTTTCAGCATGGTTTCTTTTATTTTTCTTATTTTGTAACTTGTTAGCGGCCGAGTAGCTTGGATAGAGTGGGTTACAGGTTTCTAAATAACCAGGTCTAAACGCATGCCAAGAGGTTGGGTAACGTATGCACGCACACTGCTTACAGAACAGGAACTTGGGCACGTGGCTCCGAACCCCTCCTTGGGACGCTCCCCTAAACCACCCTTTTTTTCCTCCCATTGACACTTGCGCATGATACAGCAAGCACGCACGTACTCGCAATGTTGTCAAAAAGAGCACGCACGTTACACTCAAATACATCCATTCGAACCTTGCAATAAGGCCTACCTTTTCTTCTATCCACGATTCAATCGATGTTTTGTTTCGTAAAATAACTTTCAACTACGGAAAAAAAAAAAGGAAAGAATTCTTAGTAAGCTTATATTAGAGGTCCTAATTAAAAAAAAAAAAAAAAAAAAAATAATGCCTGGATCACTGTTTCAGTTGTACATCAGCCACACCAACTCTCCCCTATGGCAATGCCGGCAGAGTTTTGTGTCCAAATCAGCACCACAATGTCACGGGACTACTGTGACACCACGGAGGCTGTGACTGTCCCCTGCCCACCCTGCCATGACAGCTCCAGGGCCAGGGATGCCCTTTCATGTAGCAGGACCACACACACACACACACAACTGCTAAACTTACACAGTTGTTCACCCTTCCATTTAAAGCTTCTCTGTGTCGCTGGAAGTCACTAATGTCTAATGAATGCATTTTTTTTTTTTATACCTTCTAAAGTTCCATAAAAATAAATAAAGATTATCCATCTCATGCTGTGTTTCCTTTCCTCATGGCAGCACCCAACACGTCGATTTCATGAGCCGGATTCTGAAGAATCCGCTTCCAGTGAGCAGGTAAAAAAGGGACAAAGCAGAAAACCTCAAGCCAGCATTTAGAGATCAGGGACATCTCGCTCTCACACAGGGACTGTTATGCATGCATAAACACTTTAAACCATAAATTGCACCAAGCAGCAGTAACCAAAACCGCCCAACTTACCTGGATGATAAACAACATCCCAACTGCTATAGTTGTCCCCAGCGCCAGTCCCAAGGCAAATAAGGATGTAGCAAACGCAGACAACCCAAAGGGAATTATAGGACGAGGATCTCTCCTGATCAGACTCATGTCAATCTTCACAGAACTCCACCCAAAGGAGATCTGGACAAGAATCGGAATGAATGTTACTTCTCTCGTCCTAAATAAAACTTAAGTTAAAGGTAAGAACGCACAGAAACTGAAGACTCTGTACAGGAGAGAATCTGCTGGTCTGCGGGATTTAGTACAGACCAGCTTGTGAGAAACACTAAAACCTAGATGAGCGTACTGCATTAAACACTGTCCAACAGAAAGAGATAATCTGCTAATTCTGTCAAGCTGGTGTCTTTAAACACTTGGGTTTCTCCACTTTAGGCAAGGTCTAAAGGGTGCAGACAAATCTGAGGTCATAGCTGATATAAAAGTTGAATATGCAAGTCAAAATATCTTTACGAGAGAGAAAAAGTGAAAAAGAAATGTACACAGACGTGCTCAGGGCGGGCAGGTTTGTTTGCTTGGTTATTTATGAATCACCCCATTTCAGGAAGTGCTTCATTGCTTCTGAAGAAGATTTTAAAGATATTTAATTCCGCCCCAAGGCACTGTTCGAACAAGGTCAAAACAAGGAGCTGAAAGACTGTTGACTAAACAGTGACTGCTCTGCACGGGAACCTCTACCAAGCCAGTGCCATGCACTCACCCCATCGAGAGCCCTGCCTTCATGACGACAAAATAGCAAACCTGTATGTAGGGTTCAGAGAGCAAACCTTGTAAGTACTCAGACATCAAAGGGCTAAATCTGGACAGGAAATCAGAAATTACACTCATTTGCATTTCCATCGTATGCCTTCTTAATCAAGCCAGTCCAAGGCTTCACAATGCTTGTGAAAAGAAAAACCCAATTCAGCCCCTTGTGTAATCTGTTACGGGACTAAATAGCTTTACAAAAAACATCTCACTGCTGGTGCCGACTACCCTAAACCAAACTGGCAGGTAACTATCTCCCGAGCTGGCCACAACACATTGCTTTGCATGCTGGGTGCTGGGCATTTTATTCTGAGCTCCTGTGGTGATCCCTGACAGACTGCACAGGGAGTTCAATGCAAAATGTGCTCCCAAACCCAGCCAACTCAATTGTTTAGGTTAATCTCCCCCTTAGACGGGCGGCTTACCCTGTTATAAAGCTGCGTGTACATCGTCATAATAAAGATGAAGGCAGCGTGGATGCAGCCGAGCGGGGCGAGGAGCAGGAAGAGCGTGAAAGACGCATGATTCTGATAGCCACAGCAGTTGTTGATCCAAGGGCAGTGATGGTCCATCTTCATGACGCACCTAGTACAAAAAACAGCAGCAAGAAAACCGTGATCTCTTCCAAACCACAGGCCAAAAGGGAAAGCGTTCTCAGCAGGCCCCACGCTCTCACCCAATCTGCAGTTTTCCCCAGACTCCTTCAACATGTCTGAATGCTGCAGTTTCCACAATGGCTAAAAAATCCTTTTCTCCTCATAATAGCGGGTAAGGCAATTTTCAAAGGTCTTGACGGGGGGGGGGGGGGGAAAGCATTTTACTGGCATTAATCAGCTCTCTGAAAACCAACCTCCATCAATGAAGCTAAAAGTTCACGCACTGGTCCACAACGCGCCGGCTTTTAGCTGTAATCGAGAGGAAGCATTCTCGGGGGCATCTTTAGGTCATGAGAGCCAAAGGTCTGTGCCTAGATTTAAAAAAAATGCAAATTATGTGCTTATTCTTCCAGCCAAATTCTACCTGCAAAGATGCAAGAGTCCATGGGTATATTCTACCTGAGGCAGGTTTCAGAGTGAAGGTGCACATGTACTCTCACACTGAAACCTGGGGCAAAGTCCGGGAGTAAAAAGGAACCTGGAGCCACGCCTAATCACATGCTTAGTAAGTCTATTCCTAACGATAATTTCTACCATTTTGCCCTCGTCTATAGTTTCCCAGATCACCCGGGAGCCATTTTTAAAAATTGGCATTACATCATCACCCTCCAGTTGTAGGGAGATATCTCATGTTTACCACTGAATCATCACATGCGAATCATAAAAGCCAAGAAACAGACAGGCCCCAAGCACTGTCACATCAAGAGAAAGACATTTACCCAGGTGAACTTTAAAACTGCACTGTCTCAGTGGAAAATGAAGAATTTTTGTCCTGTTACAGTGAAGGACACCATATCAGATCTGCCTGTTTGCATGTTCCTGTGTCAACAGGAGCAAAGCAAACAGAGAGAGACAAGGACTTAAGCTCCTAAGCAAGTGTCAGGGATGAGCCAAGGCGAGTCCATAGGTCAGAAAGACCCCCAGGGAGATTTGGAGATGGAGAAAAATGCTGACACTGGCAGGCAGCTTGGCATACAGACATGGCAGTTCTCCGCCTGAAGATATGGGGAGGGGGGAGAAGATCTGCAATGCGGTAAAAGACCCTCCACCCGCCGAGTGGTTATGCATGTTCATCAACTGGGAAGTATAAAATGGGGGCAAGAAGGGAGAGGGAGCAACGGACCCCCTGGAGAGAGGCTGAAGTGAAGGAACCCCTGAAGTAGGAAAAGGGGAAAAAAATCCTAAGAGGAAGAAAGAAGGCAAAGCCCTGGGAGAAAACCCGGAGAGCGGATCCTGAGAGCGATCCTGAAGCATCTCCGAAAGCGAAAGGGGGGCCAGAAGCAGACCAGCACTCCCTACTATCAAGAAGGGAGAAGACTGGGTATGGCCTGGAGACTGAAGAGATGAGGTGCCTTCTCTGGTCCGGAGAGTGACACAGCGTCATAGACGGTGAGGGGGTGAGAACAAGCCCAGACTGCCGGCAAGCACCCCAGCCAGAAGCAAGTCTCCTTCCTTGACAGCATGCCCGCTCGGCCAGTACCAAGCCCAAAAAGCAAGCCTCTCCCCTGCCCACATTCTCCAGCTCTCCAGCCGGCGCCTGCTTCAGAGGTGAACAGAGGTATTGCTTGAAGTTGGAATCAGGGATAAGTAAGTTAGCCATAAGTGTTAACATATTACGCAGGCTAAAGTTTATGACCATGAGATCGAACTGGGGCCCGCCCCACCTGAGCTGAAGAATCACAAAGGCCTCCGCAGACAGCTCCCATTCTCTGGGATCCAGCTGTCATCTGCTGAGATAATCTGCCTACACATTGTCCACACCTGCCGCGTGAGAGGCTGCAAGCACTGCTGGATGAAGCTTCGCCCAGGCAAAGAGTTCGTGAACTTCCGGAGCCACCAAACGACTCTTTGTTCCACCCTGATGATTGATATAGGCCACCGTGGTTACATTGTTCGAGAACACATGTATTGCCCGTCCTTGAATCCGAAGGAGAAAGAACAACAGTGCCCTCTGAACCGCTCGTTTCCAGCTGGTTGACTGACCAGGATGCTTCCATGGGGGACCACTGCCCTTGGGCTGCCAATCCTTGACACACCTTTCCCCAACCGCTGAGACGGGCATCCATAGTTACTACCACCCAGTCTGGAATCTCCAGATCCAAATTGAACTGCGACAGCCAACATGAGAAACTGGACCTGAATTCCTCCTGGAGCAGGAACGGCAGTTGAAATTCCTCCGACTCCGGATTCCAATGGGACAGGAGTGCCTTCTGGAGTGGACGCATGTATGCAAAAGTCCATGGCACCAAATCCAGCGCAGCGGCCATGGACCCTAGCACTTGCAAGTAATCCCAGTCCTTGGTGACCAGCAGGTCCAACAGCTGGACCACTTGCGACTGCAACCTGAGCACCATTTCCAGGGTAAGAAACACCTTGCCTATTTGTGTATAGAACCCTGCTCCCAGAAAATCCAAGGACTGAGAGTTTCACATGGCTCTTCACCCGGTTTATCACCCAGCCCAGGGATTCCAGGTGCTCCGTTACTCACCATATGGAACAGAGACATTCCACCTCCGATTCCACCCGAATAAGCCAATCGTCCAGGTGCAGATGCACCAGTATCCCTTTTCTTCTGAGGGCCACTGCCATCATCTTTGTGAATGTTCTCAGAGCAGTAGCCAGCTCGAAGGGAAGAGCTCGAAACTGAAAATGCTCTCCTAGCACTGTGAAGCGCGGAAACTTCAGATGGTCTGTTCTGATGGGAACATTTAGATATGCCTCCGTAAGATCCAAGAAGGCCAGAAACTCCCCCTTGCACACCGCTGCAACCACCATCCGTAACGTTTCCATCCGAAAAAAAAGGCACCTGCAATGCCGTATTGACTCTTTGCAGTTCCAGAATGGGCCGAAACGAGCCGTCCCTTCTTGAGAACCACAATGTACACGGAATACCTTCCCCGACTGTGCTCCGTTTGTGGTACTGGAAGGATGGCTTCCAATCGCAGCATAATTTCCCGCACCGCCGCCCACTTGCTGGGTGAAGCACAGCGGGACACCATGAAGACATCTTTGAGAAGTTGAGAAAATTCTAAAGCATAGCCGTCCCTTATAACTTCCAGTACCCACTGGTCCGAAATGATTCTGGTCCACTCCTTGTAAAACCGGAATAACCTTCCTCAGACAGCCACGAGGGAGGAGTGAAGCAGCCTGCCTTCATTGGACGGGCTTCGCACCTCCAGAGCCCTGTCCGGAACTCTCTCTGGCCAGCCTACGGGTCCCTCGAAAGGCCTGCTGTCTTCCTGAACCCTGCTTCTGCGCAGAACTGGACGAACTTCTGTTGAAGCGAAATCTCATCTCACAGAATGTCTTCTTAATTCCCTTCCTGTCTTCGGGCAACCTCTTCCCTTTAGAATCTGCCAAATGCTTCTTCAGCTTCTCCAGGGCCTTCCCATACAATAACTGTCCTTTGAAGGGGAGATTACAAAACTGCGCTTTCGACCAAACATCCGCCGACCAATTACGTAGCCACAGGAGCCTTCGCGCAGCTACCGGACACCATATTCCTAGCCGAAATGCGAAGCATATCATAGAGGGCATCCGCCACATAGGCTACACCTGCTTCCAACCGAGCATCCTGGCCCAACTCCACAGAGATTCCCGCTGCCTTCTTCACCCAGCACAAACAAGGCCTCAGGCTCAGAGCCGAGACCTCAAACAGCCTCTTCAACAGGATCTCCAGCTTCCGGTCCTGAACATCCTTCAAGGCCGCCGACCCTGCCACAGGAATGGTTGTTTTCTTTGTCACTGCTGCATCCACCTTTGGCAGCTTCCATAGCTCTAAGGTGCCCTCCGGCAGGGGATACAACTGGGCCATAGCCCTGGCCACCTTCAATCCAGCTTCCGGGAAATCCCACTCCCGGTCAATCGGCTTCTTTACCTGCTTTGGCAAGGGGAATGCCCTTGGAGGTCCATGCAGTCCCTCCAAGATCGAGTTTGCCCCTTCATTGTTGGAATCATCCTGCGCAACCTTAAGCCCCAGTTCCTCCAGAACCTGAGGGATGAGGGGCCGCAATTCCTCCTTACGGAATAACCTGACCACCCTCGGGACATCCTCTTATGCCAGAGGGACCTCATGTACATCCGGGTCCCCCAGCGGATCAGCCACCGGATCCGCACCCTGGTCCACTTGCTTTTCACTTGGATCAGCTCCATCAGAACCCTTGGAGAAAACATCTCCTAGCGATCAATCCAGACCCAACAGATGCAAATAGGCCCCCATCCTCTGAGGTACCTCAGCTCTAGAGCTCTTAGCCTTGTCTTGGGCCACCTGAGAGGCTGGCTGCTTAGCTGCCAGTTCCTGCTTAGCGAGATAGGACCCATGCATTAGCAAAACAAAATCCGCCGCAGTCTCCCTGTTGTGTGGGTGCAGAGTCTTCCCTGCATCTGCTGACACATCTCCCTCTCCTTCAGGCCCCTGATGCACAGGAAAAAGAGGGGGAGGGGAGCCCCTGCTTTCCCCAGACATGGCAAAACTCCTGCCATGAGAAGCTAAAATGGCTGCCGTCTCCTCGAACCCCCTGGGGCTTCCTGCACAGGGCCTGTAGCACGCGTGCAGCGCCTGGCCCTTGATCCCTGTGCCAAGACTCCTTCACCTCCAGAGACACAAGCAGGACAGAGAAAGGTTGCATTGAGGTGAAAGTGCCTTCCCCTGCAGGCCCGACAGGCTTTCCCACGCTGAGCGGGAGACGGCATCACGCATGACGCGGCTAAAAATAACCCCTTGCGGGAGAAAAGAAAGCCGCCACTGCTGTCCCAGCTCTGGGTGCTGAAAAACCCTCCTCACCCCGACGCCGAGCCACCACACTCATCAGCTACTCCGATGGAACAAAAACAAACAGGCCTACTTTTTTTTTTTTTTTTAATCTTCAACTCTCAAAGACTCAGCCTCCTGAGCCACTCAGAAAACAATACTCTCCTGTTCCTGGGTACTCCAGGACGCGGTGACCAGCCGGTCTAGGTGAGAAGGCCTTAGGGGGAGCGAGGGAACCAGGATCCCTGGCTTTCCCCTTCCCCTGGAATCAAGTGTCGAGCCTGGCCAGGGATTTCCAACCCCCTGTTTGCCCTGCTCAGCCAGAAAAATGCCCCACGAAGGAACCTAACACCTCTAGGAACTTCATCTTCAGATCTTCTGGGGTTTTTTCTAAAACTATCAGACTGCAGGTTTGCACCTCTACCATCTGCTGGAGTCAGAGAAGTACTGAGGGACTGCAGGTGGCACTCTCGGTTAGATTTGTTCTCTGCCTTCATCTGCTGGTAAGGATGCATAACCCCACTCGTCTGGACTGAACTGGGGTACGAACAGGAATGTGTTTTCGCAAAACAAAGCAGCAATATATCAAAGACTCTGCAAGCATTACTCCACAACTAAATGTACAGGGCAAGGAGGTTTCACAACGATGTGGAAACAGACGGGATCCAAGGCAGCGGCACGATTCTCACTATCACTGCTGTCAGTACTGGGGTGAGTCTGGACACCAAGCACATGACAGTCTTTATGGGGGGGGCCTAGCCTCAACCCCTGCCGGGTCACAAAAGTAAGGGGGGGGGGGCTTCTTCCAGGGGACACTCATTCCCTCACAAGGACCAAGTGACAGAGGAGACACGGTGGAGAGGGAGAGAAGAAGCACTAATAATAAGGCAATGTATTTCCGAGCGCTAGGTTCCCAGAAAACAGAGAGTCTTCGCCGTCATTGGCGCTGGTATTGGGACCAAAGACCACACTGTGTGTGTTCAGAGGCTTAAGGCAGAACAGAAGTCTAAGTTCAGCTGAGCGCGGATCTCTTTTCTGCGAGCTGTGTGGGGGGCACATTGTGGTTTTAGAGGGGGACAGGGTCTGATGCCAGCCTCCTCTCCGAGTCTCTCCCTTGCATGCTCTTTGCAAATCCTTACTGCCACATAAAACACATGCACTCATGTCCCACCTCCCCGAGCACACAGCCCCTCTGCACTGACAAGCAACGCTCACGTGCCAGGCTTCCTTGTACACCCCCTAGAAAGACAGCAGGAGGGACCAATAGGGAAAGAGAGGTGAGCCCGCTAAACTGAGCCTGCTCGCCCTGTCTGGCATGGCCTTAGAAAGAAACGTTCCCTTCATATCTATTCAGCACGTTCTGAAAATTGCCCCCAAAGGTCCATAAATAGCTGTGTGCATGCACTCCCTGGGTCACCTTTATGCCTTTGCGCTCACACAGACAGATGGATGCTTCAGCGAGCTTTTACCCAGCAATGTCCCTACATATAAATTATATATTTTAAAAAAATGTAAAAAAAAAGCTTGCGATGGCTACAGAGTGGCACTGATGCCAGGACACTGCCACTATCAGCTGTGGGATCTCCTCAGTTCTGCCCCACAATATACCCATCTCCTATTCCCTCTGGGGTTCAGGAAGGAGGAAACGTACCACACCCTGACAACGAGCCCTGCGGCCCTGACCGACAGCCCAGGGCAATTTACAGAAGCAGTTCCATGGCTAAAAGGTGTTTTATCCACATAAACTTGACTGCCTGAGAATCCCCTCCCCCCCCCCCCCCAATGGGTACGATTAGGTTTGCAGAGGAAGAAGACGCATACATTGCATTTTTTACATCTGTGCACGCACTTTGAGCAAATATTCTGCCCACACAAAATGCAGGGGTGGTGTCCACGTGCACTCTGTACCCGCAGCAGTTTGCAGAGTTAAAGACTTCTCGTGCCTTTCCTTTGAAAGCTGCTGGAAAGCCCGCGAGTACAGAGCCCGCACAGGACTTTTATCAATGCGGGCAGTTTGGATATTGGCCCCTTAATGGGCAGCTTCAGCTGATGGAGGAATTACTCATCTGCTCCTCAAGAGCTAGAGTCAGTGAGATAATTGCCAAGAAAACAGTACAGCATCTGTAATTAAAAGCAGTCAGAAGTGAGATCTTGCTGTTAAGCAGGCTATGACAGTACCTGTTACACTTGCGACAGTGGTGCGATCGTGGCACCTTGTAAGCCTCGCACACCTTACAATACTGAAGAAACGAACCGTCTTCGGGCTTTTCCTTTAAAGCAGAAGAAACAAGATGAATCAGTAAAAAGCTGGACCCTGTCAGATCCAGGTTTACAGGCACCGCACCATGCATTCCAGGACAGTGCTTCCGGCATTGAACCACAAGTCAGAAGAAGTCAAGAACCCAAGCTCAAATTCCCCCTCTACTAATGGCCCTTTGCTCTCTCTGGGGTATCTCTTAACCCAAGAGGATGTCTAGAAAAGGTATCCCCACTCTCTCTCTTTCCTTTCAGAAATTTTCAGGAAGTAAAAAACTATTCAAAAATGTGCTTGCAGGACCTGCACACCCTGGCAGTGGCTGCATGTTAGCACTCCACAAACTCCTGCTAGCGCAGCTCGCTGAAAGGCTTGATAGGAGACAGAGGGGAAAATGAAAGGGCAGTTGGGTTCTGTGCACACACAGAAGCTGCAAACCACAGAGAAAGTATAAAAACAGTGTCCTCCATTTTGGGCAGGGGATGTGGGGAGTGCCATGGGAGGTGGGATTTCCACTTAGCTGACTCCTGAGTGGTATGAGCTGAAATGACACGCGTTGACTATCTGCCTGCAAGCAGTTATGCTGTTAGATCTGGGCTGATGGCTTTTAACAGTAATGGCAGCTGATGCCAGGGTTCAGACCTGAGCCTGCTCTCTGGGCCAGCTGAGCACTGCTGGTGTTTAAGGGGAGAGAGACCAAGGCATTGCCCTCTGGGGACACCTGCTCTCAGGAAAGGAATGAATCCTACTGCGCAACAGTTTCCGCTACCCCTGGAGATTTCATTTATTTTCCTGTCGAGAGAAACAAAACAAAAACATTGTTAGCAGCTGCTGCTTTGTTTCAATTTTGTTGTTTCAGATGCCCAAGAGATGCTACTGAAGAGCAAGAGCGGACTGCTCAACTCCGTGGCTAAGCAGCCGAGTTATGGCTCAGACAGCACCTCAAAGTATTATTTAGACTTCTAAAAAAAAAAGCTACAGAAGTTGGGGAGCAGCCTAGTGGTTACAGCAGCGAGCTACGAACCAGAACGCCACGGGGTCAAACCCTGCTTCTGCCACCGATGCTCCCTGTACCTTGAACAAGTTACTTTGTCCTCCATGATTTCGGGTATAATTTAGATTGTAAGCCCACTGGGGAAAGGAACTCCTGACCATAACTCGCCTTGAGCTTGGATTTGGAAAGGGGAGCAACGATGTCAAAACCATCTCTACCCAAGCACTTTGTAAGTTTTAACTAATATTCTATGTGGGCCACCAAGGTTCCCTCGATTTCCTTTCTTCCCAGCAGTGAGCTTTCCTGATTCCTGGCGGTTTGCTTGGCTTTCTTACCGGTTTCCATCCCAGGGGCACGTAGCCAGGGCCAATAAACATTGCGTTGAAGTAATTGTACAGGATCATGACAGTCCAGTTTATCAACATGATAAAATTCACACTTCCTCCAGCGGTATCCAAGGGCCAATACCAGAAAATGGAGTCTATGACGGCCATGATGGAACATATTGTTATCACGCTGAGGGCAATGATGGGCCCCCAGTGGCAGAGCCTCTTCAGCTCATGAAGGTTTTCAAACCTGATGAAGGAGCACAGCATGCCCATGTCTGAAGCTAGCCGATGGCTCTTAACTCAAAAGGTATACTACTGATATTTGCAGTTCCCACTGAGCGCAAGCCTTCATAGTTTCACAGATCGGGCTCCACAAAACCACAGTTTGTGACAGACGCAGTGATACATCAAAGGCAGCATCTTCCGCCGTTAAGCTCTTTAGAATCAGCAATGTCCTAGATCCAGCCTGTGCAAACAAAGAGAAAGAAATATTTTAGTAACTGGAAAACTCCACCAATCCCCCATCATACACACACCAATTTACTTTAGTATAGCAGCAGTTCTCATACAGGAAGGTTTTGTGATAAACAATGGAAAAGGGCACATGCATGTACTGAACACACAGTATCCTGACCAGCACTACTTCACAAGTTTCAAACTTGTGCTAAATCAACTATTTCCCTGTATGCATTCAAATTATGGATGGTGAAATGTGCATCGACTAAAATATCATCTTGCATGGGAATCCACCAGTATCGTACTGGAAGGATGAAAGGCACGCAGGTTTCCATACAAACAATGTGCTTTGCTAGAAAGAAGCACTTAAAGCCAAATGTACTGAAGAGATTTTTTCCCCCATTTGGGAGACACTTTGCATTAGCCCTGGAGTTGCACGTACTCGGGTGCTTTTAAACAAATGCACTTGGTAGCCGGTTTTCACAGGGAAACTACTCCCCATGAAAAATTAGCAAGTGGAAAGTGTACGCTAACTGCATCTGTACACTCTGCACCTGCTATGTCCGCGGGCAGCTGAGTCGGGGTAAACTAGCGTGGGCATATTTTTTTTTAAAAAGGCATGAACTTGTGCCGTTCCCCTCTTCCCCGGGAAAACCTCTCTTTAATCCAGCTACAAGTACACACGCTATTGATCCTGCACACACTTTAAGCCAGAATGAGTGAGAGAAATGTACTCAAATAAATCCCTACTTATCGGGGGGGGGGGGGGGGGGGGGAGAGAGAGAGAATATCCTTGAAAGCACCATCTTAAAGAACATGAACAAACGGGAATTCAGGACCAATAGAGATCCTAGGTTTCAGATAAGAACATGCCATACTGGGTCAGACCAAGGGTCCATCAAGCCCAGCATCCTGTTTCCAACAGTGGCCAATCCAAGTCACAAGTACCTGGCAAGTACCCAAAAACTAAGTCTATTCCATGTAACCATTGCTAATGGCAGTGGCTATTTTCTAAGTCAACTTAACTAATAGCAGGTAATGGACTTCTCCTCCAAGAACTTATCCAATCCTTTTTTAAACACAGCTACACTAACTGCACTGACCACATCCCCTGGCAACAAATTCCAGAGTTTAATTGTGCGTTGAGTAAAAAAGAACTTTCTCCGATTAGTTTTAAATGTGCCACATACTAACTTCATGGAGTGCCCCCTAGTCTTTCTACTATCCGAAAGAGTAAATAACCGATTCACATCTACCCATTCTAGACCTCTCATGATTTTAAACACCTCTATCATATCCCCCCTCAGCCATCTCTTCTCCAAGCTGAAAAGTCCTAACCTCTTTAGTCTTTCCTCATAGGGGAGCTGTTCCATTCCCCTTATCATTTTGGTAGCCCTTCTCTGTACCTTCTCCATCGCAATTATATCTTTTTTGAGATGCGGCGACCAGAATTGTACACAGTATTCAAGGTGCGGTCTCACCATGGAGCAATACAGAGGCATTATGACATTTTACGTTTTATTCACCATTCCCTTTCTAATAATTTCCAACATTCTGTTTGCTTTTTTGACTGCCGCAGCACACTGAACCGACGATTTCAATGTGTTATCCACCATGACGCCTAGATCTCTTTCTTGGGTTGTAGCACCTAATATGGAACCTAACATTGTGTAACTATATCATGGGTTACTTTTCCCTATATGCATCACCTTGCACTTATCCACATTAAATTTCATCTGCCATTTTGATGCCCAATTTTTCAGTCTCACAAGGTCTTCCTGCAATTTATTACAATCTCTTGTGATTTAACTACTCTGAACAATTTTGTGTCATCTGCAAAATTTCATTATCTCACTCGTCGTATTTCTTTCTAGATCATTTATAAATATATTGAAAAGTAAGGGTCCCAATACAGATCCCTGAGGCACTCCACTGACCACTCCCTTCCACTAAGAAAATTGTCCATTTAATCCTACTCTCTGTTTCCTTTTAGCCAGTTTGCAATCCACGAAAGGACATCGCCACCTATCCCATGACTTTTTACTTTTCCTAGAAGCCTCTCATGAGGAACTTTGTCAAACGCCTTCTGAAAATCCAAGAATACAATCTGTAGTAATCAACATTCTTAACAGCTGATCTACTTTGTGGGTAACAAGCTTTATGCTAGTCTCTCACACCAAGATGTTCTTCACTTCCTTGGCTATAAAATAAACAGATTTTTATTTATTTATTTAAATTCTTTTACTATACCGATACTCAAGACGCGGTCTTATCGTACCGGTTTACAATAGAACAGGGGGAAACCAATTAACAACTATATAGAAGGTAAAAAGTTACATCAAACAGATAAATGTACATAGTTTGCAATCCGATCTCTATTCACTATATATCCATCAGCGGCTGACAAACATACAGTGATTAAATCAGAATGCCATTTTATGTGGTAGCACTATTGTATAATCTTATATTAGTACACATCACTGAATAGATATAAAAGCACCAATGCAGAGAAAGTTAACCTATAACTAGGAGGGCATTACCTGGAAAAAAAATCATCACTTCATATACAAAAAAAAGAACTGTCATGGACTGCATGCCATTAAAATGGTTTTCATGTGTTAACTGAATGCTAAGGAACTGGTTTACGAGGCCTTGTTCTCCCTCTGCTTCTCCTACTAGTCATGCTCTAAACACCATTTCCTTGGTAAAGATGCCCATATACTTCTCAGCTGATGGACTGTGTTCACCTGATTTACAAATATTGTAGTGAGCACACATCACAGGATGGGTGTTCACCATAGCCAAGCAATGACATTTGTTGAAATTACTTAACTAGGTAATAATATTTCTAGCAAGTCACCAGCCAGTATGACTGGACACAAGGACTGCTCCTTGAATTGATATACAGTGTGGTCTATAGTTCTCATCTGTTTTTAAGTCCCTGCATTTTATATATGTAAAGCACTAAACTGTTCATTGCCCACAGCAAAATGAAGAAATGTCTTGAAAAGCCTTCTGGCACCATTCTAAGAGACCTTGGGCAGAAAGTGCACTTTTATGTGTGTTTTAGTTCCTTGTAAAGGATATCAGGTAGGAGATGACTTGCTATCTCTGGTACTTCCTATTCATGGGGAAGAGAGCATATATTGCTGTGGTTCTGTTTTGAAAAGGAACTCATTTTTCTCTGTTGGCACCAGACTGCTGTGCACGAATTAAATTGTTCAAGTGTAATAGAACCACCCCCCCATTTTTTTTAAACTAGGAACAAGTCCAGCTGGCACTAGGAGGCAGTTGACTCCAATACCCTCAACAACCAGCAAAACGTGCCCATGTCACCTGCAGTTTTATGGACCTTTCTAACAGGCAGGAAAGTGGTCCCAGAGCTGCCAAATGACCAGAGCGTCTGCAGAAGGACATTTGACCATTCCTGCGAGGGGCTGGGATCTTCCACCCCAGGGCATTCTGGACTTTCAAGTCTCTGCTTCTTCCATTTGAAATTAGCACTACAAGTACCAGAGCGAATAAGGATAGGAAGTTCAGGACTGGCCTAACTGGCCTTGCCAGGGTCTTCCAGCCCCTCTGTCTCCTCCCATGCCTGACCTCAGCCTCAGCCCCTCTGCTGGCGAGTCCCTCTGCGGTCCCCTCCGGCCCCGTCCCTCCCTCACCTCCCAGCAGCTTGGGGATCCGTCCGTTCTCGGCGCTCAGCACCGCGTAGTCCTGCTCGTAGCCCTCGAAGTCGGAAGACATGTCCCCGGCGGACCCCGCACCGCTCTCTGGCTGCTGAGGGAGAGGAACAAGAGTCAGGAAGTCCGGACACCAGGCAGCTCCCTCCACAGCAAGCACTTCCGGGAGCCGGCGGTCCGTCCGTCAAAACCGCCCCCCCGCCGCCATGGCAACCCGGGGGCGGAGCCTGGACCGCCTCCTGTTCCGCCCCCGTCCCGCCCCTCCGTGCTGGGCTCCGCCCGTGGCCTTAAAGGGAGAAACGTGGTTTAGGGACAACCGAACGCCAGGAATCATTAAACGAAATGAGAGTAATTAATCAAAAGGAGAAATCCAAGAGAA
This sequence comes from Rhinatrema bivittatum, assembly GCF_901001135.1. Classification (NCBI taxonomy): domain Eukaryota; kingdom Metazoa; phylum Chordata; class Amphibia; order Gymnophiona; family Rhinatrematidae; genus Rhinatrema; species Rhinatrema bivittatum. The sequence continues at coordinate 292,626,826 of NC_042621.1, forward strand.
CGCTTCAGCTCCCGAGGATCGATATGAAACTGCAGCTCTGAAGGAGGAGGCGGAGGCCCCAGCTCCTGAAAATTATAGTCGGGCACTGGGATGGGAACTGGGATCGGGGCTGCAAACCCGCCTTTGGAATGAAATTGCATTGGATGGAAGTTTGTGGAGGGAGGGCTGAGAAACATTGTAAGGGCTCGATGAAAGGGGGATGCAATGTTCTGAGGTTCCGGATAAAAAAAAAAGCCATGCTAAGTAAATCGAAGGGATTCTTAAAGACGAGTTCAGTGCTGCGCAGCACCATGGTCAGAGACTGCTCCTGGGACTGACAGAGGACCAGGTCAGACTTTGAGGCCAATATTCAAAATAGTTAGGCTCCCACTTGAAGGATCCTGGATCTACCTCATTTATGATCCCCCCCCATATTTACGCAAAATAATGTGCCTCACACAAGATAGGGAAAGAAAGCGAGGCGCCTCCCTCTGATTCTCAGTACAAGACACCTTAGTCTGCAAAATCTATGACTGCAATAGCAGGCTTAGGTTGGGCTGGCCCTAATTAATAACCCTCTTCCTTTCACCCCCCTCATGCGCGTCCATTATAAAATCACCCTGGGAGGCGGGTTGTCCTACAGAAGCCCCCGCTTGTTACACTGCATGGCTTTGCAACCATAAAACAATATGGTGCTGGTCCTGAAGCCGGCACCATTTTTACATCTCTTTGGCTTGTCCCTCTCCATACTTAGATTGCCTTCCCCCATTAGTCCTTTCCCTTAAATACTTCTATCTAGGGATACTCTGACAGCAGTTTACTGAGGTAAAAATATAAATAATAAATATTAATGCCTTTACCAGTTCAATCCCTCTTTCCAGCCTGGGTTGCTGTTGCTCGTTCAACTGGCTGCCAATGTTTTTTCCGACACAGCACTGGGCCACCACTGCTTATCCTTTCCCCAGTGGCTGATGGTTTTTCCAGCACAGGTTACCACTGCTCTTCCCTTCACCAATTCAAAAGGCACCCAAGCCTTTTCCAACCTTGCTCAAATTGGAGGGTTGCGTTCCTTAAAAATAAATAGGTAGAAGAAGTCAAATGCTACTTTTCTTTTTTTGTATTCTGATTTAAACAAATATGCAAGTAATATACAAATCGTATATAAAAATTGCAATCATGGCCCAACCACACCCAAAAAAAATGTTTAAGACAAGTAAATCCTTAATCCAGTCAAGAATAAGAAAAACATGCTATTGCAAGCAGACCAGTCCAAAATATTGGAGAAGATCCAAAACAATTTATGAAAGAAAATAACAATACAAAATAATATCCACTAATAAGATTAATATATGCATTCGGAGGATTGCTTAAATGCAAGTAAATGTCTTAGGTGAATACGAAGGTGAGTTACAGCACCTATAAAGAAGTGATTACACGAAAATTATTTGTTTTGTCTTTGCATCTCTACTAGATGGTAAGATGCATGAAGCGGGGACTCTCTCTTTTATGTAGCTGTACAGTGATATGTATGCCTAGTAGTGATGTAGAAAGGTTAAGTAGTAGTAATAAAACCAAAACATGTGAAAGCTGAATTAAAATTCATGCCTACTCTGGGGTGTATTTATGAAATGCAAAAATTGCTCTAGTTCCATCAGTGAAAATCTGGCAGTATATTCAATGGGGAAAATACTGGGGTAAACTTGGAACAGTGTTTGAGGCACCATCCTTAAGCAATTGTCTTGTTTTAAGCACAGGTATTCTTTTTTTTTTTTTTTTGCATGAACAAATGATTGTTTAGACTCCACTGCATTTTATATTGAAACACTCCACTTCTCAATAATTCACAGAATTCAAGAGGCCAATCTGAAGGAAATTGAAATTTAAAATATATTTAATTGATTCCATGAGATGTGAAATGTACCAGCTTGAATGATAACCAATGGCGATATGAGGCAGATTGCACCAGTATTTAACAAAGTGACAATGAGCTTATTTATTTGAAGTAGTGCAGTTAGTATAGCTGTGTTTAAAAAAGGATTGGATAAGTTCTTGGAGGAGAAGTCCATTACCTGCTATTAATTAAGGTGACTTAGAAAATAGCCACTGCTATTACTAGCATCAGTAACATGGAATAGACTTAGTTTTTGGGTACTTGCCAGGTTCTTATGGCCTCGATTGGCCACTGTTGGAAACAGGATGCTGGGCTTGATGGACCCTTGGTCTGACCCAGTATGGCAACTTCTTATGTTCTCTTTTTGTTTCGACATACTCTGTATTGGGAAGAAGGGTTTTTTTTTTAGGAGCTGAGGTAGGTATACTACAGGTCTGGAATTTTATTGGAGTAGAAAACTGTGCACTAGGACCCTGGACACTCCCTTTCAGACATTGTGCACTGTTTCTTGCTTTGTACTATTAATTTTGAGTTTCAAGGGGCCTTCTGTCGGTTTATTTGTCTCAGGAGCTGTTCAAGACCGTGGTGCTGAACAGTAGCGAAATGATCTGTAATAGAGCCTTGGGAATGGAGGAGTAGCCACATGGCTAGAAGCAGAGGGCTAAGAATGAGGGAAGCCAGGGTTCCAGTGCTACTCATGCGCCTTGCGACCTTGGGCAAGTTACTTCACTCTCCATTGCAGCCCCGACCCCAGTGCCCATCCCGGTGCCCGACTATCATTTTCAGGAGCTGGGGCCTCCGCCTCCTCCTTCAGAGCTGCAGTTTCATATCGATCCTCGGGAGCTGAAGCGTTCTCTCGGATTTCTCCTTTTGATTAATTACTCTCATTTCCTTTAATGATTCCCGGCATTCGGTTGCCCCTGAACCACGCTTCTCCCTTTAAGGCCACGGGCGGAGCCCAGCCCGGAGGGGCGGGACGGGGGCGGAACGGGAGGCGGTCCAGGCTCCGCCCTCGGGTTGCCATGGCGGCGGGGGGGCGGTTTTGACGGACGGACCGCCGGCTCCCGGAAGTGCTTGCTGTGGAGGGAGCTGCCTGGTGTCCGGACTTCCTGACTCTTGTTCCTCTCCCTCAGCTGCCAGAGAGCGGTGCCGGGTACGCCGGGGACATGTCTTCCGACTTCGAGGGCTACGAGCAGGACTACGCGGTGCTGAGCGCCGAGATCACCGGCAAGATCGGACGGATCCCCAAGCTGCTGGGAGGTGAGAGAGGGACGGGGCCGGAGGGGACCGCAGAGGGACCCGCCAGGAGGAGGGTCGGGGCGGGAAGGGGTAGACGCCGGGGAAGGCCCCCCCCAGAGGCGGGACCGGAGGGAGCGGTGCCTGCGAAGGCGCCTGGCAGAAAAGCAGGAAAACCCTGGCACTCCCATTCCCTGCTCTCTCCCTCCTCGCACTGGAGTCTGCAGGAGGCCTGGGCAGCTCCACTTAACGTTCACGAGAAGAAGGTTCGTGAAGAGGTCTGGGGGTCACACATCTCTGCGCAGTTTTTAATAAATAGTTGGCAAGTGATCCATTTTTTTAAAGAGAGACTTTGGGCCAGTCCTTAACTTTCCATCCTCATGTGTTCTGGTACCTGTAGTGCTAATTTCAAATTGAAGAAATAGAGACTGGAAAGTCCAGAGTGCCCTGGGATGGAAGATCCCAACCCCCACCTCAGAAATGGTCAAATGTCCTGCAGACGCTTGGTCCCTTGGCAGCTCTGGGACTACTTTCCTGTCTGTTAGAAAGTGGTTAGAAGATCGCTGAATTCTGGGGGTGTCAGCTGCCTGCCAGTGCCAGCCTGGCTTTTGGGTAGTCTTTGGAAAAAAAAACGTTTCTTGGTAAAGTGGCGAGTAAAAAAATGTGTGCAACGGCTGGAGAGTTTCATTGCTTTACCAATGTGGTAGGGCATGCACATCACCAGTTCTGCACAATACTGAGTGCATAATGCTGGAGACGAGGACTGCTCCTTGTATTGGTATGCAGTTTGGCTTGTAGGTCTTGTCTTGTTTAGTCCCTGCAATTTGTACATGTCAAGTACTGAGCTGTTCTTTGCCCACAGCAAAATGAAGAAAGTCTTAATAACCTTTGGCACCTTTTCTGTGTACTGTAGTGTGTTGGCAAGGATATTAGATGGGAGATGATTTGTTAACTCTATTACTTCCTATTCATGGCATAATGAAGATTTACCACAGGGAGGAGAGCAGACCTTGCTTTAGCAAAGAAAGAACAGCTGGGATTCTTTTAGCTGAAGTGGTCCTGTTTTTACAATGGAATTCATTTTTTCTGTTGGCACTAGGCTCTTTTTCATCAATTAAGTTGTGTGAAGTGAAATGGAAAAGTGTTTAGGGCATGACCAGTAGGAGAGGTAGAGGGAGATTTTTAATGGGATGCAGTCCATGACAGTTTTTTCTTGTCTATGAAGTGATAGTTTTCTGACAGTCATGCCCACCTGGTTATGGCTTGACTTTTTCTTATACTGCTACTTTAATATCCATGCAGTGATATGTATTGAGGTAAGATTATATAGTAGTGCTACCACATGAAATGGCATTCTGATTTAATCACCCTCCGTTTGTCAGCCGTTGATGGATATATATATAGAGAGTAGAGATCGGATTGCAAACTATATATATTTTATTTATTGTATAGACAAGGAGGTGAAGAACAGCTTGGTGTGAGAGACTAGCATAAAGCTCATTACTCACAAAGTGGAGTAGCTGTTATGAACCTTGATTACTACAGTTTGGTAACTCAAATCTAGAACCTCCATTTGTTCTAGTGACACCTTAAGTAAAATCTGGTGGTCCGGAATATCCATTGGATTCTTCTTTTGTAAAAGTTTGTCTATGTTCTCTAGCGAGGTGTTTTCCAGGCTGTTCCTCCGAATAAATAGGGATTTACCGGAGTAAATTGCCCTCACTCAGTCTGGCTGAAAGTGCGGTTAGGGTTAATAGCATGTGTACTTGTAGCTGGATTAAACTAAAATATCACCTTGCATAGGAATCCACCAGTATCGCATTGGAAGTATGTTTCCAAACACAATGTTTTTTTTTTTTTAACAGTAATACACAATCTGAATTAATGCACCCGCGAAGATTGTCCTCAAAAGAAATACAACCATAAAATGAGGCACAGTGTGTACCTAATTAATAAAGGCAATCAAGGAGCAAAACAAATTTTAAAGGGTAACTTTAATATTAAAGGAAGGGTGTCAGCAAGCCAGGTGTAGGTGTGAGACCTCCTTAAACATGGAGGTCACCCAGATGACTCTGTCACCCACGTACAGCCCACGTAAAGTGCCACACGTTTTTATACTGCAAAACAATGTGTTTTTTAAGCATAGTGTTTTGAAATTGCAAGTAAAAGTGCCTACAGATGCAAATAAGAAAAGAACACAGTGACATAAGAGAACAGAACCCTGATGTCAGCAGGCATGATCACTCCAATGGGATCAGCTGATCTCCAAAAGTTTAAAGAAACCTTTAATCCAGATGTACTGAAGAGATTTTTCCCCAGTTTGTCGACACTTTGCATTAACTCCTGAAGTTGCACCTACTCTGGTGCTTTTAACCTACAGGTCATGGTCAGGCAGAATGGGATCACAGATTACCCCTACAGGAGTCTTCTGCTAGGACTAGCCCCCTCCTCCACAGGTTAAACCTTTGGTTTCTGGTGGCTGGCAGGACTTAGCTGGAATCAAAGGCAAAGCTTGGACTGGAGACATTACTGGTACTGGAGGCAGGCAAGAGCTGGCTATGGGCAGGGTTGGAGACACGGGCTGGATCCAAGGGCAACTGCTCCCTTTGAAAATTACTTAGCAGAAAGTGCATGTGATTGCATCTGTGCAACTCTGCACCTGCTATTTCTGCGGGCAGCTGAGTTGGGACAAATTAGTATGTGCATATTTTTGAAAAAAGCATGAATATTCGCAGCTCTTCTCTTCCTTGGGAAAATCTCTTTATGCACATTTTGAATGCATACAGGGAAATGCTTGCTTTAGCATGCTGTATATGCATGTGTCCTTTTCCATTTTATATCACGAAACTTCAGTGCTCCTGAGAAGGATCTTTATAGGGGTAGGGAAGTCAGCTTTGAGCTTTTTTATTTCTCTGTCTCCATCTGCTGGCAGGAGGACATACCTACTTATCTGGACTGATCTGGCATGGCCAAAGGAAATTAACCGTTAAGTTTAAATTTCATCTTTGGTTGCCGAGGTTGTGAGGCCCTCATTTGCTAGTTTTACTAGCTTGCAGGCCGATACAGTAAGGTGCGGTAGGAAGAGCTGCGTTAGTGCGGGGCGCACCCGTGTTTGCCGCACGCACAGTCTGGATCACATGCCGCTCGATACTGTATTTAAATGGCATGCAAATGCAAGCCGCGTGCAACGGGCGTCCGTGAAGCGCAATCCATTTTACTGTATAGGCGCTATACAGTGCCTATACAGTATCCTGGGTGCACTGGTACATTTGAAATGACAGGTACCAGGAAGTGGATCCCAATTTTAAGCAAAAGAAAACCTAAAATCCAACGCACCGGGAAAGCCGCTCTTCAGATCGCGACTAATCCCAGCCCCCGCTCACCTGCCCTGGCCGCGTCCAGGGGTGCCGGTCTCCGGGGCAGCCCCAGTCCTCTCTCCCATCCTCCCGGGGGCAGCCCTCGCTGGCGATGGTGAATGAGCGCACGCCGTGACCTCGGACGTCCAGCCGGGACTTTTGCAGAAAGTGGAAGACCAGTGGCAATATCTGGAAAAGCTAAGAGAAGCTGGGAAAGTAGTCCAGGAATGGAAGAGAAAATAGCAAATATGGTAAAATGGGGGCAGGAGAATATTATTTTTATATGTTGGTGCAAAAATGGGATTGTGAGACTGAGGTGAAGCTGAGGAACATTTAGAAGATGATGAGATCAACGTGAAATTGCTTAACAACTATTGCTGTTCGGTGTTTACTGAGGAAAGGGCCTGGAACAGGACCACATGAAACAAACGCAAATGAGCTTGTAAGTGAGGTAAACCTCGGCTGATTTTCAGAACAGTGCATTTATGAGGAGCTAACGAAACTAAAAGGTAGATAAGGTGATGGGGCTGGATGAGATGCTAAAGGAACTTAGGTTTTGGCGGCTGCACTGGCTGAGCTTTTCAATGCTTCTTTACAGTCAGGAGTAGTTCTGAGGACTGGAGATGGATGGATGTTTATTTTATTTACCTGATTATTACATTCAGGTACTGTAGGTATTTCCCTATCCCCACAGGGCTTACAATCTAAGTTTGTATCTGAGGCAACGGAGGGTAAAGTGACTTGCTAAAGGTCCCAATCTCAGGTTTGTCCTGTATGTTGGAATAAACTACCTTTTTGATCTGCATGTACGTGACCACCTTCTTCAGTGTCTAAAGCAGAGCTTTCCAAACTGTGCGTCGCGACACGTTAGTGTGTCGCCCGGTCCACATAGCAGCAGGGCCGGCGGAAGCAGGGATCTACAGCAGGAAGATCGGCGGGGCCACCCAGGAAAAAGATCTAGGCATCACAGTGGATAATACTTTAAAATCGTCGGCTCAGCGTGCTGCAGCAGTCAGAAAAGCGTGCTTCAGAGATTGGCCACTTTTTGGTGAAATAATTGGAAACCCCCTCACAACTGGGGGAGTCAGCTCTGCCTTATCTGGGGAGCATGTTAGCTCTCCTTGTGACTGTTTAAAATGCTGCTGGGGATTATCTGGCATGTGTGTTTTAGTATACTTTTAATTACTCGCCACTGTTTGAGTCCAATCTCGCCTCCAGTACGAACCTAAGCAATTGGGGTTGGGCTGGGGGATTTTAACATGCATGTTAACTTAGAATCGTTAGACATAATAGCAACACCAGGCTGGGAACAGACCATTCAGGGGCCTGTGCATAAGTGCAGACACACATTAGACTTAAATCTTTCTACCTCAAACTCTGCTTGTGCATGGACTCAGCCCAGTTATTTCATCTAAGCTGCTGCCTTACGGGCCGATTGTGCTCCGGTGGAGCGCACTGTTAGCCCGCGTTTGGCCATGTGTGTTCGATGCGCTATTTTTACCCCTTATATAGTAAGGGATAATAGCGCGTCAAAAACACGAGGCCACCCCCCCCCCCCCCCCCCCCCCCCCGAAACTAATAGGCCCATCAACATACATTTGCATGTTGCGGGCCCTATTAGTCATTCCCGTGCGATACAGAAAGCAAAATGTGCAGCGAAGCCGCACATTTTAATTTCGGCCGGCACCGGGAAAGTGTACAGAAAAGCAGTAAAAACTGCTTTTTTTGTACACCCTCAGACTTAATATCATAGCGATATTAAGTTGGAGGCCCCAAAAGTAAAAAAAAAAAATTTAAAATAAAGTAAAATCGGCCCGCGGGTTGGAAGTCAGACGCTCAATTTAGCCGGTGTCCGTTTTCCGAACCCGTGGCTGTCAGCGGATTCGAGAACCGACACCGGTAAAATTGAGTGTCGGCTGTCAGAACTGCTGACAGCCGCCGCTTCTGTCAAAAAGGAGGCGCTAGGGACACGCTAGTGTCCCTAGCGCCTCCTTTTACCGCGGGCCCTCATTTACATATTTTTCCTTACTGAATCGCGCGCCCAGGAGAGTGGGCGCTCGCTGGCTCTCCCGTGGATTTTTCTGTATCGGCCCGTTAGACAGGTCTTGTGCAACTGTCTCTCACGCTTTTTATGGCACAGAGTCCTGAGACCGGCAGATTTGGACACAGACACAGAGGCATTGCAATCTCAACTGGTTCCCAGTCTCGCTACTCTACGGCCTTCAGATACCTTGTCTGCTCTCAGCTGTTGGACCTGTCTACTGCAAAAACCAGTTAAGCTATCCTCTGTAAAATTCAAAAACCGTCCATCACCTATGATCTCATCCTGTCTCGTGATTTACTCCTATTCTTCGTGAAATTAAATGATCCTTGTGGCAGGCAGAGCATCGGAGGAAATCATGATCTTTCTTCAACCTTGACCAACCCCTTCACAAAATTATAGGTTCAAGACAGATGAAGCCAAAAAGAGCGTATTTCTCATGGAAAATCCAGGAAACGTATTTTATCAGTGATAGCAGCAATATCTCACAGGGCTGCTGGACTGGAAAAGGGGTCTGTGTACATGCGATGAGCAGGTCATCTCCCCGCTTGTAAGTGCATGGCCCTAGTCAGAAGGACATAAGTGATTTACTAGAATGGTGTCCGAATCGGATGTCCAAGCCACAGTCAGGCACAAGCCTCTCAGTAGATGGAAAATGATAGGCACCTTTTGTGCAGAGCAAGTATTAAGCAGAACTGTCAGTATCTGAGTTAGTTGCCGGGGTTGGACCAGAGGAGAGAGAGAAATGGAGACTAGGGCGCTAGGTTCCCTTCTAAGCTCTCCAGTATGGGCAGTAAAACAGGTTGTGATATTTAACTTGACTGGTGATGACCGGTATTGATATGAAGTCTGCACTTAGTGGATGTGCAGGGGATACTCCTGAGGGTATCGTAAGGTAACAAACCCCTTTAGAAAAAATAGACAGGTTGTTTGATTGTGTTTGGAGGCCACTGGAAAGTGGATGCGGTCTCCAAAACTACACTGGCTCGGTGGATCCAGGAAGCACTAGCGTCTGCCTACCTTCTTTCTGGCAGATGCCAGCTGCGCTCCAAGTGCACTCTACAAGCTCATCCGCCTCCCCAGGGAAAATTTGTTAAGCAGCCACTTGGTCATATTATAGACTTAATGTGCAAGGGTACAAGCCAAAGATGACACCACCTTTGAGGCAGAAAGTAAGACTGCCTTGTTTCCGCCTCATCCCCTCTCCCTGTCAGAGCACAGCTTTGTTCTTATTTGATCATTTTTGTTTCCGTTGATAAGCAGGCTGAATTAGCCATGACATGTGGGGTGACGTCATCCGGTGGTACTGAACGGACTTGTCTCTCCTAAACAGTAGAGCTTTTAGCTCTATTGACCATGGGTGGGAGTTCCCCTGCAGGCGGTGGGCCTTGTGAGCCGCCTCGGTCATTTTTTGTCTGAGCACTTATTCTTTCCACATTTTTTCCCTGAATTCTTTATTTTCCTTCATTTGATTAAATATCATCATTTTTCAGTTGCCTCACTGACTTTGCAGCATGCACAACAGCATTTTTTCAGTGCTACATAAAAAAAAAATAAATAAATCGAGAGAAGTATTTTGCTTCTTCAAGATGTCTGGCAGGGTGAGCAGTTTTAAGAAGTGCATTTGTGGTAAGCTGATGTCCCTCATGCCTCATGAATGGGCACATACTGTGCTATCATAGCCTGTGTCTGGATCATGACAAGGCAAACTGTTATGTTTGTGGATGGATGTCCCCGCTCACTCAGCATTCCAGGGCGTATAAAATAAAAGAACTGTTCAAATCTCTTAGAAGTTGTAGTCTGTCTTCCCATAGTGCAGCATTGTCTGCCTTGCCAGGAAAAGGGTTGAGCAGGATCTCCTCAAAAACTCCCCCTCTATTACAGCAGGTCGAAGCCTCTGGGTCAAGTAGCACTGACTGCCCTGCATCACTCTGCGAGGACCATTGGAGCAATCTGAACCGAAGAAGCATATGTCTTCCAAACATGGTGTACCAGCACTGTTGCCTTTTGATGCTTTGACGTTACTGTCACATGGTGCATTAGTCCTGTCGATGCACGGACACCACACCAGTGTACCTTTGATACAAGGCCTCCCAATGCCATCGTTGTGTTTTTCTTCGAATGGCCCTGCTTTAATTGAAGCATGCAACTTCAAGGCTTCAAAGCACCCGGCACCATCGAAACATAAGTCTCCTGTACCGCCTAAACTGAAAGCATCAATTCCATTACTGCATCATTCAATGCATCGAGCCCCAGACTATGGGCATCATGTAGACTTACTAACATAACTTTATGCTGGTCGGCCAAGAGCAGGTTCAGAGGGAGATAAGCTACCTCTGCTCCCTCCCATCACTGGGCTCTGACATCAAGGCTGATAGAAGATTTATGATTAAAAATACCAGGTCCAATATTTTCTCTGGCACTGCTTGTTTCCAACAGGCTGCCTATTCAAGAACAGGAGCCTAAATGTGTCTCCGAAGAGCATGTTCTACCACCTGCACCAGGTCAGAGGATAATGCAGTCACTTGATCAAATAGTGGACCTGATGAAGATTCCTCACCTCTTTGGTCTCCTTCAAATTGTAGACACTGTCTGAACTAGAGGCTCTCCCAAGTCATACTATTGTGCATCAATTATAGATGAGATGTGTGTGAGAATTTTATCTCGTGTCCTTATGGCAAGGAAATTAGATCTCAAGTATAAGAGTATACAAATCACCTGGATTTGTACTAATCGAATTGCCTCCTCATTTGGTTGCCTTAAAAGTAGCAAAGAAAATGAGCATTAATTCAAATTCATCTTCAGGAAGAGATCCCAGGTTGCTTGACAGTTTTGGAAAGAAAATATTTCAAGCTCAATGCTACTGCTTGTATCTCTGCTCACCAGTTTTATGTGGTACAATATCTGCACGACTGCAAGCAGAAACTTAATTTCCACCTTCAGTTGAAGAAAAGGTTTATCCTCAATTTGTATACAACATCTCCTTCAATCAGTTTATGAATTGTTTAATGTCCTATAGCATTCTTCAGCTGCCTCAGTCAGAGCTTGATTCATGTCCTGGTTAAGAGCCAGCAGCATACCTGATGTTTATGAAAAGTTGGCTGATGTGCCTTCTCGGGCAGATAATCTCTTGGAGAAAAACTCAAAGATAGGGTCACTCAAAAGAACAGAATGTGGTGGCCCAATTCCTCTCAACAGGACCTGAGCAACCCTCTTCTTCAAGATGCTACTTCTCGGCTTCCAAGAGGCTGTACTTCCAAAGACACTTATTCTCACCTTTTCAAAGGTACCGGCTCCTGCCTCTTTCTGTTCGGCAACAGCGGTAGCAACTTCTGGCTCTTGCTTGTCAGTGTGAATGCCATCAATCTAAAGTGACACAGTAGACCCAACCAAAACTTGGGTCTAGTTTTTGATCCTGCCAGATGTTCGACAGTCGCCCTCTCCAGTTGGGTTGAGGAGAAAATCCAGGCATTCATGGAAGAGTAGCTCCAGATAACCAAGGGCCACTGGCTTCTCAAGGTCAAGAAATGTAGATACCATTTGCATTTCTCCTGGTTACCATCTCTTCCGCATTGTTCAACTCTCAATCCAGATAACACAACTGTATCTGGAAGTGAAATCGCATCTACAGCAATGAGCAATAGAACCAATCCCCGCACCCCAGTATAGACAGGGATTCTACTTTTGGTATTTTCTTATCCCTCAAAAATTGGGGTGATTGATACCCATTCTGGATATGAGAAGCCTGAACAAGCATCTGCATTCCCTCAGGATGATTCTTCCCTACATCCAGAAGGGGAAATGAATGTGTGCTCACATTCCCATTCACTAGAACTACCTTTGCTTCCAGGATTCTTCCATTATCAATTCAGAGAACTTCCCTTCAGCCTGTTGGTAGCTCCAGAAGTTGTCACCAAATGCTTGGCTATGGTAGTGGCCCACTTCAGCTTCAGGGAGTCCACGTCTTTCCTGTATCTGGATGGTTGGTTAATCGCAGCCAGCTCCTGAGAGGACTTATTAGATTCCCTGCAAAAAAGGCAGTTCAGCTTCTGCAGATGTGACCCAGAAATTACAATTTATTAGGTCATTGATATATTCACTGCAGGAGAGAGCTTTTCTACCGTCAGAACAAGTGAACACTCCAAGATTGCTGATTCACAAGCTTCTGAACTCGCAGCGCTTGATTGCCAGAGCAATTCTGGTTGTTTTGGGTAATTTCCATTCATGTACTTCCACTAACCTGCTTCCATATCAGTCACTTACAGTGGGGTCTGTGCTGTCAATGGGACCAATCAACTCAACCCTAGTTGACCACTGTACAAGTTTCTAGAGACATGAAATGGGAATTGTGCTGGTAGCCAAATCCCTGTGCTCTTCAAGAGAAACTCCACTTCGTGGTCTCCTCCATCAAGTAACTTTAGTGATGGATAGGGCAAAAGGATAGGGCAAACCCTCAGGAACTTTTTAAATCTAAGGGACTTGGTCTCTCAGAGAGAGTCGTTTTCAGATCAATCTGCCAGAACTGAGCAATCAAATATGCTCTGACAATTTTCACGCATCTTCTCCAGGGGAAGGGCATTTTAATTCATCAACAACAAAGTTGTCATATTTTATGTAAAAAAGAGATGCAGTGTCATGGACTCTCTGCCAGGAAATGCTAAACATCTGGGAATTAGGCAGGCAGGAATCAAACTGTCCTACGTTCCAGCTATCTTCCAGGAATCTCCAACATGGTAGTGGTCTGTTTTTAGGAGAGTTTTCCATCCACACACATGGTTTCAGCAGCCAACACACTATTCGACTTCTGGGGGTATATCAACAATCAACTTATTTTCATTGGAACAAAACAAGAAGCTGGAGGAATTTTATCTCGGTTCTGCCTAGTAAGTTCAGGTTGGCTCAGAATGTTTTCCTGCTCAGTTGGAACACATGTAATCCTTTCCACTGTTAACGATGATTGCCAGAACAGTGCAGAAAGTAATACAGGACCAAGCTTGGCTTATCCTCATATCTCCAGCATGCCCAGACAGATTTATTTTGCATATCCATTACAGCCTTCCAGCAGTCCTCTGATCCTTCCCTGCCTTGTTAATTCTATTCCATACCAACCTTCCATCCCTCAACCTGATGGCTTGGATGTTGAACACACAGTAACTGCCAATCTCTTTGCCCAGAGAGATTGAAAACAATGTAGTTTTGACCAAGAAGCCATTGACGAGGAAAGCATATGGTTTTAAATGGAAAGCTTTTCCATATGATGTCCAAGTGCTGTGGACATCATTTTCTTGTGAGCCCAAACATTTGCAAGCCTAGTTGCTTTTCCTTTTTGAATCAGGCCTTGCTACATCCTCGCTAAGGGTATGTCTCAGTGCCATAATGGCTTACTGTGTCCCATTGATAGTAAATCCATCTCAACTCCTCTGTTAAAGTAGAGATTTATAAAAATCTATGGTATGTTAAACCTCTAGTACACTATGGAACCTGAATGTTGACCTCTCTCAATTTATGAATCCATTGTATTTCCTACCTTCTTTCCAAGGCTGCACATACCCAGTACAAGCTAGGAGATGAGACCATTCGGTGCTGCTGGATTATGTCTCCCCCACATGTCATGGCTAATTCATCTTGCCGTCTACGGAAAACACAATCCAGGGCTTGTCTGGGAACACAGGATCATTAAGGAACAAGATCACCATCTGCAGCATATTCTCATTCCTTTCTCTGTCATCTCTGACCACACTAGTGGATAGTTTTGTGGCCCCTGTATGGTAGTAGATTGTTTTGGGGCTGAACCCGTTTGGTCATGGTATTCTGACAGAAGGCAACTAGCAACTGCCTAAGATCACACCTCCTCTAAAGTCCAGAGAATGAGGTCCTGAAAGAGGAGGGTCCCCTCTCTCTCTCTCTCAAGCTGAGGAGAGAAGAAATCCCCCTTGCAAGGTCAGGTGTAGCAGGATTCCAGAAAATTCAGGTAAGAGCAAACTTCTCCTTGCTGTTCTAGGGGATGTTGCATTCTGTCTTTTTGTGGGCCAGCTGTAGATGCTGAATTGGTATGGCAGGTTTTGCTACATGTGTGTTGTGTTTTTCTGTGGTTTTGTGGTGTTTCACAGAGAACCTGGTAGTGGAGGGTTATGTGTCACTGTTGTTGAGGTGACTCCAGAGTTCTGAATACATTTTTTTTTATTTTTGCATAGCGAGTAGTAAGGGGAAGCTTCCTAACTCTGCTCTGCATCCATTATTAGAGCTGCTGTGTCTGTTTCCAGAACTGGAGATGCAGGCTTTCTATTGGGATTCTGTATAATTTGGGCTTCATGTTAGACCTCAAACCTCACTCCCAGGTACACAACTGTTGTCAGATTTCTGTCTGTATTACATGGTGTGTGCGTGATTCGATTTGAGATGGTCCTGCAGGGGGGTGTGTGGGGTGGATTAGTTGTTACCCTTTGTGCTGTCTGTAGTAAAAGACGGTTATGTTTTTGAGTGGCCTGGCAGAGAGTGAGCAATGTGCATGAAGTCCTGTCCTGTGTGAGAGAGGTTGGTACTTATGGTAACTGCATCCGCCTTTGATCCTCTGCTGTGGTCTTTGAGCTGGTGATATCCTTTTGGTCATCCTACCTAGCTGTGACTTCCTTGGAGAAAGGCGGTGCAGCGTATTGCTTTACTAGTGTCAGCATGGTCCAGCAGAGATGGTCATCCCAGGGTCAGGGCTTGCAGTATCTCAGGCCTGTTAGATTTGAGCCTTACTTTGAGCAAGTTGACTTTCGGGCCGATACAGTACATGTGCTCCAACAGAGAGCACTGTTAACCCTCTATTGGACGCTTGTTTTCGACGCCCTAGCGTTACCCCTTATTCAGTAAGGGGCCAAAAACGAGCGCCCAACCCCCGAACCTAATAGCGCCCTCAACATGCAAATGCATGTTGAGGGCGCTATTAGGTATTCCCGCGCAATTCAGAAAACAAAATGTGCAGCCAAGCGCCTGCTTTTTTGTGCTCCCTCCGACTTAATATCATGGCGATATTAAGTCGGAGGTCCCAAAAGTTTCCAAAAGTAAAAAAAAAAAAAAAATTGAAGTCGGCTCGCGGGTCGAAAACCGGACGCTCAATTTTGCCGGCGTCCGGTTTCTGAACCCGTAGCTGTCAGCGGGCTCAAGAACCAATGCTGGCAAAATTGAACATCGGCTGTCAAACCCGCTGACAGCCGCCGCTCCGGGTCAAAAGGAGGCGCTAGCGTTAGTGTCCCTAGTGCCTCCTTTTGCCTGTTTTTACCACCGGGCCTAATTTGCATAGTGAATCACGCGCACAGGAAAGTGACCTGTGCACGCGCCAGGAGAGTGCACTTTACTGTATCGGCCCGTTTGTGTTTTGAGGAAGCCAGGTAGCTCAGAGGATACAGCCAGCAGTATTATATGTAGCAAAGGAATCCTAAATTGAATTCTTTCAGACTTTGAACCTGATCAAATCTAAAGATACCAAGTCCTTTAATCAAGTAGCTCTGAGATTCCAAAATTAACTTTGTGTGTGCTGTGCGAGGGCTTTGAAGTTAGATATTGGATGCCACCATAAATTCGTTTTGCTATTTCACCTCTTCCAGCTCTAGGCTTCACAGGAGATCTATCATAATAGCAAGATGCTTTTAGATTCCTAGCATTCGATTATACTTGTGTGTTCTGTATGATGACGATAAATTAAAATGTAATGTTTTTGAGTAAATTTTGAACTCATGCAGATCTACCCAATAAAGCTTTTTGTTTTAGATATTTTATATTTTTGACTACCTTTCCATCAAGTGCCCAAGGTGATGTAAAAAATTGACTTCAAGAACAACAATCGCAGTCTTAAAACCAAAACTAAACAAACCGGCATAAACCTGGCAATAGTACATGGCAAACCATTCGGCTCTTCTCTCTTTCTTTCTGCAGGGCTCATCAGGATAGCCTGCGGACTTCATGACACAGGGCCCATAGCGAGGAGAACTGTTTTTTCATGGTGACGGCCTAGTGGTCACTTGTGCCAGCTCAGGATTTGGGCACCGTGGCACTGGGGGTTAGATGACAGAGTTACAGTATCAGCATAATTAGAAAGGCAGGTAAATATGTGCAGGGGATATCTGAAGACCCCCACTGCATAGCAGTTTGCACCGTTCCAAGTTTTTACCTGTTCAAGTTCTTAAGAACATAAGAACTTGCCATGCTGGGTCAGACCAAGGGTCCATCAAGCCCAGCATCCTGTTTCCAACAGAGGCCAAACCAGGCCACAAGAATCTGGCAATTACCCACACACTAAGAAGATCCCATGTTACTGATGCAATTAATAGCAGTGGCTATTCCCTAAGTAAACTTGTTTAATAGCCGTTAATGGACTTCTCCTCCAAGAACTTATCCAAACCTTTTTTGAACCCAGCTACACTAACTGCACTAACCACATCCTCTGGCAACAAACTCCAGAGCTTTATTGTGCGTTGAGTGAAAAAGAATGTTCTCCGATTAGTCTTAAATGTGCCACATGCTAACTTCATGGAATGCCCCTAGTCCTTCTATTATTCGAAAGTGTAAATAACCAGTCACATCTACTCGTTCAAGACCTCTCATGATCTTAAAGACCTCTATCATATCCCCCCTCAGCCATCTCCTCTCCAAGCTGAACAGCCCTAACCTCTTCAGCCTTTCCTCATAGGGGAGCTGTTCCATCCCCTTTATCATTTTGGTTGCCCTTCTCTGTACCTTCTCCATCGCAACTATATCTTTTTTTGAGATGCGGAGACCAGAATTGTACACAGTATTCAAGGTGCGGTCTCACCATGGAGCGATACAGAGGCATTATGACATTTTCCATTTTATCCACTATGATGCCTAGATCTCTTTCTTGGGTGGTAGCTCCTAATATGGAACCTAATATCGTGCAACTATAGCAAGGGTTATTTTTCCCTATATGCAACACCTTGCACTTGTCCACATTAAATTTAATCTGCCATTTGGATGCCCAATTTTCCAGTCTCATAAGGTCCTCCTGTAATTTATCACAATCCGCTTGTGATTTAAGTACTCTGAATAATTTTGTATTATCCTCTAATTTGATAACCTCACTCATCGTATTCCTTTCCAGATCATTTATAAATATATTGAAAAGCACCGATCCAAGTACAGATCCCTGAAGCACTCCACTACCCTGCACTGAGAAAATTCTCCATTTAATCCTACTCTCTGTTTCCTGTCTTAACCAGTTTGTAATCCACGAAAAGACATTTTTCAGTGTTGTAGACCTGACTCTGATCCTCCTGTCGCCCTTCTCTTGAAAGTCTGGAAGTAAACACTGTGGGCTGGTGCTGGACATTGTCATCAAATGTTCCCTTTTGGAGCTTTCCCTGGGTCATTCTTGGCCTTTTTACTTTTTTTTACGGGTGCCACCTTTAGACTAAAACATTCCACCGATCTTGGTGTGCCAGAGATGACCAGGTACATGACTTCTAACTTTCATGATGTGGATGCTATTGAAATTTTACTTAGTAGTGCATAGTGCTATATTCCCTTAAGAAAAAAATGAACTTCAAAATTTAACATTTTCTCTGTAATTCAGAAACTTTCTTCTAGGCCCACTGCCCTGTGACCTTCCAGTAGGGCCGATCAGGAAGATGTCATGGGAGCTTCTGGCTCCCTGATGACCCTGTAGGACTAGGAGCACCACTCTGGAAGGAGAAAATGCTCTTGTGGCCTATCCCGAGCAGAGTATCTGGCTCTGATATATATATATATATATATATATATATATATATATATATATATATATATATATATAGTGCTATACTCTTGTAGCACTATACGCCCATGGATGTCATTTCAGCATCATCAACTTTAATAGTAATCCATAAATTTTCCTTGCAAGAGGACCACCAGTGAAACTATTTTCTCCATACGAGCAAACTTTTCCACAGTACATCAGAACCAGTCAAAGATCGTGAGTGCAGTCCTGTACGGATTTAATGTCCATTTCTCCAATAGCGAAGCTCAGAAAAAATGTCAGCCTGCAGTGTTTCCCATTGGCTGTGCTCCTGATCTTCTGGGCCTACGTCCTTGAATGGATGTGTGAGGTACCAGCCCTTCTTCCATGTGCTGTGGTTCCTGGGTCTGCACCCTGGTGAGCAGGGTCAGGGGGGTATAGAATTGCAATTCAGTTGTCTGTTGTGATGGCTGCACCGAATGACGGTACATAAAACTCAACAAACAAATAAATAAATGAATCTGACTCTTTTTTTTTTTTTTCTCTTTTAGATGAGAAGAAACAGATGGTTGCAAATGTGGAGAAACAGCTGGAAGAAGCAAGAGAGCTGGTATGTGTTTCTGATATCAGAAAGGTATTCAGCCATGTGAGAGGCTGGTTGATAGGACTTTTTATTTTATTTTTTTTAATTTAGTCTATATAAAAGTGGACCTCTAGGATGTGAACTAAACTTAAGCTGAAATCTGTCTTTTTTATAATGGCTCAAATTGTCACATGCTTGATGACATCACAGATATCCTAACTTGGTTGTCATACTGTGACATCATCAGTATTGGACAGGTTATTTGGTTGTTCCTTCTTTGTAAGCATGGGGTTCAGCAATGTAATTTTATTATTTTGGAAATATGAATCTAAAACTGGGAAGGGGAGGAATCTGTCCACAGGGATCAGATTTGAGATGGAAGCATTAGAGGTCCCTTTTAGAAAATGAAAACATGCCAAACATGACCTAAACTTACTAAGTTGGATCAAAGACCAACTATTGTTTGTAAAATATGGTTTCTCATGCTCGCTGGTTGAAAGCAGTTTCTGCAAATGTGAATATCTCTAGAGTTGCACTGATGGTTGCAAGCCAAATCCGATGAGCTCTTCACCGTTGCAGTAACACGAAGAGAGCACGTTTTTTGTGTGCGTATATTTTTTACCATATTCTGGAATTTGAATAAATAGAGAATATACAGTGCAGGTCATCAAAAAAAAAAAAAAATGCCCGGACAATCTACAGGTGACCATAGGAAACTTGTACTTTACATGGAACTGCTCACAGGGGTTTCCCAAAATGTCACTGTCTGTGATCGGCGCTCCATATCTCTGTGATACCAGATTTGCTCCCGGTAGGCCTGGAGTGCTTTGCAACGATGGCCACTTTTGTGCTAGTGACAGCGTCTGAGCCAGGAGAGAATCTGTGCGACTGCTGACCTTGTGACTCTTTCCATAAGGCTGGCAGTCCTGTCCCAGGGAGTGTGGCTGCTGCCCACAACGTTACCGGGATTGAAATACAGTTAATGCTCATTAAAAAGGAGATATCGGTGGCGCAGTAAAACCGCTGTTCTTTTCCTTGTCTTGGAGGCAGAGGTCCTCCGGGGGGAGGGGGCCTTTACGCTCGGTTCATGTCCTGGCAGCTCAAAGAGCTGAAAATTTTAGAGTTTTTAAATCAAGGAACCATCCTGTCACAAATAGGATCAAATAGTCTGTTCTTTGTAAGTTTTAGTTGATCAAAAATAATCTATTATATTGGCGCATCTCTACACATACAAACTTGCTGATAATGTTTTAAATCTGACCTAATGTGTAATGCCTTTAATTTGGCCTAACCAACCACTTAGTAATCTGCCTTGGAGTGCCTGACTAGCCACAAAGTGGAATAAAAATAAATGAATGTAATTTAGTATTACAGCCTCCCTGCTTCAGTCCAGGAATGCGTGGCTGCAAGCAACTGAGGAAACGCATGTGGCCCTTTTTTGTAGGAAGCCTAAATGTCCCAAACTAAGCCCCTCTGGGTTTTTTTCCAGCTGGAGCAGATGGACTTGGAGGTTCGCGAGATCCCTGCTCAGAGTCGGGGGATGTATAGCACCAGGATGAGAAGCTACAAGCAAGAGATGAGCAAACTGGAAGCGGATTTTGTGAGTGACTTTACCTATAATTGCCGAATAGTTACGGTTCCGTCACGTCGGTCTGTGCTGTTTTACGTGGGTGTGGGTGAATGGAGTTTTTACACTTTTTTTTTTGCTTCTTCCCTGCTTGTGCAACCTGCACCTGAGCGGGATCTTCCCAAACGCCACTCCGTGCCCTGGAGGGATCTCATCCTTTCGCCTCGTCATGCCCTCTGGTGGAGAAAAGAGCTTTGATATTACATGTTTGTTCTCCCTGCTGTCGGGGTTAGCGTAGGCATATTTTGTAGTTTTTCTCGCACTCCCTTCTTTTAATACATAAGATATACTAATACATGCCTCTCATCCTATGTTATCATCCTCCCTGTCCTGTCTTTTAAGAGGAGGAGGGGGGGTGACCTGTAAGAGGAGGGGATTTGTTTTCTGAGGCCCCTGCGCTGCTTTCTGCCTCTGTCGAAGGATTTTGTTTACGTTCTGCTGCTTTCCGGAAGCCGCATCATGGTCTTGCTAGGGACACGTGTTTGAGGATAGGTCAGGTTAAATTTAAGTCCAGCTAGAAAACGATCCACTGTCTGAAATCCCCCTCCCTGTGGTGAGCAGTGAAAGCGCTTTGCTGCTGACTGTGACAAGAAGACAGGAAGAGGTTAGGGATGAGAAGAACGGCATACGACAGAAAGCTCTGCTGCTTTTCAATGGCGCTCTCAGCTGAGCAAACTGGATGGGCCTGTCTCGTCTCTGTTTGTCGTCATTCACTAGATGACTATGTAATCTGGTGTTACGGCAGGTCATGAGGCAGCTGGATTGGTACCAGTACTTTCGTGCTAGCCAGGTACTGTCCAGCAAGGCTGCATGGACCTAGAAGGCTGGCTCTTTAGATCTGTAGCTCCCTGGATGGCCATGGAGCTTGTTGGGACGGGACGAGAGATGCTGGTTATTGGAATGAGATCTCGTAGGGCCACCTATCTTTCGGGCTGATACAGTAAAGTCCGCGGGAGAGCGGACGAACGCCCGCTCTCCCAGCGCGCGCACCGGCCCTTCGCCGGTGCGCGCGATTCTCTATTTAGATTAGGTGACGTGGTAGATCTGGGTAAAAGAAGGCGCTAGGGACACTAGCGTGTCCCTAGCGCCTCCTTTTTGACAGGAGCAGCGGCTGTCAGCGAGTTTGACAGCTGATGCTCAATTTTGCCGGCGTCGGTTCTCGAGCCCGCTGACAGCCACGGGCTTGGAAACCGGACGCCGGCAAAATTGAGCGTCCGGTTTTCTACCAGACAGCGGCCGGCCGACTCAAAAAAAAAAAAATTTTTTTTTTTTTTTTTTTTTACTTTTCAGGACCTCCGACTTAATATCGCTATGATATTAAGTCGGAGGGTGCACAGAAAAGCAGTTTTTACTGCTTTTCTGTGCACTTTCCCAGCGCCGGAAGAAATTAGCGCCGACCTTTGGGTCAGCGCTAATTTCTTAGAGTAAAATGTGCGGCTTGGCTGCACGTTTTACTTTCTGTATCCCGCGCACATACCTAATAGCGCCCTCAACATGCATTTGCATGTTGAGGGCGCTATTAGGTGCCGCGGGTTGGACGCGCGTTTTCCTCCCCTTACTGAATTAAGGGTAAGGGAAAACGCGCGTCCAAGAGCAGGCTAACAGTGCGCTCCATCGGAGCGCGCTGTACTGTATCGGCCTGTATGATGGTTGAGAACCAATGAGGAAGCACACAAAAGGTGATTGGTAAAGCTGTGATGTCTTGCAAGCAGTTGAGCTTCTGTAGCTGGCAGCTGGGCTATATTGTTGCAGGGCAGAGAGGGATAAATGAGCATTTCTGCCATGAGCTACTATTCTACTGTGTTACTAGTGATGATTTAGTGGCAGGTCATGCAGGTCACCAACCCTGGGACCTTTTTGAACTTTCTTCCATTTCCCCAATACAGCTGGAGTGGAAGGTGGAGGCTGCTGCTGGCCCTGACCTGATGTAGATATATATATTTTGTTTTTTTCCCCAGGAAATTACCGCTGTATCTGACTGATTTATAGTCGATCACATCTCCTTAGCGTACAAATAGTTTCCCCCTTGTGCGGGGTAGCACTGCCATCTTGTGGTCAACAGTAGCATTGCATTCTGTTTTATTTTTCTGTCTTGTCCAAAGTGGGCATTCTTGAGCTATTCTAAAAAAAATAAACATTTTCAATTTCTTGACATTTTTTTTTTTCACTCTTCATCTGGTTTTGTGATGGTGAAATCAGAGAGAGAGAATTTCTTCTTACTTTCATGAAAAGAGACAGATTGTATTACTGAAATACTCTCCCTTCAAACTAAAATAAGCAAAATTTAACGAAGCCGTTCTACATTTCCACATTGCTTATTACATAAGAATTTACAAACTGGGTCAAACCAAAGTCCCATTGAGCCTGGCATTCTTTTTTGTGACGGGAGCAAAAAGAGAGTGCTTAGAGGAATTGAGAGAAATAGGGCATGTGCGGAGTTACTTATCTGCTGTCATTCCCTTCCACTTTCTAGTCCATGGTGTAGGAATCAGGGTGATATCTCCTTGCTTTCCTCTTGCCCTAAAGAAGCAGATGGAGAATCTACAACTAGTTGTGCTGTTTTAGATCTGGAACGTGGGTCTTAATATTGCACAATAAATGTTCTACTTTTGAGGGGTTCAGCTAACTCAGGAGGGTGCATTCACTGAGTTGCAGTAATCCCTTCTACGTATGGGGGTTTGCTACTTTACTCATACCCCCATAAAAATGCTAAATCTAATACATGGAGGTAAAGTGGCTATCCCGAGATCACACAGAGAACTGGTGTCAGTTTTAGGATTTGTATCCGTCTGTTCTTAACAACTGATCTTAAAATACCAATCACTCAGCCACACATTTTGTATCCAGCTCGGATTCGGTTCATTATAAAATCTTTTAGTCATGCATCATGTAAAATCCGTTTACTGAATAGAAATCTCTCCCTTCCTCCCTCTGAGCAGAGCATATTTCAGCAAGGATCCGCTCCCTACATGTGGAAGATGCTACTGTATAATGTGGTTTACACTGTAACCTCAAGAGGTTGCTGGAAATATTATCATGACACCCAGAAAATTTGTTGTGGTGCAGGCTTTTTTTTTTTTACTGGTTGCAATAACTCGGTGCTCAAAAATGGCACTCCATAAGCTCGCAGATTGCAGGTTGTGTTCTTGAAATGTATAAATACACTTCATGCTGCAATTTTTAGGTAAGTTGAATGTCATTGGCTAACTTTTCAATTGCATAGAAAATTATTTTTAAAAAAGCAAAGACTATAAGACATTTTACGAGGTGAAAATTGATTATTAAAAGGCTCTGCTGATAAGAGCCTTTTAGTGACTCCTTTTACTAATCCTGCTCGATTGCGAGAAACACGTAGTAGTTCTTTCCTGGTTGCTGGGCCAACCCTAGGGAATGAATGCCCTACCTGGGGCTTTGAGAGCCTGTGATGACACACAGATATTTAGAAAGCTTCTAAAGGCATATCGGTTTGTTCAGGCATTTCCTTTAACTTGATTTTAATTTTATTTATTGGTTTTTTTTTCTGTTATTTTTCATTGCTGTATTATGTATTAATTTTATAAATGTTTGTATTGCTTTGCTACTGTTGTAATCCATCTAGCACATCTTTTGTTATAGATGGAATAAAAACGCTTTTTAAATACATAAATATTATAAGGGGGAATCGGATGAGCAACATTTTCTATACATGGATAGCCAAGTATGAGTATTCCCCTTGTATTTTTATTTAACATAGTGTGATTATTTTACACTATTATATATTCGTACGCAGTTGCCACCAAGTGATTTTCTTTTGGTACATTTATTGATGTTTCACTTTGGATAGTGGTAATTTGTAGAAAGTGCTGACAAACCTTTTATCTCCATTCCCTCTGCTCAATGCCATGTTCACAAGCCGCTTGGACACGTCTTCGTGAGGCCTGTAGTTCACAGCCATGAGAGTGTGTGTGTTCCGGTTACTATGGCCAAAAGGTCCTTCAGCCAGTGGGACTCCAGCTATTGGAACTAATGAAGAATTTCCTTGCCTCTTCAAGCCCTGAAGACAGGGAAGGGAGATTAGAACCTCTCCTGTCCAAGATGGAAAACATTTTTCCATATAGAAGGGCTGCCCAGCGTCCTGTACTAGTGTGTATCTCTCGGTGAGAGCTTCCAGCACTGGGAGTAAGTCCTCGCCATGAGGTGATGGATATTCTCCTCCTCCTCCTCCAGGGGAGTCTCCCCACAAATCAGACATGGAAGGAGTGGGATTGGTGCAGAGATCTCCTCAGTCACGCCAGTCATCATCTGGGGTCACGGGTCAGTGCTCTCCCCGGTCAGGGAAGGAAGAAGATGCCACCAGGCTTCCCTCTGATCTCCTGCAGGACTTGCTACAGCATATCTGTCCTCCAGAGGATCTCTACTACTCTAAGTTCTTGGATAAGCTGGCAGAGATGCTGTCTATCAATATTAGAAAGAAAAAGAGCCTGCGAACTAGAATTGTATAGCAAAAAGTTTTCATTTTGTTTCCTGATGGTTTAAAATGTTTCCCGTTTTTGTTTGTCATTTTTAGTGTACATTACAATTTTGTAGTGTGCACTAATTGAAACGAAACGAAAAAACTGCTGCACATCCCAACTGAGGACAGATGTGTTCAGGATTCTTTGGCTGCTTTAACTTCCAGTGGATTTGTCAGGGCTGTCAGGCTTGACTATCAAGGGCTGCCCCGAATGTTAGGGTGCATTCCTGAGGCGAGATGGTGGAGCTCAGGGGCTGAGCAGGAGCACAGGAATAAGATTTCAAGGCAGGAACGCTGGAGGAGGGTCAAGATGAGAGGCCAGAGGAGCAGAGTTTCCGTGGAGCAGATGCCAAGAAAGTTGGTTGGAGCAGCACTGTGTGCCTTCTGAGAATGTCTTATATGGTGTCTCAATTTGGGGTATACCCCATGCTCAATGAATCGAATTGCTGTAGAGGAGTGGCCAGCTCTCCCTAGTATGGCTGATTAAAAATGCTAGGGGACTCTGCAGAGCCAGTCGCCTGTGTAGCTCCATGGCAAGTTTATAGCTGGCAGCTCCCAGGACCATGGGTTCAAAGCCTGTTGACCTTAAGGATTCTGTGGCTATTCTGGTTCACAAGCTCCTCAAAGACCTGCAGAGGAAATGTGGTAGATGATGACATCTTCCAGGGGCCCAGAAGCTGGATTTAAAAGTCCAGAGTCCAGATTTGGCCCATATTTAAGGCTGTCCAACTACCTCGACGTTCTGTGGTGGTGAATTCAGCATTGAATCGTGTTAAGTGCACTCCTGATTCCGTCAGCATGCTTCCTGGGAAAGATCCAAAAGTGTTGGATACGTTTGTGTTAAAGATCTCCCAGGGATCCGTGCTGTGTACCCAGATTGCGGCTTGGCTGCTCTAGATGGTGAAGTATTTGCACACATGCAGGCTAAAGCTGAACTCTTTTTGGCAGATTTTTCAGGCCCAGAGCAGATGGAATTCCATCAAGAAGTGGAGGAAGGGAATAAATCAAACAGTTGGTGATTGCGGGCCCCAATCTTAACACCTAGGTATTTAAGTGAAGAGGAAGCCCACATGAACGGAAAATGGAGGTGGAGGTCCTGTACGTCAGTGAGAGGCAGGCGGGATAGGTTTTCTGATAGAGATCTGCCCCTAGCTTGTAAAGAAGAGAGATCAGAGGGCATCTTTGCTCAGTCTTACCTTTTCATCTAAACCTGCTTTTTGTTTTTATTTTTTCACCTTGTGGTTGGTGTTCTGTTTGTCCTTTCTGAGTGCTCTCTAAGATTCTGTCTCTCTCATGCCCTCTTTACCCTCAGAAACAGTGACAGGATGTCATGGTCTGGCAGGCTGGAATCCAGGAGCACCCCCACAGAAGTGGTACAGGACTGCAGGGCAGGATTGGAGCTGGTCTTCTGCCTGAGCCTCTCCCCTACAGAATGAGCCCTTGGATTCTGGGGGCCAGTAGGACTTGTCTCCTGCAGAACATCATGGCTGGAGCAGGCACAGGTTGGGAGCTGGAAGCTAGTCTGGCACAGAGAGCAGGCAGGAGCATAGTACACACTGGGCATGACAAACCTAGACTAGGACTGGACAGAACAGGCAACAATAAACAGCAAAGCCCCACAAGGCTGACTAGGTGAATCTAGAAGGTCTGAAGGCCGTAAGGCTGGACAGGAAAACCCATGAGGACACCAAGCAAAGCAGGTGGACCTGGAAGGCTGCAGAACAAGGCAGGATGTCAAGGTAGGCTGCAAGGCAGAATAACAAGGCAAGGTTGGCCAGGTCAGAGAGCAGAGGTGACTCAGTGAATAGGCAGTGAGGGACTGGACAGGCTGAGTTAAGTAAGGATGGGGCTAAGGCATCAAATGATCAGTAAGGAGGTAACTTGCGCAGCTGGGAGCGGTGCTTATTGAAGACCGCTGGTGGAAGGGAGGCTGCACAGCAGGTGAAACTGTAACAGTACCCCCTGGGTCCCAGTTTGCCATGGGGGCTATGACCAGTAGATTGGAAGCAAAAACTTTATCTGGTAAGCAGGTACTGGGACAGAGTCTCTTTTGAAGCTGAGGCACTGGATCAGTATCTCTGAGGCTGGGCTGCAGGATTAAAGTCTCTCTGGGTTTTGTAGGCACTGAAGCGCTGAATTGGTTTTTCTCAGGCGCTGAAGCTCTGATTCAGGATCTCTCTGGTGCTGGGTGGCTGGAATCCATGCTGGATTCTTCCTGGAGCACATTGGCTGGAATGGCCGGGCTGGATTCCTACCCGAGTGGAGTCCCTCAGAAGAGGATCTGCTGAACCGGGTTTCTCCTGGAGCTGAGGCACAGCTGAGACTGACAAAACTTATACTGTGGTTACTGTTCCCTCAGGCTAGAAAGAGAACCTGGAATGAGCAGAAAGCATTAAAGCTGTCACATCACAATATAGCTGATTAGAAGCACTGGATTTCTCTGCAGATGTGGTGGGACCAGCAGTTTGGAGTGGACTCTGTGTTGCTGGATTGGAGTTAGGTTCTGAGCCTTGTTCACTCCGGAGGGGGAAAGCTACTTGCTACTCTCTTGGGAGTCAGAGCTGATCTCATTAAAGCTTTGCTGCCTACACCTGATTGCAGGGGGTTTCCGGGGCTGAATTAGCTAACTTTGTGTTAGCACCAGAGCAGGATTACCCTGTGTATGTATTTGTTCCTGATTATCTTGGGTGGATCCAGAAACAAATTTTGCCTTTACAGGTACAGAATTTGTTATCTTGGCAAATTGCAGCTGTATTAGCTATGATATTCAAAGAGGCAGTACTCCGTTAGATTCTGAAGTTCGGATCACGGAAACTGGCTTTGAAACTGCGGTACTCTGACTCAGGGGCAGAAAAACAGAAGGGATTGCCAGATTGTGAAGCAATATTGACCCATGCAGGTACTGATTTTAACTTTTTTTTTTCCACTGGTTTTAGTTGTGCCTGGGTGTACGGTGAGTTTCAGAGAATCTGGGCTGGGAGCTTGGAGCTGTGAAGCCGGTTTTAATAAATCACAGCCAAAACGGATACCTGTGACCTGGAGGTTTGCGAACCCACTTGGCAGGATTAGGGAGATGACACTGAAAGCATTCAGGATTCCCAATTTTATTTATTTATTTATTTTATTTTATTTTATTAAAGGCTTTTATATACCGACTTTCTTGATACAAATCAAATCAACTCGGTTTACAATGAACTAAGCAGAAAAATATAATTAACCAATCAACAAGAGATAAAGGAGCGTAAAAGTTACATTATAACAAGGATGCCTTAACCTGGAGTAAGAAATAAAGAGGGGGGTGAACGAAAACATAAATAAATAAATAAATACTATATACAAAAGAGGGGGGCAAGGAGCCAACCTCGTTGTATACTAATCAGTTTGGTTTCTTGATTATATTGTATACTAATCTGTTTGGTTTCTTGATATTAGATTGTTGTAAGATTCAAAAAGCCACAAAAAAAAAAGAAAAAAATTCCCAGTATCCCTCTAATTGTATAACTGTTTTATAATCTGTTCCAAATTGGGATATAAGTGCTGTGGGATCCTTTTACTAGCTAAAGGACAAGTAAACTTTCAGAAAGTGTCTTGCCCTACCCAGCTTGACCTAGGTATAAACTGTTTAACTCCCTCCCACCCTACCCCTCTGCCCACCCACCCCTAGGTTTGTATTTCTAATGTAGTCATCCTAACTTCATAATAGGCAACCAGATAAATTAGTAAATTGATTATTCCTTAGGTGCACCAATCAAATAACTTACCTAAATGAGTACTATTCAATGCAACTGCTGTGGAGCCTTTATATTGAGGGTAATCATATGGAAACTTAAGGCTTGCCCCTTTTGTTCAAAACTCTCTACCTTGGAAAAGGAGCTGGATGACTTTAAAGCTGAATTAGCTTCAATAAAGAGAGTCTCAGCCACGGTACATTATTCAGGAAATAATTTCCACTTACCACTGAATAACCAAAACTCAAGAAAAAAGAGATTTACCGTGGGCTCAGGTAGGATAAGACCTGTAACCCACAGACACCCATTATTGAAAGCTGTGCAACCCACAACTCTATCCCACCACTCACACAGGCCATTAAGGAACTTTAAAAGTATTTCAGTGGGCTCTGGTAGAATAAGACCTGTGTTCCGTAGACACACACTGTATCAAGTGCAACAAGTACAAAATGCCTTCTCTGTATTAAATTCTGAAGAAGTCCTTGAGAAAAAGATTGAAATGTTATCGGAAAAGAGAGAAAAAACCCAATGCATACAGAAATTCCAAATCAGAAACCAAACGAAAAAGCTCACAGTGATGGATGATTCTGTCATCAGAGGCATTAATATCTTCCCTTGCACAAATGCAAAGAGAAAAGTGGATAACAAACCTCAACTAAATAGGTCACAAAAGGAGTCCAGGAACAGCAGTAACCTGAGCAAAGAAAGCTGGAAAGCTATGAGCACAAATGCTCGTAGTTTGGGTAATAAAATCCCAGAGCTGCAAGCCCTAATGGTGGAGGCGGACTTGGACATTGTTGCTGTCACGGAAACATGGTTTACGGAATATCATGACTGGGATACGGCAATACCAGGCTATAACTTGTTAAGGAAGGACAGAGAGGATAGGAAAGGGGGAGGAGTGGCTCTATATGTCAGAAACAATATCCAAGCATCTGAGCTGCAAGGAAGATGGGGCAAAGAAGAAGCACTATGGGCAGACTTAAAAAAAGATGGGGCATCCATTTTTATTGGAGTGGTTTACAGGCCTCCAAACCAAAAGGAAGAGCTGGACAGAGATCTGATTGAAGACATCCACAGGATAGCAAAGAAAGGAGAAGTGGTGATCGTTGGAGACTTTAATATGCCAGATGTAGACTGGAGAATCCCATCTGCAGAATCTAAAAATAGTAGAGAAATAGTAGATGCCCTGCAAGTAGCTTTATTCAAACAAATGGTAATGGAACCCACGAGAGAAGGAGCTATACTCGACTTAGTGCTCACTAATGGAGATAATGTCTCAGACGTCCAGGTGGGTGCCCACCTCAGCACCAGTGATCATCAAACGGTATGGTTTAATATCACAAAAAGGACACAAAAAAGAAGCACAAAAACCCAAGTTTTGATGTTCAAAAACACAGACTTTGATGAAATGGGGAAGTACCTGGAGGAAGAACTAAAAGGCTGGGAAAACGAGAGAGATGTGGATCAACAGTGGACCAATCTAAAAGGAGCAATCACCAAGGCAACTAATCTATATGTTAGAAAAGTAAAGAAAAGCAAAAGAAAAATGAAACCTATCTGGTTCTCAAAGGAGGTGGCTGACAAAATAAAGGCTAAAAGAACAGCATTCAAGAAATATAAAAGATCCCAAAAGGAGGAACACAAAGAAGAATATCTGGTAGAACTGAGGGAGACGAAGAAATTAATCAAGATGGCAAAAAGTCAAGCGGAAGAGAGGATTGCCAAAGAGGTAAAGAGTGGTAACAAAACATTTTTCAGATATATCAGTGAAAAGAGAAAAGTTCAAAATGGTATAGTGAAATTGAAAGGTGGAAAGGATCAATGCGTGGAGAGAGACGAAGAAATGGCAGAAATATTAAATGAATACTTCAGTTCTGTGTTCACTAAAGAGGACCCTGGAGAAGGACCGACACTAGTTAACAAGAAACTGGAGGGGAATGGAGTAGATGTAACTCCATTTACAGTAGAAAATGTATGGGAAGAGCTGGTGAAACTGAAAGTGGACAAAGCCATGGGGCCTGATGAAGTTCATCCCAGAATACTGAGGGAGCTCAGAGATGTGCTGGCAGGTCCGCTGTGTGACCTATTCAATAGATCCCTAGAAACGGGAGTGGTGCCGAATGATTGGAGGAGAGCGGTGGTGGTCCCGCTTCACAAGAGTGGGAACAGAGAAGAGGCTGGTAACTACAGACCGGTTAGCCTCACTTCGGTGGTGGGAAAAGTAATGGAGTCACTGTTGAAAGAGAGAATAGTGAACTATCTACAGTCGGGAGAATTGCTGGACCAGAGGCAGCATGGATTCACCATTGGAAGATCCTGTCAGACAAATCTGATTGACTTTTTTGACTGGGTAACCAAGGAATTGGATCGAGGAAGAGCACTCGATGTCATCTACTTGGATTTCAGCAAAGCTTTTGACACTGTCCCGCACAGGAGACTGGTGAATAAAATGAGAAGCTTAGGAGTGAGTGCCGAGGTGGTGGCCTGGATTGCAAACTGGTTGACGGACAGAAGACAATGTGTGATGGTAAATGGAACTCTCTCTGAAGAGAGAGCGGTTTTAAGCGGTGTACCGCAGGGATCGGTGTTGGGACCGGTCCTTTTCAATATCTTTGTGAGCGACATTGCGGAAGGGATAGAAGGTAAGGTATGTCTTTTTGCGGATGACACTAAGATCTGCAACAGAGTGGACTCGCCAGAAGGAGTGGAGAGAATGAGACGGGATTTAAGGAAGATGGAAGAGTGGTCGAAGACATGGCAGCTGACATTCAATGCCAAGAAGTGCAAAGTCATGCATATGGGGAGTGGAAATCCGAATGAACTGTATTCGATGGGGGGAGAAAGGCTGATGTGCACGGAGCAGGAGAGAGACCTTGGGGTGATGGTGTCTAATGATCTGAAGTCGGCGAAACAATGTGACAAGGCGATAGCTAAAGCCAGAAGAATGCTGGGCTGCATAGAGAGAGGAATATCGAGTAAGAAAAGGGAAGTGATTATCCCCTTGTACAGGTCCTTGGTGAGACCTCACCTGGAGTATTGTGTTCAGTTCTGGAGACCGTATCTCCGAAGAGACAGAGACAAGATGGAGGCGGTCCAGAGAAGGGTGACCAAAAAGGTGGAAGGTCTTCATCAAATGACTTATGAGGAGAGATTGAAGAATCTAAATATGTACACCCTGGAGGAAAGGAGGAGCAGAGGTGATATGATACAGACTTTCAGATACTTGAAAGGTTTTAATGATCCAATGACAACGACAAACCTTTTCCATAGGAAAAAAATCAGCAGAACCAGGGGTCACGATTTGAAGCTCCAGGGAGGAAGATTCAGAACCAATGTCAGGAAGTATTTCTTCACGGAGAGGGTGGTGGATGCCTGGAATGCCCTTCCGAAGGAAGTGGTGAAGACCAGAACTGTGAAGGACTTCAAAGGGGCGTGGGATAAACACTGTGGATCCATAAAATCAAGAGGCCGTCAATAAAGAGTGGGTGGCTCGCCAGAATGACGGCTACTGCCTGGAGATAATACCCTTATTCAATAAACATACACATGGTTACTGTGACTCCAACATCACTCTAAGCTACAACAGCAAGAGGAAATGTGGAAAAAAGGATTCGCACTCACAAAGTGGGGAGTAGTTGGCTTGTTACGGCGGTTACTACCCCAAACCAAATAAACCTGATACTTCACTTTCAATACATATCCAGCATAGCTCTCTGCTTCAACGGCAGGGGAGAAGAAAAACTGATACTTCACGCATAGCTCTCTGCTTCAACGGCAGGGGAGAAGAAAAACTGATACTTCACGCATATCCAGCATAGCTCTCTGCTTCAACGGCAGGGGAGAAGAAAAAAGGATTCGCACTCACAAAGCGGGGAGTAGCTGGCTTGTTACGGTGGTTACTACCCCAAACCAAATAAGCCTGATACTTCACTTTCAATGCATATCCTGCTTCAACCGCAGGGGAGAAGAAAAACTGATACTTCACGCATATCCAGCATAGCTCCCTGCTTCAACGGCAGGGGAGAAGAAAAACTGATACTACACGCATATCCAGCATAGCTCCCTGCTTCAACGGCAGGGGAGAAGAAAAACAACCAATAAGGGCTGAATAACACAGTCTGGGTAAAACAAATAAACATGGGTGTAGCTTGCTTATTGCGGCGGCTACTACCCCTACTACCCCTAACTAATCAAGCTAGATATTTCAATGGTGGGGGAGGAAGGTAAATAGAACCAAGAGCTAAGAGAAACAGATAAGTATGAGAGAAAATATGTGTGAAGCTTGCTGGGCAGACTGGATGGGCCGTTTGGTCTTCTTCTGCCGTCATTTCTATGTTTCTATGTTTCTATGTTAATAGATACTATGCATGAGAAATATGGAAAAATTTGTTTTCATAAGTGGGTGATGGAACAATTCTTGATCAGGCAATGGGGTTTGTGGTGGGGGAAGGCTTGGCTGAACAGCCATGTCTTTAGTTTCTTTTTAAAATTTGGCAAGCAGGACAGGCAGCATAAAACAGAGCATCAGGAATGGCTTCAGGTGCTGCAGCTGGAGCATGGTTTGCCCTTATAGGTACAGAGTTTAAATCACTTTGACAAATTGGGGCTGTATTTGCTGTGATTTTCAGGGAAGCTGTGCTGGGTATTTTTTTCAGAGGCAGATCTCCCGCTGTCCGAGTCTGGAGTTTGTAGCCTGGGTTGTAATTTGGGTGTATTACAGGACAGACAGGCCTTTGCATATACAGCTTTGCACCTCATACAGCTCCACTGGGTTGGGGTCAGAGAATCACACTTAGAACATTCAAGGAATTGACATTGACACTGGTTACAAAAATAAGTAGTGGTACAAAATTGTTTTCTTTGCTCACCAGCAGGTCGATCCAGTAAGGCCGCGGTAGAAACAGTGCGGTAGTGTCAGGCGCACCCTTCCTCCCCGCACGCACAGTTCTCTTCACTAACTCCCCGATACTCTCCTCTAATCGCATGCAAATGCATGCCGCGGCTTTAAAGCGGTAGGGAAGGGTTATGCCCGCGTAACCCATTTTACTGTATAGGCGCTTAATACAGCGCCTATACATTAACCTGGGTGCGCTGGTACCTGTCATTTCAAATGACATTTGAAATGACAGGTACCAGGAAGTGTAAAAATCAAAAATTTTAAATACCTGTCGGAGGGCCGCGTGGGTCCAGGCGGCCGGCGGGATCCGGGGGGCCGGTGGTCGCGTGTTAAATCTAGGCCGCGGGCGGGGGGGCGCCTGTTCCGGGCGGCGGGTGGACGCGCGTTAGTTTCAGACGGCCGCGTGGGTCCAGGCGGCCGGCGGCGGCGGGAGCCGGATGGTCGCGTGTTAAATCTAGGCCGCGGGAGGGTGGGCGCCTGTTCCAGGCAGCGGCGGCGGGGGGACACGCGTTAGTTAGAGACGGCCGGCGGGCGGCGGGTGGTCGCGTGTTAAATCTAGGCCGGGTCCGCACAGGCGCGCATTCATTCATCCAGGCGGAGGAGCCGGTGGCGAAAGCAGCCGGCTCCTCCGCCTGGATGAATTAATTCAATCACTGCCGGTGGGGGCTGCCTCTCCGGCAGCCCCCACCGGCAGTGAATGAATGAATGTGCGCCTGTGCGACCCCTGCGATTTGGCGCTCAAGGCAGTCACATGCCGTGACGTCACGCCTTGAGCGCCGAATCGCAGGGGTCGCACAGGCGCACATTTATTCACTGCCGGTGGGGGCTGCCGGAGTGAATGAATGCGCGCCTGTGCGGACCCGGCCTAGATTTAACACGCGACCACCCGCCGCCCGCCGGCCGTCTCGAACTAACGCATGTCCCCCCGCCGCCGCTGCCTGGAACAGGCGCCCACCCGCCCGCGGCCTAGATTTAACCCACAACCACCCGCCCCCCGGATCCTGCCGCCGCCGGCCGCCTGGAACCACGCGGCCCTCCGATAGGTATTTAAAAATTTTTATTTTTTCTTCTGACAGGTTTTATGTGTCCCACAGCATTACATTTTCTCGATCATCTCTGTATCGCTTTTTTTAAAAATTGTGTTTTATTGTTTTTGAGTATCTTAAGCGGTGTCGATGGATTTGTTACTAGACTCACAGTCCTAACTCCTACTAGGGGGAGGCGGTAAACTAACACGTTACCGCCGCGGCAAAACAGTGCGTTACTAATGAGAGAACCTGAGTGCCCGTTACGGTATCGGAGGGGAATAGCTAATTCCTTCATTATACAGCTAATTCGTTCATTTACATGCCGGGTGCGGGAAGGGTTACGCGTCTGTTTTAAGAAGCGCTACGGACGCGCAAAACTGGAGACTGTATCGCTGGTTTGCCTTGCGCGTCCGAATTGTGCGCAGCGAGCTCGTTACAGACGAGAAATCTTCGACTGAACTTTACTGTATCGAGCTGCAGGTTGGTAGGGAGTCCTGCACTCCTGTTGGGGGGTTGTTTGGCCTCTTCATTCTGTCACGGTCTGTCGGACTGGAATCAAGGAGCCCCCCTGCAGAAGCAGTACCGGACTGCAGGGCAGGATTGAGTCCTTGGGTTCTGGGGGCCAGTAGGACGTGTCTCCTGCAGAACATCATGGCTGGAGCTGAGACTGGACTGGTGCTGAATGTGGACAGGGCTGGAAGCAAGGCTGGTACTGAGGGCAGGCAGGAGCTGGATATAGGCAGGGCTGCAACACTGTACAGACTAGACTAGGACAGAACAAGGACTGGACTGGACTGGACTAGACTAGAGAGAACAGGCAACAATAAACAGGAAAGCCCTCTAAGGCATGAAGCTGACCAGGCGAGTCTAGATGGCCCAAAGACTGTAAGGCTGAACAGGAAAGCCCACGAGGGCCCAGAGCAAGGCAGGAGGCCAAGGTAGGTTGCAAGGCTGAGGTGACTCAATGAAGAGACATCAGCTAGGAGTGGTGCTTGCTGAGGACCTCTGCTGGAGAGGAGGCTGTGCAGCAGATGAAACTGTAACACAGGATTATTTTCTCAGTGTCAGATTGTTACCCCAGAGGCACCCAGGCATCTTCCTTTGCGTGGCCGCTTACACACCTTTTAATGGGGACAATTGCCAGCCAATGAAATAATAAATTCTCTGAGTGTCCTAATTTTATTTATTTAGATTTATATTCTGCTTTTTGCACTTTTTTTCAGCGCTTCAAAGTGGATTACATTCAGGTACTGTAGGTATTTTTCTAGCCCCAGAGGGCTTGCAATTTACGTTTGTACCTGAGGCAATGGAGGGTAAAGTGACTTGCCCAGGGTCACAAGGAGTGACAGCAGGACTCGAACCCTAGTCTCCTGGTTCATAGCCACTGCTCTAACCACTAGGTTACTCCTCCACTCCATTTATTTTATTGATCAGCAACTGAGGGTCAATATTCAAATCTGGCTGTTTAAGTAACTTATTCAGCTAAATTACACAGTATATCTAGCGGCACGTCTATGCCATTGAATATATGCATATATATCTGCTCTTAGCTGTAACTTATGCAGCTAAGACTGAATCTCTGTAGTTTATCTGCATAACTTATATGGCTAACTTGCTCCTCCCCGATCTGCCCACTACAAATTATGCAGCCAACATTTTAGATCTATAAGGAACTTATGTGGCTTAAGTGGCGGCTGCTGAACATAGGCGCATAAGTTACGCATATCCGGTTAAATAGCGCTGAGCTGCTTTGAATATTGGCCTTCAAATGTGTAAATTGCACAACATTGAGAAAATATCTTGAAAGTCGCACTGCTATTGCATAGTATTAACTCATTGGTGGAGGATCCCTTCAAGTAAAATGTATGTTTGCCTCCTCAAACATCCACACAGACTGACATATGATCCTACTTAAACACCCAAGAACCCCAAAAGCAGACCCTCTCACATCTTAAATTAGAGTAATAGCACTAATGATGGTGCACACAAGTGCCAGACCGCGTACTCGCAAACTATTCGCGAGCACTTAGATATCTGAAAGGTGCCAGCAGACTCGAAATCTTGTAATCCACGACAGCAGGCGGAGTCTACAATCCAGGGATTCGCCTGCTAATAAACGAGGTTCCCGGATTGTATCGGACCTTACTTATTGCTTCCCAATTTCCTGTGCTTAGAATCTCATGATCTGTGATTTTTGAGACCTACTAAACCCAACCCGTGGATGGATGCTGGGTGTGATGTTTAGGCTCCTCTCGCTGGTTTCTGTCGCTGGCTGTATGAGTTTATCGTTTGAAAAGAGAGGGCAGCACAAGTCTTACGCCACAGTAATGCCTGCGCCCCTTAACCTGCTCGCTGCTGAGGATCTGTGAAAGAGTGAGTACTGGGCCGACCAGCGGTGTCTCTCCTGTTGCTGTGCGAGCGAATGGCAGCGCTTTTCTCCCCATTTCTGCCCGTACCGGGGGATTGTTCAGAGGGTGGACATGATGGTGCAGACAAGAAACCTGGCTCTCTCTCTCTTGTGTAGCGCTGTAAAAGTCTTCACAGCCTGTACTCATTCTGAATAAGGATGGACTAGTGCAGGGTCTCATTTTGTTTCGTGTGTGTGTTAATTAGTTTGGTGCACACTAAAGAGATTTAGTGCAGGTTACATCATTTTAATGGGCGCAAAAATGAAATGGCACAAACGTTTTGACTGTGTATCCCTAATTCTGAGCTTGTAAGTTTTACTGCTAAACGAATGTGGTTTTTTGTAATTTCTTGAAGCCACTTACCGACTCCATGTAGACTCACCTGTATTAACAAGAGTCCCCAATCCTGTTTCCTTACCTGATTGGTTCATACCACACAGGCCTATTGGATCCACTTGCAGGATCCAATAGGTCTGTGTAGACTTATTGGATCCAGCAAGTGAGCTAATGGATGACTTCTTTTTTTGTTTTGCTCACCTGGCTGCTCTTGGGGGATCACAGGGGAGCCTCTGAAAGCATTTAAAAAAATCGATAGCTTAGAGTTAAAGTTTGGAGATGGTGCGAGGTAAGTATTCTTAGTGCAGTCTTGTGAAATACACCAAGAATGCGGTTCATGTCGCACTGGGAAGAGACTTTAGATGTTGCCTTTGCAGGGCTGCTGTGCGTGAAGACCGACACGAGGTGGCGCTGTTTGTTTAGAACCTGCCACCGCCTCTCCCTGCCGGTGATATCTGACGTGGCCGTGCCATGAATAAAATATTTCTGGTGGGATTAGCATTTCTGTGTTGGCGGAAGACACTGTTTCATTATCTAGCCCAACGCAACTGTCAGCCTGCTAAACGGATCCAGTGGACCCTGTTTAAGTGAATAAAGGGAAATAAATCCATTTTTGTCCAATTGTGTCCCTGGCTGTTTATTTTCTGTTCTTTTGATGTGCGGTTTATTGTAAGTTGACACTGCCTGGGTTTTGAGAATTAATTGGAAAATAGCATTTGGTATGTGGACTATAGAGAGCCTGTTTTCAGTGGTCCAGCACAGCTTTGCTTTTAAAGTTAAATTGCTCTCCAGCCGGCAGTGAACTTCAGATTTTTTTCCCTCCATTCTCTCGCTCCCCTTTTCTTTCCCACTCTTGGCTGCAACTTTTGTGTGGATTGAATGCCATACTAGCTGAGGGCTAGAAGGGTAGCTGCCCCTGGCAGTGCAAACTTACACTAGCAGGGGTCACTTAATCCAGTGAGTCCACCTGCTGCTCCTCTTCACTGCCTACTCGGTGAGTTATTTGGTGCTGGGTGAAAAGGCGCACTGACCTCTCCCTCCCCACCAATGTAACGCTTTCTGTTGTCTGAAGTTTGCCATGGATATTACCATTATAGGGGGGGAGTGGGGGGGATTGTATTGGGCTCATCTGTGGTTCTGGAGTCCTGCTTTTGTGTCATTTGGCAATCTAGTGATATTCCACTTTGGCCTACTTGCTTGATAATGCCATGGTAAATATAGTCTGGGTGTCAGCCTTCCAGGTATTTTATTACCTGTCCTCCTTTAGAAGGGATAAAAGTATAACTCTTGGATCAAAGTTACAGAGGCAAAAAATCATAATAAAAACGTTTTCAAATACATCCAAAGCAGGAAGCCTGTGAAGGAATTGGTTGGACTGTTAGAAGACTGAGGGGTAAAAGGGGCACATAAGGAAGACAAGGCGATAGCGGAAAGACTATAAACGTATTCTTTGGTTTGGTGTTTACAAGGAGGATGTTGGTGTAATCTGTACCGGAAATGGTATTTAAAGGCGGTGATTCAGAAGAACTGAAAGCAATCGCAGTGAACCTGAAGATATGGGCAAACTGACAAGTCACCTGGACCAGGGTTCTGAAAGAAATCAAAAATGATCCTGCAGACCTATTACTATTAACTTGAAACCTATCATGAAAAACATCTATTTTACCGGAAAACTGGAGAGTGGCCAATGTAATGCCAATCTTTGGAAAGAGTGCGGGGTGATCCTGGAATCTGTAGACCAGTGAGTGTAGCGTCAGTGCCTGGAAAAATTGTAGAAAGTATTTGAAAGAAAAATTCTAGAACATGCAGGTAGACCTGGGTTAATGGGACACGGACAACATGGATTTACCTGAGGGGTAGACCTGGGTTAATGGGACACGGACAAAATGGATTTACCTGAGGGGTAGACCTGGGTTAATGGGACACGGGCAACATGGATTTATCTGAGGGGAAGACCTGGGTTAATGGGACACATGGATTTACCTGAGGGGAAGACCTGGGCAACATGGATTTACCTGAGGGGGAAGTCTTCACATTTTTTGAAGGGGCTAATAAATATGTAGGTAATGATGAGTCTGTGCATGTAGTATATTTGGGTTTTCAGAAAGTGTTTGACAAAGTCCCCCATGAGAGACTCTTGAGAAAATTAAAAAAGTCATGGGATAGGAGGCAATGTCATATTGTGGATCGCAAACTGGAAAAGACAGGAAACAGAGTAGAATTAAATGGTTGGTTTTCTCAGTGGAGGAAGATAAATAGTAGAGAGCCCCAAGGATCTGTACTGGGACCAATGCTTTTTAATATAGTCCACTATATAAATGATGTGGAAAAGGTAAGGAGTAAAGTGATAAAAATTTGCAGATGTTAAATCACAAGCAGATTGTGAAAAATTGCAGGAGGACCTGATGAAACTGGGCATCCAAATGGCAGAAGAAATTTTAATGTGGCCATCTACAAAGGGATGCACATAGGGAGAGTAATCCAAACTGCAGTTACACGATGTTAGGTTCCATATTAGGAGCTACCACCCAGGAAAAGA
The DNA here is from genome assembly GCF_901001135.1 of Rhinatrema bivittatum. Lineage (NCBI taxonomy): Eukaryota > Metazoa > Chordata > Amphibia > Gymnophiona > Rhinatrematidae > Rhinatrema > Rhinatrema bivittatum. Next base: position 292,666,685 of record NC_042621.1, read on the forward strand.
ATCTGGGCGTCATCGTAGACAATACTTTGAAATCCTCAGCTCAGAGTCTGGTGATCAAGAAAGCAAACAGATTGTTGGGAATTATTAGGAAAGGAATGGAGAATATCATAATACCTCTGTATTAGCTCCATGCTGCACCTATATGGGATGGTTCCCTTTTGAGGAAAGGCTAAAGAGGTTAAGGTTCTTCAGCATGGAGAAGAGACGGCTGAGGGGTGATATGATGGAGGTCTATAAAATGAGGAGTTGCTTACTCTGGGACCCTCCATGACGTTTGTAAGTACCGTAGCTCTTTTAAAACGAATTGAAGAAAATTATTTTTTCACTCAACATCCAATTAAGCTGTGAATATTCATTGCTGGAGGATGTGGTAAATGTAGTTAGTGTAGCTAGGTTTGGACAAGTTCTTAGGGGAAAAGTCCCTAAACCGTTATTTGGGAAAGCCAATGCTTATCTCTGGGTGTTAGCAGCAGGGGATCTATTGACCTTTGGGAATTCTGGCTTGGAAACAGGGTACTGGGCTTGATGAACTCTGGTCTGACCCAGTATGGCAGGGTTTTTTTTTTTTTTTAACAAAATGGGGGCATTAATGTGTACTGAAGGTGCTGTACTTGGTGGCAGGTCCTTGAGGGTTTAGTGCCCCAACTGAGTGGGTCTGAGGGTGAGTTTCTGGGGCTGGCCATCCGTTTTCTTGCTTTACATTGTTTGTGGGGCAAAGATTCAGTTTTTATAGTTTTATCCCATTACATAAATCTGTCCCCGTCTTCAATTAAACTGCACCTATTAACCCACTTTTAGAGGCTTTAAAACTTCTCACTGATTCTCCCCACTGCTTGATAGTCGTTTCCGTATGTCTGTCTTGACTGGATTGTAAGCTTCACAGACCAGGGACTGTCTGTGTATCTGTCCACTGCTGGCTGCACCTCGTTGTGCTATAAAAATGTTTAGTATTTTATGATCGTCTCATCGTAAGTCGCACTGATCGATTTGAGTTGGATGTGTGGGGCACTAAACCATGTAAATAAATAAATCAATAGGGAGAACTCATCTTCCAGGGCATTAGTACTACCAAACACCCTTCCCTCCTCTGTAATTAGCTGTGACTAACTTTCAGGAATAGTCGTTGCTGAAGCAGAGTTTTATCTCGGACCAGTGTGGCTCCAAATAGCTTTTCGTGACACAGGAAGTCCTGTCAAACTCGGTGCGTGCTGGTGAGGTTCATGCCGTCCTGTGCTTAGGAAGATCTTAGTTGGAATGGTGGATTAGTCCGTGTGTGTTAGCTTCACATTCTAGCAGTGAGCGTGGCGCTTATTCCATTCCTGATCAGTGAAGGGCCACGTTGCTGACCTTACGCGACCTTTTTACCTGCGCTGGATTCAGCAGAAAACTGTTTTTGAAAAAGAGAACATGGAACAAATTTTCTGATCACATTAAAAAAAAATGCATCCTGGTAAATTTTAATTCTGAGTTGTATCTCACCTTGGACAAAAGGTAGAAATCTTAGCGTATTTTGAAGGAAGGAAGATGTTTCGCAGAGTCCGGCAAGCAGTGTGGACCTGCGGAGGATCTCGTTTTGAGGGGTAGGGTCCCAGAAATGCAATTTACTGTTGGGAGCTCAGAAGTGACTCCCTCTCTCTCTTTTTCTGACAGTTTTTCTCTTTGCCATCTCTGTTTACCGTGTCAGTAGCAGCGGTGACATCCGCATGTCAACTTTTTCTATTAAACCAGGCTGATAAATTAAACATGTCGACTGTAGGCCTGATGAAAGCTGACGTTTTGGAGAGGTGTTAAAAATCTGCTGACAGGTTGTGTTTGCCCGCGCCTTTGGTATAAATATGTAGATGACACTGTGGGCTGTTTGTATGTAGCCTGATAGGCAGGGGTGAGCGTTAACTATGGAACTCATCTGAAGGGCAGCCTCACAATTTAACCTTTCTGTGTCGGACAAGATGTTATGTTTTTCAAGTTACATCTGTCTTGTAACTTTTAATTTTCAAAGTTCTTTTAGCCTATGGACTGAAGGCTGAAAGACGCGTCACGGGAGGGACAGGCGGTGTTTTGTGGTTGTGGGGTTTTTGTACTTTGACCACTTCGCTGTGAAATGTTTGAGTGCTGCTTGAGACAGATTTAACGGGCAGAGGATGTGGGTGGCTGTCTGACTTTCTCTCTCCTCTCTGCAGATAAGTTCTCCCTGATCCTCTCTGTTCGGTCTCCCGTCTTGTTCCCAAAGTACGCGTGTGCCTGTTCACAAAAGTGGAAAGTGGGCTCGCTAGTTCTCTATACAGCTTCTGTTTTCTTCGTTTCTTCTTTTTGCTGTTTCCTGTAATAGGGAATAAAACTTTGTAGGAAGAAAGCCCATCTCTAACCTCTGGATAGGTGACAGATTTTTTTTCTATTTTTTTTATCACTCCTCCTACCCTTTCCATTTCTATTTCTCACATTTTTTATCTGACCCCTCAAATCTATGGCGCCAGGAGAAGAGATCATATATCGCCAGGATATATGATCATATATCGCCAGGATATATGGCGCCATATATCCTGGCGATATATGATATGTATATGATATATGATATGGCGATATATGATATATGATATGGCGATCATATATCGCCAGGATATATGGCGCCAGGAGAAGAGATCATATATCGCCAGGAGATCATATAGGCGCCAGGAGAAGAGATCATATATCGCCCATACTGAAAGAGCTTCACTGGCTTCCCGTACACTTCCGAATTTTGTACAAAGCCATATCCATCATATTCAAAACAATACATCAACTCACCACCCTTGATCTGCAAATCCCAATCCAAATTTACAACTCGTCAAGACCAACCAGAGACGCTTACAGAGGCTCACTCCTAGCACCCCCTGCGAAAACGACCAGACTCGCTACCCTAAGAGATCGTGCCACTTCCACAGCTGGTCCCCTCATTTGGAACTCCATTCCTTCAGATCTCAGACAGGAGCCCTGCCTCCTAACTTTTAGAAACAAACTTAAGACTTGGCTTTTCAAGCAAGCGTTCCCGGACACAATCTAACGACCCCACTATCACCTCCTCAAAACTACCAGTCTTCAACCATGCATTGTATATAGCACTTAATTTGTATATTGTTTAACCGCTACTATTCTATCCTTTCTCTTCCTCCTTCTCCCAGTTCTGCTACCCCTGTTATATGTAACTGCACCTTCTGACACACAGTTCCAGTTTGATGTATATACTGCACCCCTGTTTTATGTAAACCAGCAAGATATGTTGTCATGATTGCCGGTATATAAAAACCTTAAATAAATAAAATAAATAAATAAAATCTATAGGTGTAGATATATATATCCCCTTCCCAGGGAGCTGACTGCACTCTGATGGGGTCTTAAAAGTAAATTTTGGTTCTTTTTGGGCCAATAGCTAGTTTGCGCTCTTTCATTCAGTCTCTTTGCCCAGGGCCTGGGTCTTTTACTGGGGGGGGGGGGGGGGGGGGCGATTCCTCCAGGGCTCGAAATGGCAGGGGTGGTGCTGTCCTGCCCCCTGGGAGAGAGAGATTTTCTGTCCCTTCTGATGGATGTTGATGCCACACAAATAACACAGGAGACTCTGGGTGAGCGTCCAAAACCCACTTTACTGAAGTTGTATTCTGAATGGTAATTGGCACAGTTCTCATCAGCTCTTGCTCTATCTGTGCAAGGGTCTCTGTCTTTCTCCAGGGCAAAGGATTCCCTCACCATCAAGCACTTGGATAAATGAAGGTCCCAAGTAGGTAGGGGTTTCATGATTTGGGCAGGAAAACTCTCTTCAGCTGGATAAAAAAATCTCAAAGGGAGGCGCTGCGTATGAATGGGGCCTTCCCTTAATTGCTGACCTCATTATCCCTCGCCAAAAGGAGTTTAAGCTAAGGGCACTCTTAGTAAGGAGCCCAAAGGGTCATTTTTTTAATGTTGTGATCCTGATAAATCCAATAGGGATTTACCAGGATCATAACAACTTCAGGATACTGAGTTTTAGAGAATTTCAGTTTCTGATACCACCGAGGCTGTTACCAGGGAAATTGCACAAAGATTGGATCAAGGATGGCGAGAGGAGGTCATTTCATATCATGAATACGATCTTCTGCTGGAAAAACATCCGATCACCCCCAGCTTCTAATTTGTGCCCAAAATACCCAAGACCACATCAAACCCTCTGGGGCATCCCATGGTCTCGGGTTTTGGATCAGTACTTGTGGATTTCTTTTTGGGACCTTGTGTTCCCCATAGTAGTTCTTATATTAGGGACTCCATGCATCTTATCCAGATATTACATTTTGGATATTAATGACTGTGGATATGCCAGTGTAGCCCAAGAAGCTGCAGTGGGATATTACTGGGAGTGTCTTAAGCGGTTTGCAGATATCGGCGAAGAAAAGGGTTTTCGTTACAGACAGGGCACGTAGTGCCTTAATGAAGACGTTTTTCAGGTTTGTGTCAGTTTATTCTGCACAAATAAAAGGCACAGCCGTGGGAGTCACCATGACCACTTTGGTGGTTCGTCTTTGTTTCATCGTTGTGGTGATATATCCGCTTCTGGCTGAGATTTGATTTTTTTTTTTGTGTTTGAACTGTGTCTTTAGATTTATGACTTCGATTCTGCGGTTCGCCTAACATGCGTGATGGAAATCTGAAATTCTCTTTCCAGACAGACACGAAGCAATACTTTAGTTTGGATACGGTTGTGTACAAACAGAGTAGGTTCCTGAAACCAGACAGGAATACCCTGGTACACTTCACTGGTCATCATCTGCAGAGGAGGAGGAGAAATATTCCCATGGGCCAATTTTTAAGGCTTCATCACCTTTATTCTGACAATGAATGTAAGGTTCAGGCAGAACATAGAAAGCAAAGATTCACACAGAAGGGGGATCCTACATGATGATTAAAAGGGCTCTTTTCACTAACAGAGCTTTATTACTCACGCCCGCTATAAGGCAGCCAGTAACCAGGCCAATATGTATATTGCCATATTCGATTTGCATACAGGAGGTACAGGAGATTATTTTGAAACCCTTCACGAGGTGTTTTGTAAAAACCAGGGGACGTAACTCAAAGGATTCATCGGTACATATTACATTTTGAGATGTAATAGAACAGGAGGGATAGGAATGGGGGCAATTCCACTCTAATAACAGTGTAATATGCAATAATGTGTTTCAACATCCAAGTCTGCCCATCAGATATACTTTAAAAGGACACTTTGATTATAATACTAGACAAGTTGTACATGCAGTGGTGTCCTTGTTACAAGATTTACTTGGACACACTAAATTGGGCTGTAAAAACTGGCATCATGCACCACAAGTCCTGCATTCGCATTGTGTTTTATATCAATTAACACTCCCTCGGCTGGGGGGGGGGAGGGGAATTATACAGCGCAGTTACAACATAAAATCATTCTCGGATGGCAGACCTACACCCCAGTGGTCTCAATACATCCAGAGAATGGGAAGCGTTTTACTGAGGGAGCTTCATGAAGTTGGATTCATTGAGAAAGGGAGGAGTCACCTTCTGATATGACGACAGCTTCCAGGAGGAAGTAGGCAGTGCCCATCGGCAGATTCATCGGCATTAAAGGCACAGGAAGGGGGATTTGGGGGTCAATTTTTAAATTATTTGCTGAATAAGAGTTGTACAGTGGTATAAAATATTTGAGATGATGTACACAATAGATAAGTGGAAGTATTTACCGTTTTGTTTAACTACAGTACAAGATCTAAGGAATATACCTAATGGCAGTATAAAATTAGTTTTTCTAGCTGGGATGCAACCAATAGCAATGTCCTAAATCGGCAACAGCAGATTCCTGGGGCAAATAAATCCTTTAACAATAGCGATGGTAACTCTGGGAAGTGAAGGCTTTACTCCTGATGCATTGTAGTAATTCATCGGTGTGGCACCAGAAAAAGCGTGCAAGGTTTACAACTTAATCAACAAGGACCTCGTTTCACCCACAACCCGGGCTTCTTCAGGATCTTTGTTAGCAGTTCCACACTACCTGCATGTCGGCTTATACACCATCACTGTAACCACAGACTTGAGATTGATGTTCAATTCTAGGTAGGACCGATGGTAACTAATTCTTAAAGTCCCAGAGAATACCAAAGTGTCCAAATAGTTATTTCCTTCACCAAGAACCTAAGAAGTGAATATATATACTAGGCTTCATCATATAGCATAGTTTCACTTTCACACTCCACCTTATATTTAATCATTGGTCAATATTGGTGTCTTATTTTTGTTGTATTTTTAACTTGCAAAACTTCTCATGTGAATGCCACCTGTAATGTGCTCTTTATTAGTAGGATTAGTAAGATATAATACTGAATCTTGTCAATGCTATTACTTAGCTTTATATGGAGAAGCCACTTTGTTCACATAGTCCAGTAAAGCTGCCCGATATGGAGCCGTGTTTCAGATTTGGAAACAATCCTTTTTCAAGGGCTCATTGACTGAAATATAAACAGATTCAGATATTATATATGTAAAAATAACACTTCATTTACAATCATTCAAGATGTTAGGAAAACATCAAATCTTAGAACAAGTCCGGAACAAACTTACTTTCCCGCATTCAATATTTCACTTGCAACATACAGGTCGATACAGTAAGGCCGCGGTAGAAACAGTGCGGCAGTGTCAGGCGCACCCTTCCTCCCCGCACGCACAGTTCTCTTCACTAAGTCCCCGATACTCTCTTCTAATTGCATGCAGCGCACCCAGGTTACTGTATAGGCGCTTAATACAGCGCCTATACAGTAACCTGGGTGCGCTGGTACCTGTCATTTCAAATGTCATTTGAAATGACAGGTACCATGAAGTGTAAAAAAAAAAAAACAAAACCCAAAAATATGTAAAAACCTGAGTGTTAAAAAAAAAAAATAATTTTTAAATACCTGTCACTTTCATGCGGTCATCCAGGCAGCGGCGTGGGTCCAGGCGGGTGGCGGCGGGAGCCGGGTGTTCGATCGAGGCCGCGGGCGGGTAGGCGCGTGTTCGATTGGGCGGGCGCACCCAGCATGTAAATGGGCGGTGCACCCATTTACATGCTGTGCGCCGCATGTAAATGTGACTGCCTTCACGGCATGTGACTGCCGTGAAGGCAGTCACATGCCGTGCGCCGCATGTGACTGCCGTGACCATGGCAGTCACATGCCGTGGTCACGGCATGTGACTGCCTTCAGCGCTGAAATCGCACGGCCATTCCTTCACTGCCAGTGGCCGTGCATTCATCCAGGCAGAGGGAACCGTGGGCCGTTTTCGCCACCGGTTCCCTCTGCCTGGATGAATGGCCGTGTGAAATCGGGAGGAAGGGAGAAGGGACTGCCGTAGCAGGCCCGAGCCTTGCTACTTTTTCGTTTTTTGTTTTTTTTTGCTTCGGGAGGAGGGGACCGGACGGGCTGCAGGAGACCGGACGGGCTGGACCGGAGACCGGACGGGGCCAGGGCGGGTAAGCAATGTTTTTTACACTACTCTAACTCCTACTAGGGGGAGGCGGTAAACTAGCACGTTAAGGCCGCGGCAAAACAGCGCGTTCCTAAGGAGATAATATCAGCGCCTGTTACAGTATAGGAGGGGAATAGCTAATTCCTTCATTATACAGCTTTTTCGTTCATTTACATGCTGGGTGCGGAAAGGGTTATGAGTCTATTTTAGGAAGCGCTAAGGACGCGTGAAACTGGAGACTGTATCGCTGGATGGCCTTACTCGTCTGTATTGTGCGCTCCCAGCACGTTACAGACGGGCAATCTTTAACTGCATGTTACTGGATCGACCTGATAATGGCTTGGCGGCGTGCATTTCCGGTATCAGGGGAAAGACTGCTGTTTGAGCTCCATTTTTAAAGGACTAGACTGTTAATCAAAAAGGCCAACGTGATAGAGAACTGTATTAGCGATTCTAAAGCTCAAATGCCTTACGAAAAAGAAAACCTCAGAGGCCATTTTAAAATGTCACAAAAGACTTTAGACATTTTCCAATAAGAGAGTTTGCTCAAAAGGCTTTTGATTAAGTTGCAAACATATTTTTGATGTATATTGAATATTTTCAAACGCTAAAATTCTTCAATGTAATCGATCGCCCGCCTCCTACCACTTGTGACTCAAATCCTTTGAGGTTAAATGCAGGAATACCACTCCACAGCGGCTTTTAAGCCTTTTGGATGTGTAGTATTTCAAGAATAAATCCAACGCTGCTCTCTCTTTCAGATGTGTAGTATTCTTGAAATACTACATATCCGAAAGGCTTAAATGCCGCTGTGGAGTTGGTGATTCGGTATTAAGACTTATAAAGAGCACATTACAGGTGGCATTCACATAGGACACCAATATTGACCAATGATTAAATATAAGGTGGAGTGTGAAAGTGAAACTATGCTATACGATGAAGCCTAGTATATATATTCACTTCTTAGGTTCTTGGTGAAGGAAATAACTATTTGGACACTTTGGTATTCTCTGGGACTTTAAGAATTAGTTACCATCGGTCCTACCTAGAATTGAACATCAATCTCAAGTCTGTGGTTACAGTGATGGTGTATAAGCCGACATGCAGGTAGTGTGGAACTGCTAACAAAGATCCTGAAGAAGCCCGGGTTGTGGGTGAAACGAGGTCCTTGTTGATTAAGTTGTAAATCTTGCACGTTTTTTCTGGTGCCACACCGATGAATTACTACAATGCATCAGGATTAAAGCCTTCACTTCCCAGAGTTACCATCGCTATTGTTAAAGGATTTATTTGCCCCAGGAATCTGCTGTTGCCGATTTAGGACATCGCTATTGGTTGCATCCCAGCTAGAAAAACTATTTTACACTGCCATTAGGTATATTCCTTAGATCTTCTACTGTAGTTAAACAAAACGGTAAATACTTCCACTTATCTATTGTGTACATCATCTCAAATATTTTATACCACTGTACAACTCTTATTCAGCAAATAATTTAAAAATTGACCCCAAATCCCCCTTCCTGTACCTTTAATGCCGATGAATCTGCCGATGGGCACTGCCTACTTCCTCCTGGAAGCTGTCGTCATATCAGAAGGTGACTCCTCCCTTTCTCAATGAATCCAACTTCATGAAGCTCCCTCAGTAAAACGCTTCCCATTCTCTGGATGTATTGAGACCACTGGGGTGTAGGTCTGCCATCCGAGAATGATTTTATGTTGTAACTGCGCTGTATATTTCCCCTCCCCCCCCCCCAGCCGAGGGAGTGTTAATTGATATAAAACACAATGCGAATGCAGGACTTGTGGTGCATGATGCCAGTTTTTACAGCCCAATTTAGTGTGTCCAAGTAAATCTTGTAACAAGGACACCACTGCATGTACAACTTGTCTAGTATTATAATCAAAGTGTCCTTTTAAAGTATATCTGAAGGGCAGACTTGGATGTTGAAACACATTATTGCATATTGCACAGCTATTACAGTGGAATTGCCCCCATTCCTATCCCTCCTGTTCTATTACATCTCAAAATGTAATATGTACCGATGAATCCTTTGAGTTACGTCCCCTGGTTTTTACAAAACACCTCGTGAAGGGTTTCAAAATAATCTCCTGCACCTCCTGTATGCGAATCGAATATGGCAATATACATATTGGCCTGGTTACTGGCTGCCTTATAGCGGGCGTGAGTAATAAAGCTCTGTTAGTGAAAAGAGCCCTTTTAATCATCCTGTAGGATCCCCCTTCTGCGTGAATCTTTGCTTTCTATGTTCTGCCTGAACCTTACATTCATTGTCAGAATAAAGATGATGAAGCCTTAAAAATTGGCCCATGGGAATATTTCTCCTCCTCCTCTGCAGATGATGACCAGTGAAGTGTACCAGGGTATTCCTGTCTGATTTCAGGTTGGTTTTTTTTTGTGTGTGTTTACTATTAGTTTAAGGTGAGAGAGTTCTTGCTGTATTGCTTTCATGTATGTTGAGAATGTGGATGCTGTATTTTCAAATTTGGTGAGTGGGATGTAGAACTGTATGTCAGCATATAAGAAGAAGCTAATTCCTAGGTCTGCTAGTAATTTACATAGAGGGAGCATATAGATATTGAATAATGTTGCTGAGAGCGCTGAGTCTTGAGGGACACCTGTATCAGATGTGCGGTTACCCAGTTTGACTTGAATTGTCCTATCAGAGAGAGATGATGTGAACCATTTTAAAACATTATCATCTATTCTAATTTTTTTCAGCTGGTAGCATAGCAGGCTATGGTTCATAGTGTCAAATGTGGCTGTTAAATCAATTAGCTTATTGGTGCTAATTGATTTATCTTCATCAAACCCATGTTGGACAGAGTCCATTAAAGTGATGAGTAAAGTTTCAGTTGAGTGACTTTTTTTTTTTTTCCCCCTAAATCCAGATTGGTTTGGGTATAGAATATCATGGTCTTCCAAGTGGTTTACCAGTTGAGATAGCACTGCTTTTTCAAGAACTTTAGAGAGAAAAGACAAGTTGGATATTGACCGATAGTTCTCCTAATTGTCAGGTCTACCATTTTTATTTTTTATGATTGGTTTATCACAGCTTGTTTTGCCCCGTCTGGAACCCATTCTTCTGAGAGTGAATGATTGATTAAGGTTGCGATGGTCTGCGTGATTACACTGTGTACTTGCCTCAAGGAACGTCTTCATTAAGGCACTACGTGCCCTGTCTGTAATGAAAACCATTTCCTTCTCTGATATCTGCAAACCGCTTAAGACATTCCCAGTAATATCCCACTGCAGCTTCTCGGGCTACACTGGCATATCCACAGTCATTAATATCCAAAATGTAATATCTGGATAAGATGCATGGAGTCCCTAATATAAGAACTACTATGGGGAACACAAGGTCCCAAAAAGAAATCCACAAGTACTGATCCAAAACCTGAGACCATGGGGCGCCCCGGAGGGTTTGATGTGGTCTTGGGTATTTTGGGCACGAATTAGAAGCTGGGGGTGATCGGATGTTTTTCCAGCAGAAGATCGTATTCATGATATGAAATGACCTCCTCTCGCCATCCTTGATCCAATCTTTGTGCAATTTCCCTGGTAACAGACTCTGTGGGATCAGAAACTGAAATTCTCTAAAACTCAATATCCTGAAGTTGTTATGATCCTGGTAAATCCCTATTGGATTTATCAGGATCACAACATTAAAAAATGACCCTTTGGGCTCCTTACTAAGAGTGCCCTTAGCTTAAACTCCTTTTGGCGAGGGATAATGAGGTCAGCAATTAAGGGAAGGCCCCATTCATACGCAGCGCCTCCCTTTGAGATTTTTTATCCAGCTGAAGAGAGTTTTCCTGCCCAGATCATGATACCCCTACCTACTTGGGACCTTCATTTATCCAAGTGCTTGATGGTGAGGGAATCCTTTGCCCTGGAGAAAGACAGAGACCCTTGCACAGATAGAGCAAGAGCTGATGAGAACTGTGCCAATTACCATTCAGAATACAACTTCAGTAAAGTGGGTTTTGGACGCTCACCCAGAGTCTCCTGTGTTATTTGTGTGGCATCAACATCCATCAGAAGGGACAGAAAATCTCTCTCTCCCAGGGGGCAGGACAGCACCACCCCTGCCATTTCGAGCCCTGGAGGAATCGCCCCCCCCCCCCCCCCCCCCCCAGTAAAAGACCCAGGCCCTGGGCAAAGAGACTGAATGAAAGAGCGCAAACTAGCTATTGGCCCAAAAAGAACCAAAATTTACTTTTAAGACCCCATCAGAGTGCAGTCAGCTCCCTGGGAAGGGGATATATATATATCTACACCTACTTTATTTACCCCAGTAAATAAAGTAGGTGTAGATACAAGTAACCCCTTGTTATATGTAACTGCTTTTCTGCACTATTGTTCAGATTGTAAAGTTTGTTATAATTGCACCCCTGTTTCTTGTGAACCAGCATGATGGGACCACCGTCTTGAATGTTGGTATATAAAAAAACTTAAATAAATAAATAAATGGCTTTTGAACATCGTGCTGAAAATGATCAAACACTTGGAAGCTCTCATTAAAGGACTTAAGGGACTTGGGTTTTTTTTAACTTACAACCTGAAATAATTGTCTTGCTTCTCTGTCACCTTCTAATCGCGCTATCGCATCAAACACTCCCCTTCCCCCTTCAAACAGCCATTGTAATGCAGTTTGTGATTCACTTGTATTCCCTGTCAAAATGCCCTCTCCTCACTTTGCAGTGGACCTGAAGGGAGTGTCAACCCCCAAAAGCTAGTCAAGAAGTGTATTATTTCCTTTATTTCCACATTTTTAACCAATACTTGTCTCTTGTTCTGTTGTCAGGTTGGGACCCCTTCCATGACCAGCCTGACTGAGTAGCAGGGGTAGTAGCAATTCAGATGAGGATAGAGCACAGAAAGAACATGGGCTTTTACATACAGGCTTATTCAGGAATATAAGTCCAGCTTCGTTCATATCAGCCACTGTTTTGGGGCAATGCTTTCATCGTTCCATAGATCCAGTCCAGGATCTAGATTCACAGTCATTTTTCACTTCTTAAATGGACACAGTATACACATGACATTTTATTTCTATGCTTTCAGTGAGGAGGAATACTTCACCTTCGTTTTAACAGGTACAAGAACTCGTGGGTCTTCATCGGATCCACTCAGCTTGGCCTCCGAGCCCTCGAATTGATGGAAACGTAGGTGTTCCCAGAATTCCTTGTTAAAGCTCTGAGGCCCATTCTGGTTCCTCTGGGGTGCAGGGGCTGCTTTAGCCTACATTTGCCATAACCATTTCATGGCTCTGCACACAGAAATCAATCCTCTGACCATGCAGAGCCTACTTTTTGCCCTGATGTTTCTAGACCTGTTAAAGATTTTTTTTCCCCCTCTCCTGAATTATAACAAATTCAGGTAGCAGGCTGACAAATATCCACATGTTGTACGTTTTTCATCTCTTAAACACTGGAGCTAGAAATTTCTTGCGTACTGTACGAGGTTACCTGATTATGGTGCCTTCTTTAAGAAAAATGGGAATTTGCTCTAAGTAGTTTCCACCAGCTTGTATTTTACCTCCACCTGGTTTTCTTTGCCCCTGCTTGGCAGCGTCTAACACAGATGTCCCTTTTCTCTCATTCACAGGACTCTTGCACTGACATAAGCTAACATCCAGCCTGTACACTCACGGGCTGCTGATTAGTGCTAGTCTCACAAGGACAAGATTGTCAACGTTGTTGTTAATGGAAGCAACTAAAATGAACTTTGCTGCAAGCTATACAGTGAGTAGGAGACCCTAGAGATCGGTTTGGAGACCAGGACAGTTAAAATTGGCTCTGCGCTTGCAGAACAAAGCAGCCTGCATGGCAGGTCTCCCCCTCCTCTCGCTTGGCTTCTCCAGCCACCATTTGTTTGCCCCCAGTTTGAGGCTTGCCCTCTGCTGACTCGTCGAAGAAGGCGGGAGATGCCACTGCAGCCCTGTCTATTTTGAACTGGCATTTCAGTTTTTGATTTCAGAAATAATAAAATACATCCCTAAAAATGTCAGGTTTCCTCCACTCCTGAGCTCTGCACATTTGGAGTTACAGTGACTAGGAAGCACTGCTGCTTTAATGCTGGGGATGGGGTGGATTGCCCCGTTCTTGTCCGAGGTCACACTACGACTCTGTGGCAGAGAGGCTTTGAATCTGATTCTCGGGAGGTTTCTGCGCTCCTGCTTCGAGTTCTTGTACTTTAAGTGCTAGACCCGTTGGGCTTGCTTTTACTGCTCTTTACTTTTAGCCTCTTGTTGCAAGAGTGGAAAAATATTTCCAAATATTAGATGCTGACCACAATTTTTAGGAGCCAGGGAAAATATTTTTCTCTGTACAATTTTTTTCTAATTTTGGGGGACTACTTCTGTGTGTGTGAAATTCTTTTTAGTTTATTCATTTATCTTGGGATGGGAGGACTGTTATTTACTTCCTTCTCAATCTTGGCCTCTCCATTCAGCCACCCTCCTCCTCTTTCTTCTCTTCATCCTCAACCTCTCCCTCTCGTGTGTCCCTCCAGTTCCTTTCCACGAATCCTCCTTCCATATCTACCTCTAGTGCTCTGGGGAGGCCGAACTCTAGGCCACAGCAGCATCCAACCTTTTCGGCATCTCGTTCTCCCATCCTTTCTCTGCTCCGCCTCATGATTGCATCCTCCCAGAGCTGCTCCAGTCCCCATCGTTTCCTCTCGAGGGCCCCATGCTGGGTGGGCCACGGTAGCGCACACTGCGCAGTCCGGGCACCAGGCGTGACATTTTGGTGGCATGCGGGATTCTTCTCCCCCATGTGATAAATGCAGAGCTGATCAAAGGTGTTCCTGTACATCCTGGAGGAGTGACATTATTATTGGAGGCTCAGCGCGTAAAAATTAAGAATGTCCATCAGGAACGCGACCAGTACCTTGATTCCTTTGCTATGGACCTCTACAATAGAATGAGTCAAGAAAAATTCAGTTTAAACAGAAGTCATTTTAGGTTCAAAACCATTTTTTTTTTCCAATGTGAAAACTTCATCCCTACTTGGGTGCTTATAAGCAGAGCCCCTGACCTCCTGTGCTGCTGAGGAAAGGGTCAAGCAATCTAACCCTTGCAGCAGGTTTGCTATGGGAGCTCGAGGCCCGAGCCAGTTCAGAGAAGTGCCCATAACTGGCTGGTAGTGTGGTTTCAGTTCCCTCCCTTCTATCTACCAGCCTAGTCCATTTTTTCCTGCATTGGCGTGGCATCCTGCAGTGAGGAGTTCGAGTGCCATGTTGGAGTTCTTGGCACTATGGAGAGTCTGGCACAGTGCAAAATGCTAATTTGTCCCCAGTGGCAGAGGATGATGTGGCTAGAAGCCCCGCTGCTTTCCTGATCAGTGCCGGGAGGAGGGATCAGGATAGTGGTGTACGAGAGGGGATGAGGGGGATGGAGAACGTGGGGATGTGTATATACTGGCACCTGGCCTGGGGAGAGGAAGGATGGGTAGGCATAAGAAGTTACATGCTGGGTCAGATCAGTGGTCCATCAAACCCAACATCTGGTTTCTGACAGAGACCAGTCCCGGTCAGCGGCAAGTAATAGGGAAGTCCATTTCTTGTTGTCCCAGACGTAAGGGATGGCAATTCCCACATCTGCCTAATGATTGTTCATGGATTTGCCCTCCAGAAACCTGTTTTTAAACCTTTCTAGACTATTAATCTTTACCACATCTTCTGGCAAAAAGTTCCACAGCTTAATTATATGTTGATTGAAAAAACAACTTTTTTTTTTTCTTAAATTTTTTCTAAGCCTGCTCCTAGTTAGTTTTGTGAAGTGTACTCTAGTCCTAGTACTGTTTGAATAATTTGTTCCATACTGGGAAGTTTGATTCATGTTTTATTTTTACAATTGATACATTATTCATCCATTTTATTTGTAAACGAAAAATCACAAACAAAGATGTTGAGCATGCCAAAGGCTAAGATTAGAATAGCACTGAGAACATGAGATATAATGCTTATTTGAGTCTCAAATTTTGACAGCCCTGGAATTACAAGAGTATACTGGGATCAGTGTTCTGAGTGTGGATATGCTAGTCTACAATAATATTATATGATTCTGTGACAAATGGACAATTTGGGTTGACTTTATAGTAAACTCTGAGTTATTCCTAGTGAGCATCTCCCTAATGTTCTCTGCAGTGAATTTATTCAGTTTTTCCTCTATGACCTTATCCTTTCAGAGCACCCTTTTGAGTCCCTTGTTGCCTAATGGTACGACTGACTCCCTTGCTGGCTTCTAGTTTTTGATGCACCTGAAAAAGTTGTTAGTTTTTACCTCTTTGCACATTTTCTCTCAATTGCTCTCTTGGCCTGCCTGCCTTAATATTTGATATCTAACTTCCCAGTGTTTATGCTGTATCTTAATTTCTTCATTGGATCCTGCTTTCCATTTTTAGGGCTTGATTTTCAAAGCACTTTAAGCACGTAAAACCCTATTTTTATGCATATAAATTGTGCTTTTAAAATCAACTGGGGAGTTCTGCAGGTAAAAATGCCTGAAACCCGATTTCAAATGTACTTTTACACACAGTCAAAATAGACATTTGATGGGGGATGGGGAGGTGTAGAGTTGGGGCAGAGAAAGTATTTATATGCATACTTTTGATTTTCAAAAGTATACATTTAAATCTGCGTGCTCAAAATTACACTTGCATGGGAACAGGTGCAACATGTTGTATATCCTCATGTGTACCTGGGGAACCTGCAAATTTGTCAAGCAGACTTAGGTACATAATTCTGCTTTGAAAATTCAGGCTAAAGTCTCTGGATAAAAAAGTACCTGCAGATTTTAGCCCTATATGGGCTGTTATAAAATTATCATCCCTAAAGATGCTTTTTTGGCTCTAATATCCTCTTTCACAGCATAATTTAGCCATGTTAGCAGCTGGTTTGTGTAATACATTTTATCTGGGCTTCCAAAATGTTATTTTTAAATAATCCAAAACAACAAAAGCAGAGCAGGAAAATTGCACTCCAAATATTAAATATCCATACACCTAAGGAGATGCAAGAAAATTAATCATGTCCAAACTTGAATAGATTTATAAAGAGCAACTCTTTTTTTAAAATTTTGTTTTCAAAATGGCAACTCCATTGCTCATCTGTCAAACTGTTACAGTCCTCAATAGGGTCCCCCGACACGGACCCTGTGTTTGGCCAACAAGCTGCGTCAGGAGGAACAGTAAATAATGAAAATCTTAACAACTTATGTGCGATGTCACATTCAGACACTTAGTAAGGCTGAATATCTCATCATGTGTGGATTTTTAAAAAAAATGTATTTATAAGATTCCATAAATTCCATCAAAAATCAAAAGATTTATTTTTATTTATTTAAAGCTTTTTTATATCTGTATTCGTGGGTACATCATATCTGTTTACAAAGAACTTGAAACATTGTACAAAGAACAGGTAGCAGTAAATTGGAGGGGGTAACATAACAGTTTACAGAGAACTTGATTTAGGCGATGTTCAGTAGATTATTTAAGAATATACAAAGCATTGTAGGGGGGTGCGAGAGGGGGAGGGGAAGGAAGGGGGAATAACTGGGCATATTCAAAAAATGTTGACAAAATATATCCAGTGGGTTAATAGAAGTATTTTTTTTATTTAAAAGTATATATATTCCGCGTACATCCAATCGCTCAAAGCAGATTACAATAAAAACTTACAAAATTAAGAGACAATAATTCAGAAAAAATGAAAAAATAAATGAATAAACAGAAAAAAATCAAGATCAGTTACATAACTTCAAATTTTACATTTGGCTGTCTGTAACTTGCTTGAAATCTTAGTTAGAAATTTTACCTTTATTTACCTTCAAAAGCCATTCTGAATGTTTTTAAAGCTTTTTTGAAAGCTTAACTACAGGCAATTAAACGTATTTGCTCTGGTATTTGAGTTCTAAATGATTAGTGTTGCTACACAGAAAGCACTCTCCCGTGATCCCAAGCTGTACTATTCTAATTGATGGTAGTTCGAATAGGTTTATAAATTCAGAGGATAGTTTTTGAACCATGAGACAGATTCAAGTTGCAAGAGTTTGTAAATCATTGTAGCTATTTTATATTGAATTCTAAACTGTCCTGGAAGCCAATGAAAGGCTGCAAGAATTGGTGTAATGTGATCCTGCATTTTTGTTCCTGATAAGTCGGGCAGCAGAATTTTGAACTATTTGAAAGAATCTTATTACATTATTAGGCAGTCCTATTAGTAATGCATTACAATAGTCTATGCCCATTAAAATAAATGATTGAATGACTATACAAAAATCTTGTGATGGTAGCAATGGTTTCAAATTTTGTAACATTCTTAATTTAAAACGATTACTTACCAGATTACTTATGTGAGGTTTCATTGATAGAGAACTAAATGATAAGCCTAAATTTTGAACATGTTGTTCATAAATGTAATTTAATAATTATAAGAACATAAGAAATTGCCATGCTGGGTCAGACCAAGGGTCCATCAAGCCCAGCATCCTGTTTCCAACAGAAGCCAAACCAGGCCACAAGTACTCAAACAGCAAGAAGATGCTACTGATGCCAGTAATAGCAGAGGCCATTCCCTAAGTCATCTTGATTAATAGCAGTTAATGGACTTCTCTTCCAAGAACTTATCCAAACCTTTCTTGAACCCAGCCACACTGAATGCACTAACCACATCCCCTGGCAACAAATTCCAGAGCTTAATTGTGCATTGAGTGAAAATTTTATTTTCTCCAATTAGTCTTAAATGTGCTGCTTGCTAACTTCATAGAGTGCCCCCTAGTTCTTCTATTATCCGAAAGAGTAAATAACAGATTCACTTTTATCTGTTCTAGACCACTCATGATTTTAAACACCTCTATCATATCCCCGCTCAGCCGTCTCTTTTCCAAGCTGGGTTTAAAAAGTTTTGGATAAGTTCTTGGAAAAGACCTTTAACTGCTATTAATCAAGTTGACTTAGGGAATGGCCTCTGCGGCTGTGGTTTACATACCTGGCTGTGTGATGTCATCGGGACACACCAGGAACCTGGATTCCTGCTGCAGGGTTCTCATAAGTTTGATTGTATTGTGCACACGTGTCTAGAGGCAGGGCTACAGTGGTAGCGTTTCCCTGCCTCGTTGAGCAGCCTGAGTCAGCTAGCAGTGATGAGATAAGTGTACCCACTCGCGGGATCATCTCGTGAGTGGTGAACGCAACAGAGATTTTCCTGGGTCACAGGAAATATCAGATTTGTCATAGGAGACTGCCACCTCCAGTATTGCATTCTGCTTTTTAGACTAGCATCTGCCCCACATGTCTTAATGAAATGCCTGGCCATTGTGGCAGCTCACTTACACAAACTGGGAGTACATGTGTTTCCTCATCTGGATGATTGGCTGGTCAAAAGCCCATCTTAGGCTGGAGCCAAGGAATCAATGCCCACGGCCACCTGGGTTATGAGTTATGAGAGTTTATCAACAACTTCAGCTCATCATCTCAATTGGACTTTATCGGAGCTCTGCTAGGCACAACATGGGTGAAAGCTTTCCTTATGTAACAAAGGGCCTCCATTTTGATGGTCATAGTGGACGAGATCCAAATAAGTCACCAGACATCAGCATGGCACATGTTGAGGCTACTGAGCCTCTTGGCATTGGCAGGTACATGTAACTCCCATGGCACGTTTTTACATGAGAAAAACCCAATAGACCTTGTGGTCTTGGTGGGTGCAGGTTACTCAAGACCTATGGGACAGCATCCAGATCACTCATCTGTTCAGGGACTCTCCCTCTTGATGGTGGGACAATTCCAATCTGGTCTGAGGCATGCCCTTCCAAATTTCTCCAATCCAAACTAGGAGGAGTAGCCTAGTGGTTAGAGCAGCGGGCTGTGAACAAGGGAAGTCAAGGTTCAAATTCCACTACCACTCCTTGCGACCTTGGGCAAGTCACTTCATCCTCCTTTGCCTCAGGTACAAACTTGGTCATAATCTGAGTCTCTGGGGACAGAGAAGTACATATAGTACCTGAACATGATCCGCTTTGAAGTGTCTGAAAGGCAAAAAATAAAAAAATGTAAAAAAAATTAGAAAAATTCTCTTCACGACAGATGTGTCCACTCTGGGTTGGGGAGCTAATATAGATGGGCTCTGCACCCAGGATTTGTGGTCTGCCCAGAAAAAATTGCATCAAATTTTCTGGAGCTCTGAGCAATCCGGTACTCTCTAAAGGGTTTCAGAGATTGGCTAGTCAACAAAGTTTTTTTCCTTGTCTAGACAGAGTGGCAGTGTATTACACAAACAAGCAAGGGGAGGTACAGGTTTGTACCTTCTGTGTCAGTAGGCTGTGGAGCTGGGATATCTCTTGGGGGATGGTTCTCAGAGCCACTTATCTGGCTGGAGTGGAGAATATGCTAGTGAATAGACTAAGTCTGTTCTTGCAACCACACGAGTGATTCCTCTACCAGAGGGTAGTGAATCAGATTTTCCAATGCTGAGGAACACCTGTGGTGGATTTCTTTGCATCCCTTGGAATAGGAAGGTTCCTCTCTTCTGTTCCAGACAGAGAGCATGTGGCAAGCTAGCCTTGGATGATTTTGCATTGCATAAGGGCAAGAGTCTTCTGAATGTGTATCCTCTGATACCACTAGTGGCGAAGACTTTATTGAAGCTCAAAGAGGATGGGAAACCATGATTCTCATAGCCCCCTTTCAGCTGAGTCAGATCTGGTTCCTGCGCCTGTGGAAGATGTCCATCAGAGAACCAATCAGACTGGGTTGCACCATCCAGGCTCAAGTCCCTATAACCTACCACTTGGATGTTGAGAGGTTGATTCTGCAATCCCTTGATTTGTCTGATGATGGATCTTGAGTTCTTTTAGTTTCCAGGAAGGATTCCATTAGAAAACTCTTCGGTTTAAAGTGGAAGAGGTTTTGCCATGTGGCGTGATCAAAAGGCTCTAGGACCTTTTTCCTATTCCACATGAAAATTGCTTGATTATTTTCTACATTTGTCAGAGAATGATCTCAAGACCAACTTTAGTAAGGGTTCAGCTTAGTACGACTGGCGCATACCATCACTAAGAAGAAGGTAAACCCATCTCTGTACACCCTTTTAGTTGTATGGTTCATGAGGGGTCTGCTTCTCATGAAGCCACCCCATAGACCTCTGACCGTGCCCTGGGACCTCAACGTGGTTTTGGCCTAGCTGATGAAAGTTTCCTTTGAGCCATTGCACTCTGTGACCTGAAATACCTAACCTGGAAGGTTGTGTTTTTGGTGGCAGTCACTTCAGCACATAGAGCAGTTGAGCTTCAGGCTCTAGTAACTTATCCACCTTATACCAAATTTTTCCATGAAAGGGTAGTTCTAAATTCTTGCTTAAGGTAGTGTTGGGAGTCCATCTTAACCATTCAATTGTCTTTCCAACATTTTTTCCCTAGGCCACATGTCCACCAATGTAAAACAAGTACTGCACAGTTTGGACTGCAAGAGAATCTTGGCTTTCTACCTGGAGTGAACTGAAGCCCAAAGAAAGCCCACCCAATTTTTTTTTTGTTTTCTTTTGATGCTGCAGATCACAGTTCCCAAACAGACTATATCTCATTGGCTAGCAATTTGCTTATGCTTGTGTTATGTCCAGGCAGGCCTGAATCTGGTGCGCCATGTCCAGGCTCATTCTGTTCGAGCCATGGCAGTGTCGGTGGCTCACCTACTATCAGTCCCCATGGAGGAGTTCTGCAAGGCTGTGATGTGGAGCTCTCTCCACTCAATTCACTTCTCATTACTGTTTGGACAGGGATGACCAAAGCAACAGTAAGTTTGGCTAGTCTGTCCTTCTAAATTTGTTTGAGGTGTAGATCCCAATTCTTTTCTCTCCTAGGGTCCATTGTTTTAGTTCCAAGCTGCCCCCTCATAGGTTAAGTATAAAATACAAAGTAGGCTTGTTGCCAACAAAAACGTTGTTGTGCCCGCTTGCACTTGTTTTGTTGCCCCTATTTTCGTTGGGGGCGAGTATGTAGCTAGGGATTCACCCAGTGTGAGGACTGCCATCCTGCCGGTCCTCTGAGAAGGCAGAGTTGCTTCCCTGTTACTCGGTGTTCTGCGAGGACGGCGGGGGGTCGGACCTCATGAAACCCGTCCACCTCCCCGTGCAGTTGGTTTCTCCATCATGTTTCTTTCTTTCTAAATTACGTGACTGAAAGGACCCTCCGTGGAGGCGTGGTATAATGGCATGCATGGCCATGCCCAGTGGGGCACAATCGAAATTCTGGAAACCTTGGCGTAGTTCTTCCGGGCTGGGCTCCATCGGATGATGCCACCTACCTGTGAGGACCGACATCCTGCTGTCCTCAGAACACCCAACTCTGCTTTATCTGCCTTTGGATTCCCCCCCACCTCTCCTCTCTTCACCCCTGATCTTCTTTCATTCTTCCCACACTTGGTCTTTATGCCTCTTCTTACTTCTCCTTTCTGCGTCCCTGTGATTCCTGCTTCCTCCTTTTCTACATCAATACCAGAGATCTCTTCCCTCCCCCAACCATAAAACTCCCAAAAGAGCACACATTTATATATAGACTTAAAGCAAGATCGGAAAACTACTTTATTTTTATTAGGGGAAAACAAATCTAATTTGTGTGGCATGCAAAATAATTACAACTTTATTCAAACGTGTGCAAAATTGTCTAATCTTGCCGCAGAATCTCTCCACATCACGAGAGAGCTGCTGAATTCTAGGAAAGAGAGTGCTGAGCAGGAGCCACCTGGGCCATCTGCTTTGGGCAGTGGCCTCTTAGCTGACTGCCCCCACCTTCACCCCCCGCCTCACCTTCCCTGCCTGTGCTGCCATCCTGCAATGGAGACTCACCCCCCCCTCACCCCCCCCATGTGTAGTCGGAGCACTCCCCCATGATGAGTCCTGCTGCTTTGCAGCACCACTTCCTGCATCCTTGGCTCAGGTACCCTGCCCCCCCCAGCTGTGACAAATGGCACAAAAGAGCCCTATATCAGAGTGCTGGCTTCTTCAATAGAGGATGGATTTCCAAAACTGAGAGAAGCACGAGGCGGACTCTGTCTGTCTGCTTCTGCCTCTTAAGCCTCCCTCAGTCCTGTCAGGGTTGCCATCCCCATTCCTCTTCCTTTTTCAGATCCCCCTGATGCTGGAAAGGGGGAGGGTCATGGGGAGGAAATGAAGTCCGCCAGGACCAGACACTGTGCAGGGGAGCGGAGGGGCTGCCCCCGCCTTGACTGCATCCTCAGCAGGCACTTCCGCCTGTGACTTTCTTTTACCTCGGTATCTTAATTGGAGATGCAAGCTATCAGAACACTTGTAGTTCATTAACCCTCTGGAAATTGCTTGCAGCCAAAGGAGGGGCATTTGGGACTGCTTGGATTACTGCCTGTTTATTGGTGTATAGTGCCTATGGGCCTGGGACAGCCTTATCAGATATTGGACGCGGTCATAGTCTCTCACAGAACAGATTTATACTTAAGGATCATGTATAAGATGTTTCCTCTGCTTTAGGTATTTTATATCTCAGTAAAGAATTTACCAGCCCTTGGAAAGGCAGCTTTACAGATGCAGCTAATGAGCCAGATACAGCCTTGTGTGTGAGCTGTGGTAGAATACAGTACGGTGTATGCATTGTCATTAATGATATGCTCATTTTGATAATGGGACTGCAGTCTCTTAGTGTGCAGTCCCTTGGGGAGATGCTGCATTTTTTTTTAACTAAGTATTGTTCTGGCTCCTTTCCTTGATTGGCCCAGAAATAGCAATCGGCTGGGGAGCAAGATAACATGCCTCTTAGCCATCCCTTTTATCTCTGAGATGAGTATCAACATTGTATGCTTCCTAATGGAAGTGTAATTTAATGAAATCTATTGGGTAAACATACTTCAGATGTTCAAAGGAGGTGACAAATTTTTTGCTGGCAGCCAGGACCTGGCTGCTTTCCAGCTTGCCTCTAGCTGCTCTGCATATATAGCACTTAGAACAGGCATACAAAGTATTGCTTTTCATTGTTCCTACCCACCTTGTCTTCCCTCTTGTATTTTATATGTGTGGTGTTATTGCTCCTGCTCTTTGACCCATAACCTTTGCTGGAAGAGTAGAATTTAAGACCTGATTGACACGTTTTTGTGTTATAGTAGGTAAATTGGGAGCACAGCACTGGGTTTGTAGGATACTTCAGGCACGAAATGAGCTGTGCATTGTAGAGGGAGAGAGATTCACTTCAGTCAATAGCCCTGCTTGCTGTGAGTAAGTTTATCATGTAAAAGGGTCAAATTAAATACTGGGATTTTAAAGATTAGGATAAAGCACTTATAGGAGCTGCTGGCACAAATACTACTACTAGTGCACCTTGAGCCAATGACTTGGTAAAGGAGGAAAGGAAAAGTGTGTTGCCAGTTTGTCCTCACTATAGTGGAGATGTTTTGAGAGATTTCAGAAATGTGGTGAATGACTTCTGTTAAGTGAAAGTCAACAGTGAGCAAAAAAAGAATGCACAATGGTAAATCTCTGATGGACAGAGCTGCATATCTCCAGATAACCATTTGCACACATTTGTAGAATTAAAGCCTCTGTGATTATGGGGAAATGAATTGCTAACAAATTGTTGGATTCCATTGTACTTTCACTTCTTTATAAAAATGATTAGTCTATTTTGTAACCTAGCTTACACAGAGTACGATTAAATAGCTTCTGGCATGTCTCCTCCTGCATTTATTCCTTAGCCAATTGGATATTTTCTGATGTAAGATCAAGTGCTCTCTTCTGGAGATGGGGTGAATTGAGGAGGGGGAGAGACGCCTGGGCTACCAGGCAGGATAATCAATAGAAAATAGATTTTTTTTGTGGAAAAGTTTTAGGAAAATGTTAATAACTGCCCTGAGGACTTTCTTATGCAGGTGTCACTTGATCACATGGATGAATTCTTCTATGGGATCTCTTTAAATCCAACTTTCTATAAAATAGCAGACTAGTCAGCCAGTTAATAATCTAGTTACAAAGAACATCCGATTTTCAAAAAATAAAACAGAATGATAAGAAATCCAGTAAAAGGGAAACATTTTCACATTCCTCTGTGGCCAGACCAGTTTTGTCTCCCAACCAGCAGATGGAGACAGAGACACTAACAGGATTGTTGATACCACCAGTTATAAGCTGACCTCAGCCTGCCAATATTCTCTGTCTCCAGCAGATGGCGAGCAAGCATCCTATGCCTTGAGCTTGAGACTAGGTTAGGGCTGGTAAAGAAGACAGAAATTTGGATGGCAGCTCCTGAAGTGAAAGTCTTGCAATCCCTCCCTCTGTTGAGCACAGTGACTGGCCCAAAGGGGCTTCCAATTTTTGGAACAGGCAGCTATAGTCACTGAAATCACCCCTCTACACCCCTCCCTCCCTCCCTTCCCATGGTTTTTTTTTCCTTCTCTTCCACAGAATCTCCTCTTCTTAAAGACAAAACCAAGGCTCCTCTCTACTTTTTCCTCCCTTCTCCTGAGTCTTGTATCTGTGCTTGGTTCCTGCTTGTTACAGTTATAAAAACAAAAAAAAACCCAAAATGGAAAGCAGACTGCGAGCTATGGTGGGAGAGAAGTAAGGGAGGAAGCGATGGCGTCTCTTCAGAAGTGCGGAAAGTGCTCAGTAACTTGCAGTGGAAGAAACATAGAAACATAGAAATGACGGCAGAAGAAGACCAAATGGCCCATCCAGTCTGCCCAGCAAGCTTCACACATTTTTTTCTCTCATACTTATCTGTTTCTCTTAGCTCTTGGTTCTATTTCCCTTCCACCCCCACCTTTAATGTAGAGAGCAGTGATGGAGCTGCATCCAAGTGAAATATCTAGCTTGATTAGTTAGGGGTAGTAGCCGCCGCAATAAGCAAGCTACACCCATGCTTATTTGTTTTACCCAGACTATGTTATACAGCCCTTATTGGTTGTTTTTCTTCTCCCATGATGTTGAAGCAGAGAGCCATGCTGGATATGCATCGAAAGTGAAGTATCAGGCACATTTGGTTTGGGGTAGTAACCGCCGTAACAAGCCAGCTACTCCCCGCTTTGTGAGTGCGAACCCTCATTTCTTCTCCCCTGCCGTTGAAGCAGAGAGCTCTGCTGGATGTGTGAAGTATCAGTTTTTCTTCTCCCCTGCCATTGAAGCAGAGAACTATGCTGTATATACATTGAAAGTGAAGTATCAGGCTTATTTGATTTGGGGTAGTAACCGCCGTAACAAGCCAGCTACTCCCCTCTTTGTGAGTGTGAATCCTTTTTACCACATTTCCTCTTGCTGTTGAAGCTTAGAGCGATGTTGGAGTCACAGTAAGCATGTGTATGTTTATTTAATAAGGGTATTGTCTCCAGGCAGTAGCCATCATTCTGGCGAGTCACCCACTCTTCATTGGCAGCCTCTTGACTTTATGGATCCACAGTGTTTATCCCACGCCCCTTTGAAGTCCTTCACAGTTCTGGTCTTCACCACATCTCCGGAAGAGAGAAGCCTCTGTAAATCTTGGGAGATGAGAGAGACAGGGCAGCATGTGGAGTCCTCTGCCCTGGGAGGACTGCATTGGTGAGGTTAACTACAGGCATTTCCCGCTATTGTGCTTACTGCTGTGATAGGAACAATGGCCCTAGTGGAGCTGTTAGAAGGGAGTAGCTCAGAGCAGGGACAGCCTTGGATATTGCAGTGGTCTGGTCCATGGCTCCTTCAGGCAACGTTCCAAGAGGAGCAGATCCCATTTCTTCAGGAGAAGATGGGATTCCTTCCTTCCCCTTTCCTTGTGGAAAAGGGAAGGACTAAGACATATACATTTCAATGCATGGCTCAAAACCTGGTGTAAGGAAGAATGCTTTTTGGATATATTGGGGGCCGGGGCTGTGTATGGAACAATTAAGAGGCTCTGTGTCGAAGATGGTTTACATCTGTCTGTGGCAGGAAAAAAGATCCTAAGTGATAAATTCAAATCCTGTGCCATAAGGCATTCAAACTAGAGGATGGGGGTGGCAAAAGGAAATTGAAATGTCACCCCCAATATCTCCCAAGACGTGGGTGAAGAAATTAACAAAAATCAGCTGAACGGGGCAAAAAAGATGTCCAAGGAGAGAAGCTGGAAAACTATGAGCAATAAAATCCCAGACCTGCAGGCTCTAATGGTGAAAGCGGATTTGGATATTGTTACTGTAGGAGACATGGTTCACTGTGTCTCATGATTGGGATATGGCCGTCCCTGGCTATAGCTAGTTTAGGAAGGACAGAGAGTACAGAAATGGTGGAGGAGTAGCCCTTTATGTCAGAAACAATATCCATGCATCTGAAATGCAAGGGACGTGGGGTAGGGAAGAAGCATTTTGGGCTGTCCTTAAAAAAAAAAAAAAAAAAAAAAAAAAAAGAAAAGATGGTGCTTCCATTTACATCAGTGTGGTCTACAGACCTCCGACTCAAACAAAAGAACTGGACAGAGATCTGGTTAAAGACATCCAAAATGTGGGAAAGAACGGATAAGTGTTGCTGGTTGGAGATTTACCAATTGGAATAAGAACTCAACCAAACATAAAAATGTTCAAAAAAGACTTAAAAACCTGGCTGTTCACGAGAGCCTACTCAAACTCACTCAATCAGGCACCAGACACATCAAACACGCAATCTAAACATATAAAAGATACATCCCCAGCTAAGTAATATGAATGCATAGGAAATACTTTGGCAATAAGAAATACTTTGATAATAAGAAAAACTTACAGTATGTAACAGCATGTAGGAAATATCTTTACAGTAGGATATAACTTGCAGTATGTCACTTTACAGTATGTAACAACTTGCAGTATGCGCAAGAATCTAGCAGATGCTACTAACCTACACCACATGATATGATTATGTGATGATGATGTTATAATTTGTTGCATGCTTCTGTAAACCGTTCTGATGGCGAAACCGAATGACGGTATACTAAACACATTAAATAAATAAATAAACGTGGATTGGAGCATCCCATCTGCAGAATCTACAAGAAGTAGAGAGAATAGTGGATGCTTTTCAAGGGGCTCTGTTCAAATAGTTGGTAATGGCACCCATGAGGGAGGGTGTGATACTTGACCTGGTGCACTCAAATATGGATAATGTCTCGAATGCCCGAGTAGGAGCCCACCTGAGCACCAGTGACCATCAGACGGTATGGTTTGATATCACAAACAGGATACAGAGAAGAGAAGACCCGAGTATTGAATTTCACAAAATCAGACTTTGTCAAAATGGGAATGTTCCTGGAGGAAGAACTGGAAGCTTGGGAGAAAATGGGTGAGGTGGAAAAACAATGGGCCAAACTGAAAGGAGCTATTAGAAAGGCAGCAAATCTATATGTTAGAAAAGTAAACAAAAGTAATAAGAAAAAGAAACCAATCTGGTTCTTAAAGGAAGTGGATGAAAAAATAAACACCAAAAAAGATCCCAAAAATAGGAACACAGAGAAGAGTACCTGGTGAAACTGAGGAACATGAAGAAGGAAAACAGGAAAGAAAAGGTCAAGTGAAAGAAAGGATTGCCAAATAGGTAAAGCGAGGTGACAAAACATTTTTCAGAGATATATCAGAAAAAGAAGGACGTTCCTTAATGGTATAGTGAAATTGAAAAGTGACCAGGAACAATTTGTGGAGAGAGACGAAGAAACGCCAGAGATATTAAACAAATACTTGAGTTCAGTGTTCCGTAAAGAAGACCCTGGAGAAGGGACCATTGCTCATAGAAAAGATAGTAGATGGGAATGGGGTAGACAAAACTTCTCTTATGGAACAGAATGTATGGGAAGAGCTAGGCAAACAAAGTAAACAAGGCCATGTGGCCGGATGAGATAAATGCTAGGATACTGAGGGACCTTTTCAATAGATCCCTAGAAACAGGAGTGGTGCCGTGGGATTGGAGAACATAAGAACATAAGAAATTGCCATGCTGGGCCAGACTAAGAGTCCATCAAGCCCAGCATCCTGTTTCCAACAGAGGCCAAACCAGGCCACAAGAACCTGGCAAGTACCCAAACACCAAGAAGATCCCCTGCTACTGATGCCAGTAATAGCAAAGGCCATTCCCTAAGTAAACTTGATTAATAGCAGTTAATGGACTTCTCCTCCAAGAACTTATCCAGACCTTTTTTGAACCCAGCTACACTAACTGCACTAACCACATCCTCTGGCAACAAATTCCAGAGCTTAATTGTGCGTTGAGTGAAAAATAATTTTCTCCGATTAGTCTTAAATGTACTAATTGCTAACTTCATGGAATACCCCCTGGTCGTCCTATTATCCAAAAGTGTAAATAATCGAGTCACATCTACTCATTCAATACCTCCCATGATATTAAAGACCTCTATCATATCCCCGCTCAGTCGTCTCTTCTCCAAGCTGAACAGCCCTAACCTCTTCTTCAGCCTTTCCTCATAGGGGAGCTGTTCCATCCCTTTATCATTTTGGTTGCCCTTCTCTGTACCTTCTCCATCGCAACTATATCTTTTTTGAGATGTGTCGACCAGAATTGTACGCAGTATTCAAGGTGCGGTCTCACCATTGAGCGATACAGAGGCATTATGACATTTTCTGTTTTATTAATCATTCCCTTCCCAATAATTCCTAACATTCTGTTTGCTTTTTAGGCTGCTGCAGTACACTGAGCCGACTATTTTAAAGTATTATCCACTATGGTGCCTAGATCTTTTTCCTGGGTGGTAGTTCCTAATATGGAATCTAACATTGTGTAACTACAGCAAGGGTTATTTTTCCCTATATGCAACACCTTGCACTTGTCCACATTAAATTTCATCTGCATTTGGATGTCCAACCTTCCAGTCTTGCAAGGTCCTCCTGTAATGTATCACAATCCGCTTGTGATTTAACTATTCTGAATAATTTTGTTTCATCTGCAAATTTGATAACCTTGCTCGTCATATTCCTTTCCAGATCATTTATAAATATATTGAAAAGCAGTGGTCCAAGTACAGATCCCTGAGGCACTCCACTGTTTACCCTTTTCCACTGAGAAAATTGACCATTTAATCCTACTCTGTTTCTTGTCTCTTTAACCAGTTTGTAATCCACGAAAGGACATCGCCTCCTATCCCATGACTTTTTAGTTTTCTTAGAAGCCTCTCATGAGAGACTTTGTCAAATGCCTTCTGAAAATCCAAATACACTACATCTACTGGTTCACCTTTATCCACATGTTTATTAACCCCTTCAAAAAAATGAAGCAGATTTGTTAGTCAACCCTTCCTTTGGGTAAATCCATGTTGATTGTGTTCCATTAAACCATGTCTTTCTATATGCTCTACGATTTTGATCATTAGAATAGTTTCCACTATTTTTCCTGGCACTGAAGTCCGGCTCACTGGTCTATAGTTTCCCGTATTGCCCCTGGAGCGGGTCCCGCTTCACAAGAGTGGTAGCAGAGAGGAGGCTGGAAACTACAGGCTGGTTAGCCTCACGTTGGTGGTGGGAAAATTATGGAGACATTACTGAGGGAAAGGAGAGTGAACTATCTACAATATGGTGGGTTGCTGGACCTGAGGCAGCATGGATTCACCAGGTCCTATCGGATACATCTGATTTTTTTTGATTGCGTGACTAGAGAATTGGATCATGGAAGACTGCTCGACGTGATCTACTTGGATTTCAGCAAAACGTTTGGTATGGTCCCACATAGAAGGCTTGTGAATAAAATGAGAAGCTTGGGAGTGAGTGCCAAGGTGGTGGCATGGATTACAAACTGGTTGATCAATAGGAGACAGCATGTAATGGTAAATGGAACCTACTCCGAAGAGAGAGCTATGTTAATAAGAGTTCCACAGGGATCGATGTTGGGACTGGTTTTGTTCAATATCTTTGTGAACGACATTGCAGAAAGGACAGAAGGTAAAGTATGTCTATTTGCGGATGATACTAAGATCTGCAACAGAGTGGGCACACCGGAAGGAGTGGAGAGAATGAAAAGAAATTTAAGAAAACTGGATGAGTGGTCAAAGATTTGGCAACTGGAATCCAAGGCCAAGAAGTGCAGAGTCATGCATCTGTGATGCGGCAATCCAAAAGAGCTGAATGTGATGGGGGCAGGGGTGTGAAAGTCTGATGTGCACGGATCAAGAGAGGGATCTTGAGGTGAAAGTGTCTGGGGATCTGAAGATGGCAAAGCAATGGTACAAGGCAATAGCTAAAGCCAGAAGGATGCTGGGTTGCATAAAGAGAGAAATAACCAGTAAGAAATGGGAGGTGATGATGCCCTTGTATAGATCCTTGGTGAGGCCTCACCTGGAGTATTGTGAGGAGTTCTGGAGCCCGAATCTCAAAAAAGATAGAGACAGGATGGAGGTGGTCCAGAGAAGGGTGATGAAAATGGTATGGGATCTGTATCAGAAGACCTAAGAGGATAGGCTGAAGGATCTGAATATGTATACCCTGGAAGAGAGGAGATGCATGGGACATATGATACAGACCTTTAGATACCTAAAAGGTTTCAATGATGTATGGACTTTGAATCTTTTCCATTGGAAAGAAAACAGTAGAACTAAAGGTCACAAAATTAAACTCTAGGGGACGATGACTCAGAACCAATGTCAGGAAATATTTCTTCACAGAGAGGATGGTGGAGGCCTGAAATGCCCTTTTGGAGGAGCCGGTGAAGAGGAAAACAGTCAAAGAATTCAAAGGGGCATGGGATAAACACTGGATCTCTAAAGGCTAGAAGACGGAAATGAGATAAGCGTGTAGGGAGGCTAACTTGCTGTTATGGCGGTTACTACCCTTAGCAGAAGGCATGGAGATTTCTACCCTTAATCAATATGCTTTGATGCTTTTAATGCAACTGCAACTTTGTTCCCCGCTTAAACAGCAGGTGGATAAGAGGAATTTGATTCAGATGACTATTGTAAAGCCTTTAGCTGAATTACTGTTTGCTGTAAACCGAGGTGATGTGTATTACGTTCCGCGGTATATAAAAAAACTATAAATAAATAAAATAAATAAAAATGACTACAGAGAGCCCCATCTTCCATGGTCCGGGATACTGTTTTATACGCACATAAGGGGAAAAGCACAGGACTGCTTCTACGGCCAAGTCCTAAAGGAAACAAAGAAAGCATGCATGGGGGTAACTTGCTGGTGCAGAGATTACTACCCTTAACCAAATAAATCCTGATACTTTTCATGCAATTCTGACCTGAAAGGCATTAATTCATAAGAAGCCAAGTTTTTCTTTTTTTTTTTCCCAGTGGAAAGGAAGTTGAGGAACTAAGGGTCGTGATGTGACACTCCCAGAGTGTAGTCTCGGGAACAACATCAAGAAATATTTTTTCCCGGAGAGGGTAGTAGATGCCTGGGGTGCTCTCCTAGAGCAGATGATGGCGACAAAAGCAGCCACAGAATTCAGAAAAGTGTGGGGTAAACAAGAGAATAGTGATGTAGCACTGGGATAACCTGCACAGAGCGGCAGCAACAGCCTGAAATAACAGTGAAATGACTGCACGATGCTCCCTAGAAGGCAGGGGGCAATTTGCACTGAGTGGCAGTAACAAGCATAAAAGACACATAGGGGGAAGGCGGCATCTACTGAAAATGGACAAATTGGGTCATTTTGCTCTTTATCTGCTGTCGTTTACTGTAAAATAAAAATTAGCTTGAAATACTAAGAGAAACGCGCATGCTTTGGGATATGTTGTGCATCGCTTTGAGCGATTTTTAATCAGTGAAGTGGTAGATAAATATTATTAAATAAATAAAATTGTTTGATAATTGGCGTGCATTCCAGATTTGACTCGTTGGATGTTGAGAGGTGCAGGAAGCATGACTGCAGAGAGTAAAACATGGCTTGCTCTTTCCCTCAGCCGACGATATCTGCCAGCCAGCGAAACAGAAAACTTCTGTTTGAGTTCTGAAGAAGCCTAGGGTTTGTGCCCCTGAGGGTACAGAAGAAGCATCATTGTGATTCTTGATTTATAGATACAAGTAAATCAATGTAGCAGAAAACAGAGCTGGAAAATATGCCAATGGACTGGACCCTAAAATTGAGAGAGGCTGTCTCTCAGGACTGGTCTAAGCACTAGGCAGACTCTGCAGCTGCCTAGAGCGCCACAGTTTTTGGAGGGCAGCAGGATCAGGCCATCTGCCAGTCAGTGTGCTGGGCTGGCCTTGCTCTGCAGCCCGAGACACGCTAGGTGGCAGTGGACTTCTGAAACCAACAGAGCACCTAGTTTGGCCCCCCCCACCACGTGACGCTGCACCTGGGCCCTGTGGTCCTCAAGCATGCACAGTTGCACACTTGACAAAAGTGGTGCAGGGAGGAGCAGGACAGATGTCTTCCTTTTGAGGCCTTCTGCTGTGCCCTGTTCAGGGGTGAAATTCTTCTGTGCATGAATTTAAAAATGGAATTTGGAGTGATCGTATATGATGATCTCAAGGTGGATAAAGTGATGGTAAAAGACAGAAAGATACTTTGGTACATAGAGAGAAGAATGATTGGCATTCAAAGGAGGTGATTGTGCCCTGTTTCTGTCCCTGGTGAGACCTCATTGGAGTTTGTTCATGTTCTTTTGTTGTAGCTGGAATATCAGGGATTGTTTGTCAATGGTCTAGATTTGTTTTTTTGTTTTGAAAAATCGCCAATTTAGGATCCAGTGGGGTGATGAAATGTCAGCCTTAAAGGATGTAAACAGTGGTGTTCCACAGGGGTCTATTTTATCCCCTCTTCTTTTTATCCTATTTTTGGCCCCACTTTCCAAAATAATTCATGAGCAGGGCTTTACTTGTTACGTTTATGCAGTTGACGTAAAAGTTGTTGCCTCTTTCAACTCTGATTCAGTTTTGGATATGACTAGATTTAATGACTGAGCAAGATCCCTGACTGGATGAATACATGCAAATTGTTGGTGAATGCGCAAAAATCCGAGGCCATTTGGTTTGCTGGTTGTAAGTCAAATATTAAATTGTCTCCCTCTATGAATAATTGTAGTTGAGGATATTAAAATTCTCATAATGTATTTGGATCATACATTATCTATGAACAAAGAGGTGTCTACACACCGATTAAAACCTTATTGTCCGTATCTGATTTGACTGTTCTCTTGTGCATTAGTACATTCTAAAATTGTTTACTGTAACATTTTGTATTTAGGAGTGTCTGAATCCAAATTAAAAAATGACAGTTGCTTCAGAATACTTCTGCTATGATCATAAAGAGTTATTAAAATGTGTCCTTATTTCTTCTCAAAGGGCTACATTGGTTACCTGTTCATTGTAGATTTTTGTTTAAAGTGCTCTGCTTGACTCATAAAGCCTTTTCCAAGGGTCTTTCTAATTATTTGTTCAATTCATTGATCTCTTATCAACCATCACGGTGTTTGAGATCATCTCAAAAAGGTCTCCTTAAGTTGCCCTCTCCGAAGGAAATTTATTTAGAGGGTATTCAACAGTCTGTGTTTTAATATCCGGCTGTCGTGCTTTGGAGCTCATTACATCCTGGATATGCGTTTGGAAGGCAGTTATTTGAAATTCAG
This sequence comes from Rhinatrema bivittatum, assembly GCF_901001135.1. Taxonomy (NCBI): domain Eukaryota; kingdom Metazoa; phylum Chordata; class Amphibia; order Gymnophiona; family Rhinatrematidae; genus Rhinatrema; species Rhinatrema bivittatum. The sequence goes on from NC_042621.1 coordinate 292,700,686, forward strand.
GAAATCGGTTAAATCCTGTTTTTCTCAAAAGTTTTTGATTAAAACCACAACCATTTTAAGCTCTTTTTGCAATTTGTTTCTACTGTACCTATTGATGAAACACTTTTGAGATGTGGGGAATTTGATATTGGTTTTTTTAAATTTATTTTTATTATATTGATTTTAAAGTTTTTATGTTTTAATGTGTGTTTATTCTTTGCATTTTTGTTTTGCTATATTGTACTACCTCGATTTTTATTGGTATAATGGTTTACTATACAGTACTATTTTTTTAAAATTTTTATTGTACACCGTTTTGATGTGATTGTGAAAATTGGTTTATTTACCTTTACCAACTGCACCTTCAAAAGCATTTAAACTGGATGGAGTCTGACCAAAGGGTGTCTACTAAATTGGTCAGTGGTCTTATGAGGACAGACATAAAGATTTAAACATGTATATCCTGGAGGAAAGGTGAGATAGGAGAGATATGATAAAGACATCTAAATGTCTCAGAGGTTTCGATGCACAGAAGGTAGGTGTCTTTCAATGGAACGGAGACTCTGTAACAAGGGGGTCATGGAATGAGAGAGAAAGGAGGTAGACTAAGGAGAATCTAGCTGCATGGATTGTCCTCCCAATTGAGGTGGTAAAGACAAGGACAGTATCTGAATTCAGTAAAGCATGTGATAAGCACAGGGGATCTCTGAGGGGAGTGGTAGGGATTATAGAGTGAGCAGTTGTGTGGATGGGCAGACTAGATAGTCTTTCTGCCATCATGTTTCTATGTTTATGAATAAGAAGGTGAATGTGATATATTGTGTCCAGAAGGCTCCAGGATTTGAGAAGCAGCAGCTACCTCACCAATCAGTGGTGGTTGAATCCGCTCTGAAGAAAGCCAAGAAGCCCAGAACCCATTCCTTAATGCCCCGAGGGAAGAATTCTCATATCTTGGATTTGCTTGCTTTATTTATTTAAATGTTTTTTTTTTAATATGCTGCCTATAACAGAAAGACCGTGCTAGGCTTGGGAAGAAAGCTTTTCAAGGGCTATGCTTCGTGCCTGCGTAGCGACCTATCAGCTTTTCATGAGCCCGTGTATGCAGGTCATACTGAATAAAATGAAAGAACTGGCAGGGCGGCTTCCTCAGAAACTTGTTTACTTGAACCAATCAGGCTGGGGAACTGTCCCTAACGCTCATCACTCAAGCTTGGATCTGTTGTGCCGTCCCAACATTGGATCCATGGCCCTCAAAGCCTGGGTGTTGCGAGGATAGCCGTACAACCCCTGAATGTTTCTGAGGATGTCTTGTATTCTTCTGGCTCCCAGGATGGTATTCCATGAGGAAATCCTGTGGGTTGAAATGGAGGAGATTTGCCTTTTGATGTGAGGCATAGGTCCTTTCTTGTCTTTGACACAAAAATTGCTTGATTACCTTCTATATCTTTCAGAGTCAGATCTTAAGACCAATTCAGTTAGGTTTCACCTACTGAGTGCAGTTGGTGCTTTCCACCATCATAGAAGGTAGACACATCTCTGTACAGGCTTTGGTTGTCCAATTCATGTAGGGGCTTGCTTCATTTAAAGCTTCCCATCAGATCCCTGCCAGGCTCCATCTGATGTCACCCATGCGTGTGAGGTCTGACCTCCTGCTGTCCTTGGAGAAGACCTGTTAAAGGTGTGCAACTTTGCTTGCTGCTTTGCCTCCCAACCCTGAAGGAATCAGTATATGTTGATTGGCAAAGCTCATAAGTATGTTGAAAAGCAGCCCAACACTAGCAGCTCTTTAGCATAAAAAGTGTTTTTGTAGCATCATTTTTCATGTTTGCAGCTCATCTCCAGCTTGGAGTACTAGGCAGTAGAGCAGAGATCTTTAATTGTGGTCTCAAGTGTGAGTCTGGATTTCAGAATAACCAAAAATTGCAAATTAACCAGGTACCATGGTTCAACCATATGCTAATATATCATGCATATTCATTAGACATGGCTTGAAAAACAGATTTGTTTGACCTTTTGGGGATCAGCGTTGGTCATCTCTGCAAAAGAGGGGACATTGTAAATGGTAAAGGGACATTTATAGCTTGGAAACTTGAAATGTGCATGTGTTACTGTTTTTTTTTGTCTGCTTTGTTGAAATGCTGAAATGTTTTTTTTTGGTTTTTTTTTTCTTTTCAACGCTGTGCCCTCTTCAGAGGCGGCAACAACTTTTCTTGAAAGACAGTTTATTTGTTTTGGACTGTTTTCCATACAGGAGATTAGGAAACTTTCAGCACAGCACAAATAAGGGAGGCAGGAAAAAATCCTGGAATGTCTGTACTAACCAAAACCCAGGAATTGATTTATGTTACCTTGTGCTGAGGTTTCAAACTTAATTTAAACAAATTGTTACTACATGCTACATAAATCATGCACTTGCATCCCATGTCTGCATAGTTGAAAGGTCATCACCATGTGCCATCCATCTCTTAGTGCTGTTCTACTTTATAGTTACAAGACAGAAAAAAGACAAATCCCCCCCCCCCCCCCCAATTAATGGATTTATTTATCAGCAGTTATACCATCAGATTGTGCAAAGGTCATTATAATACGTTGGCATTTGTAGAATGGCCTTTGTACAACATTCTTCAGCAAAACAACAAAAAAAAAAAAAATGCTTCTGCATGTTATTCCACATCTTCTTAAAAAGATTAATGATTTCATTAATAAAATGCATGTAGGTTGGGATGAGTTCTGGAAAGAAACAAAAGCTTTATATATTTTGAATTTATTGACTGGGTAAGCCGGATTAAGACGTAGGCCTTGTTTTCAGCTAGGTCTGCAGAGTTGCGGGAGGTCCATGGACCCCATTAAAGGTAAAGCAGGACGACCCTTCTATTACTGCGTAAATTGCTAATCGGTATGCGGGCACTTTTCAGCTGAGGGCGAGCCCGTGGCTGCCTTTCCCCTGCAGACTTTACACTGACTTTGAGCGTGAAAGTGCGCACACCTGTCGCTTTGAAAGTATCGTGGCAGAACCCTGTGCACTCAGTCGCACCTGCTCTTTGGTGCGTGTGGTTTTGCTGAGAGAATTGAGGTCTATACTTTTTAAAACAAGAAGAAGAGTGCGCATGAATCCTGATCCTATCCATACTCCATCCCCCTGGATCGCCTCGCCCCTGTGTGTGCGTAATTTTGTGCGCATATTGTCGTGCGGTTTTCTGAAGAGCTGTTTCTGGAACTGTTCTACCTGCAGAAGTCTCTTTGAAAATTATCCTCCCTATGTACAATTGTTTGCAAATATATTTATCTAGGGCATATTTGAAGCTGCCTAAGGATACATTTCCCTGGGAGTGGTGGAAGTTCATTTTGATATGCAGAGTCAGCACATGGGAAAAGGACTTTTTACTCATTTGGCAAAATGCTCAAACTCTGTGCAATGCATTTGATTCCGAGAGCATTAGGAGGTTTTATTCTAAACTGGATTTGAGGGATATCAAGGGATTCATAGTAGTTTGAGTAGCCTCTCATTCTTACCACAGTATATGGTTGCATGATTCTATTAAGTAGGACTTTCATGTTGGAAATAAAATGCTGGATTCCTTTTTAAACTACGAACATAAGAATTGCCATGCTGGGTCAGACCAAGGTCCATTGAGCCCAGCATCCTGTCTGACAGTGGCCAATCCAGGTCATAAGAGCCCGGGAGATCCTGTTATTCACTTCCAGGGATAACAATAGCTTTCTTTAGTCTACCTGGCTGTTAATGAGTTATGGACTTTTCCTCTTGGACCTTGTCCAAACCTCTTTTAAACCCCATTATGCTCGATGCCTTGATCACGTCCTTTGGCAGTAGATTCCACAGTTTGATTGTGCGCTGAGTGAAAAAAGTACTTTCTGCAATTTGTTTTGAATCTGATGGTGTCCCCCCATGTTTGAATTTTATTCGACCCCCCCCCCCCATTCATGATTTTATAATCTTCTATCATGTCCCCTCTCAGCTGTCTCTTCCAAGCTTAAAGAGCTCTAGCCTGTGAAGCTTCTCATCATAGGAGACATGTTCCATCCCCTTTGTCATTTTGTCACCCTTCTCTGCACCTTCAGTTGTGCTTTGTCTTTCTTGAGTTATTATAGAGGGGATATGATATTTTCTGTTTTATTCTCCATTTCTTTTCAGATCATTCCTAACATTCTATTTGCTGCTACGCACCGAGCCAAGAATTTCAATATATTGTCCACAAGGACTGCAGAGTCCTTATTCCTGGGTAGTGACTCCCAGTACAGAACCCAGCATCATGTACCTGAAGTTGGGATTATTTTTCCTTAAGTGCATCACTTTGCCCTTTTCTATATTAAATTCCATCTACCAGTCAGTTGCCTAGTCTCCTAGCTTCACAAGGTCCTTTTGCAATTCCTCACAAACCGCTGCTGTTTTAACAAAGTTGAATAATTTTGTGTCATCTGCAAATTTAATAGACTCACTTGTTTCCTTTTTCCAGATCATTTTTTGAATGTTATACAGCACAGGTCCTAGTACCTTTCTCCATTTGAAAAACTGACCATTCAATCCTACCCTCTATTTTCGGCCTTTTAACCCATTACTAATCCCCAATAGAACACGGTCTTCTATCCCATGACTTTGGAGGAGCAGCCTAGAGGTTAGAGCAGTGGCTGCAAATCAGGAAACCAGGGGTCAAATCCTTGTGGCCTTGGACAAGTCACTTAATCCTCCACTGCCTCAGGTACAAACTTATAGGGTCATTCATCAAAATGCATTATGGCGTTAACGCATGTGATAACGGTAGCGCACTGTGCGAATGCAAATGTTTGGAATGGGGTGGTATCGGGGAGAGTTTGGGCGGGATTTTTGAAAATGAGGGGCAATATCGTACCATGTAATAGCTTAACGCATGCTATCACACAGTTTTAACGCTGGAAATAACTACACCTTTTTTCCTGGCATTAAGCTGTGCGATATGCCTGAAATGGCTGTATTGCAATTCACAATAAATTTTTAGAATTACATTTTGGCCATTTCTGGGCTTGGGAAGGAAGGGGGAGAGTGGAGTAGAGAGAGAGAACCAGCCAGCCCGCTTCTGGGGAGGCCCTCACAGTGTGCAACTATTTATATCTCAATAGGAGGGCCAGCTAACAGCTAATAGCTTGAGGGTGAGGTGTTGGTGGTGGTTTAGGGTGTAGGGGCCAGTTTCTCATGTAGAGTGAGATGTACGAACAGCACACTACAACATAGTGAATGTACCATCAAGCTAGGGCGAGATAACATAGTACAAAATTTCATCTTTGTGAGACTTTCCTTACTCCAAATTATGTCAAATCTTCACCAAGGTGTACTGTGCTGTTCGTACGTCTCACTCTATATAAGAAACTGTTTTAGTTCTTTTAGAACTTTGGGGTAGATGCCATCTGGTCCTAGAGATTTGTTACTCTTTAGTTTGTCATTTGATCTAGTACATCCTCAACTGTCACAGATATTGTTTTAGTTGCTTAGAATCTCTACCATTAAAGAATGTTTCAGGCAAATAATTCAGTTTTTCTGCTATTTTCTTGGCCTCCCAATTGACTGCTTCACAGGCTTTTTACTTTAAAGGTACTTTAAACATTTAAAAAAACTGTCAAGCTTTTTCTCAGTCTCTCTTGGCTTGTTTTATTACTGTTTTACATATAATTTGCCATTGCTTATGTGCTTACCTTTTTTGATCTTTTAGTTGTGCTTTCCATTTTTTGAATGATTCCCTTTTAGCGTTAACTACCGCCTTTACCTCCTTCAACCATTTTTAATGCATGGAATATATTTTATCTGGGCTTCCAAAATGGCATTTTAAACAATATCCATGCTACATGCAAACTTTTTAGCCCTTGCAACCATTCCTTTTAGTCTTTTTTTTTTTTTTCCCCCCTAATTTCCTCATTCAATCAGTCTCCCTTTTTAAAGTTATATGCTACTGTAGTAGTTTTACTTAACATCCTTCCTCCAGTGATTTTGTCAAATGTGATTGCATTATGATCACCTCTGCTTAGCTGCCCTACCACAGTAACCGCTCGCTAAAAAATGTCAGAAATCTTCCTTATTATACATGTTAATAAATTGCCCGTCTTGCAATTTTCAGTTAATTAAAGGGCAATAAGGCTGGCGGGTCTAATTGGTGGAGGTAATTGGTCATATGGAATGTTGAAAGTAGGGCAACTTGCTTAAACTACCCAACTAATGACAGGATGAAGTGACTTCCTAGAGGTGGTCAAGCTTGTATGGAAGATAAGTATTAAATCTCCTATTTTTTCTTTACTTGGCATGTTCCTTTGTACTTCCAGCTCATTCAAAATACAGCATTATATTTCTTCATCTGCAATTCTTTGGGGATTTAATTTCCCCTACCAGCTTATGTAGGTACTCCCAGTGATGCTCCTGGGCCAGAGGCCATGCACTTGGGCTCTTTCCAAAACTCTACAGTCATGGGTCCAGCCAGTAAGTGTCACCCCTAGGAATGACCATGACACTCCCTCTCCTCCTCCCTGAAGGCTATGAACCCTGCCTCTGCAGCCATCACATCCCCAGCTGGAAGACCTAACTGGGGATTGACCCGAGGGACCTTTGAGTGGCACAGCACTTTCCAGGCTGGGCTGGTAGAGCTTCTTAATGCAGAGGGAAGATCCATAGCAAGGAAGGGCAATAGCCAGGGAGTCTTCTAAGCCTTGCATTTTTTTTTTAGTTTTTTTCTCATGGATTTTTTAAAATTGCATTATTTTGAAGGAGACGGAGCCATGCCACACTGCAACAGCTAAAATTTTATTTAAGGTTTTAGGGCCTGATTCACTAAGACTTTTGGCCATTCTGTGCGTGTGGAAGGGAAAAAAACATAGTAAATCGGGTCCTTAATTATGTGTTGACTGAAAAAATATTTAACTTCCTTATATTTGTTTCGAATCTACTTACCAGTCCTAGTTATGTATAACCGCAAGACTAGCACAGCCACTGAATATGCAGCCCAGAATGAGCACACGAACCTGAAAGCTAATCATTATTACCTTTCTACAAGTCTATTCGTTGGCATAAGAGCTGCCAGTTTGTTACTTTCTTTTTAATCAAGGGGCTGTCTTAATGAGATGCGAGATAAAGGTTGTCGTTACTGTATTTACAAGGAAAGGTACCTCCATATGCTGTGCTGCTTTACCTTGCTGCTCTGGGGCCTATATTACCTTGTATCTTGAGCATGCAGACCCGGCCGTGAAAGAGAAACAAGGAAGGGAGGTCGTGGAAGAAAACATCTTTGAAATTTTAACCCCATCTTTGTTTAGTTTTAGGGAAGAAAATACCTGCAGAGTTTGCATGCACAATTTATTTTCCTGAGCTTTTTTTTTGGTTTTTTTTGTTGCTTTCCTTGAAGTTGCCGGAATTGAAATCCTTAGACAGAAGTTGTGCAAATTGACTTTCAGGTTTTCTGTATTTTTTTTTTTTTTTGCTCTAAATTATTCAGTCAGCTCCAGCTCCCACTTCCATCAGCCTACTTAGATATATTTTAATCCAAAGAAATTGCATAGGTTTACTAAAAATATGTTCTTGCAGCACTTTAATGTAACATAATGAAGAGCAAGAGGTTGCAGTTCATCCCATTTCTGCTAGGTGGCAGTAGATGCTTTCTGAAAAGCCTTGGGTTCCTCCACCAGTGTATGAGAGATTGATTTAAGCTAGTCATTTGCTTGACACATTACATGTACTTATAAACATGTTATGTACAGTGGTAAAACCTTTGAGAATAAGGTTTCCAGCAGGAGAGAAGGAGAAACACTATACTTTAGGGTACTTTATATGTGGAGTAAGGAATCAACAACAATTGTGTATTTTCATGTGTGCTCAGAAATGTTTGGAAAATTCAAACACTTAACATAGGAAAAAAAAGTGGTTACCTGTTTTTAGAGACCTATATTTAACCCCTCTTGAGTAATTTAGATATACTCTGGCAAGACCATTTTATCATCTGTTCTAAGTCATGTACGTTTCGCACGACTGGAGAGCTGCTTTCTAACGTACGCGCTATTGGTCATAATACTTTCCATAGCTACTCAAAAAATAAAAGCTTGACTGCTTTCCTTTAGCTTCCTCTGCAGAAACCTTGTGTTCTCTGACCTGAACACCTGAACCTCTGATCGAAGACCACACCAGTAAGCATTCATATTTGGAATTCTTACTGTGTCCGGGCTAAGTTCCTGTCTCATTGTAAACGTATCTCTGTTCTGGCTCTCCGCCCACCAAATGGATCCTTGATCATCTACTCTATGTACTTCCAGTACGTAGAACGACTGTTCTCAGTCTATCCCACCTTCTTCACTATTTGCACTGCTACAACCCAGAACTGCTCACTGTCTAGCTCGCTTCTGAATTTCATTTGTACAAATGCCCTACTTTCTTTATTCCAGTTGAACATTATAATGTTACTATAACCGTAAATTTGATTTAATTTTCATTGTAATCTACCTGGAGAGACCATCTTGGGGGAAAAGGCAGAATATCAAATGTTTATGAATAAATGCATGTTCCATGCTGCGGGATGGTCTGGGATATTTTTACTAAAGTTATGGTGTTTGCTAACTTAAAACTATATTATTTTTTTGTATCCCTGATTTGCATAAATATTAAAGTTGATGCTGCCGCCTCTTGTGATTTCAAAGGGTGTTGAGCAGTTCTTGTAGAAACATGGGATAATGATTGCAAGGCCCATCTCATCCACCCATTGTGTCTTCCAGTGCCGCAGCCCTTGCTTCATATCTGCCTTTGCCCCTTGCTTTCTTGCTCTTAAGAATATCCTGTGCTTGTCCCATGTTTGAGTCCCCTTATGGTTTTTGTCCAGAGCACCTTGCTTTTGAGGTGCCCTTTTTAAACCATGACAGGTTCCGTCCCCGCTCGACCGCCCACACAAATAGCAGGTTGAAAGTACGTGACCACTTTTAGCGCCCGTGCTTCCAGCTTGCAGGCTGTTGAAAACTGGTCCCCTACATGTTTATGAAAGCTGTTGCCCTTTTACCTATGGCACCCGTGCTGTGTGTTACACTGTTTAAAATGCTTGGTTATTGTAATTTGTGTTCTGTAGAAATACTTTGCATGTGTCACGGCCCACGCTGCTCTGAAGACCTGGACGGGCTGGATGTCTTCGCTTTACGACAGCCGCCATTCCCTGCGGGTTCAGGCGGCCACTAAGACTTCCGTTGGTTGCAGGAACCGGGCCGGACAGGCATGCAGATTCGGAACAGAAATAGATGAAGGCAGGGTCAGGAAATGGGGACTTCCACAAGGGCAACATCTGAGGCACAGACTGAGCCAAAGTCACGATAGGGGCCAGGGACCAACAGCTGAACTGATAGAGCTTCCGTGGGGTGGATGCCAGCTGAGCCATTGGACTAGCAAAAGCGTGGTAGACAGGGCTTCTTTATGTACTGCAGTCTATTAGAGCCACATCGACTGCTGTCCCAACAGAGATCCTCTGTGGGTGGGTCTCCCTATTTTTATTTTATTTTTTTTTACCTGAACTTTACCAGGGCGTTTTTATTCTTTCTGAGTCCCTGTGGCTCTGCCATCAAATCTCTGGCTCTGGGGTCAATGGGTTCGAATCTCGCTGACTCTGACAGGTGAAATGAAAAACAGGACGGGTTGATCTCATTGAAAACTGACCTGAGCCAAGTGCTATCATACAATTGTTCTGTGGTAAATAATGATTCTGGAACAAGTCTCATGGTTTGCTCTCTAGATTTAAATAACCCCCAAACAAGCAAGCATTTGTGCCTTTACCTATGTGCCATAGCTATGCTATGTGTGTTAAAAATTAAAAACCAAAAACGTATGCGTTTGATTGTTGGGCTTGCACAGGAGGAGCACCAGAACTATGAACCCCGTCCCCTCCCAGATCTGCAAGAAATCATTGACTTCCAGCTAACCACACGGCTGGCTACCTAGCAGACTGATGGCCTTCCTGTCAGTTTAAGAAGCTGTAAATGATCGTAGCATTAAGTGAGTCAGCAGTTCTTTGTAAACTTTTCCTATCAACCACGGTGCTTAGTAAATCCTAACTACCATCTTTTGTATGAACACAGCACGATGTATGCAGACTAGCTGTACTCTAATGCATCCTAACCTGTCTAGCCATGCACTACGCGCACCACTGACCAGCTAGGAAAGGCAGAATAACAAATCAAGGTCTGACAAGAACGCTGCATCCAGATATTCTGCGTCTAACGCAGCAGCACTGGCTAGCTTATCTACTCATCCGCTTGTTTCTGGATTTGGATTCTTTTGGTTTAGTTCTGTGTAATTTTTCTTTTTTTTTCTTAACCTTGTTTGAAAATTTTTTTTTTTTTTTACATTACATTTTGTTTTAATATAAAGTTTCACTTTTATTATGTTCGTACTCTCTCCTGCATTTAATGATTTAGCATTATTCAGCCTTCTCTTTTCCCCTTGTTCATGCTGTGCTCATGGTGTTTGTGTACAGTTCCTTATCTCCTGCCTCTCTTTATTCGTCTGCACATTGGTGAGGAATGTGGGAAGCATGTGATCCTTTTGAGGTTATAGTGTTATGCTGGGTGGCTCGCGGGACGGCATTGCAAGCTGCCGTACTCGGCCCCATTGCTGCTCGGTGCCGCCATGGTCAGTCTGTTGCAGCGGATCGCCGCCATCACAGGCAGACCGTGCTGCTCTCTCCCATGGCCCAGGATGCTGCTATCCCACCGCCTCTTCAGCCTCCCCTTAGGCATTCGCGTACCTGCTTAAAGGGCCCACAGCGCCCTATGATGACATCAGCAGGCCTTCCCCTTATAAGGCCCCACTGGATTAACAGTCCCTGTGTGGCACGTGTTGCTACTTCCTCCTCTCTCCAGCCTGCCCGGCCTTGTCGCATCCAGCCTTGCCTCCTCATTTCCAGCTCTGCCCTGGCTGCCTGGCTGCCTTTCTGCCTCATCCTTGTTTTCCCTTCGGATTGATCTCTGGTGTTGACCCCTGGCCTGCACACTGACTATTCTTGGTTGCCGCCTGCCACTAACCCCTTGCCTGGACACTGACCTAACTAGCTTTCTGCCTGCCTCTGACCCTGGACCCACAGTCTGTGCCGTTTCTCTAACAGACTCCCGCCTAAGTCGTGCTGACCCCCGGAACCCAAGGAACTCAAGCTGTGGGGAAAGGGGCTGGTAAAGGTTGAAGCCCTGGACCAGTCTCCTGCCAGAGAACCTTCACCAGCTGTCGATGAGGGCCTACGGGGCTCACTCCATAGGCTGCGTCAAGCTCACCTCAGCAGCAAGGGTCCACACCTGTTACATACAGGATTTTTGAGACTAAGTCCAGATCTTATGCTGTTTCTCTTTGCCAAATCATTCTGACACCAAATGCCTGCAACCTGTGTTGGGGAAATAAAGTACAAGGGCTTCCCACTCAGGGCTCTTGGTCCGTTCATAAAAAAACATTCTCTTAGGACAAGCAGGATGTCAGGCCTCACACATGGGTGACATCATCGGATGGAGCCCAGCACGGAACTTTGATCTCAAAGATTCTAGAGCTTTCAGACATGCCCCACTGAGCATGTGCAGCTGTAGTCATCACCCTGCCCCTAGGTAGACTCCCTCAGTCTCTTCTTTTCCACGAAGCTGTCATTTTGCGGTTGTGGAGCTTGTGCTCTGTTTTATTAGAAAATGTTGTTTTTCACGGTATTCAGCTTTTCTCTCTTCTTACCGTTTTGTAAGTGATTTTTCTCTAGAGCTGCAGCTTTTCTTTCTTGTAGTTTTATTCTTTTTCCAACTGTCTGTCGGCTGCATGGTGGGTTCTCCCCTGTGCAGCCTGACAGAGTCTGTTGTTAAAAAAAAAAAAAAAAAAAAAGAAAATGCTCCTGCAGGTTTTTGTATTTGTGTCCTCTCTTTGCTCTGTCTGTTTTTTTTTTTTTTTTTTTTTTTTCCACAGTGCTAACAGGACTGGACTATGCAGTCCATTGGTGAACTGTGTGGTTCGCTGAGCCTGGGGACTCGCCTGAGTTCTAACTGGGCTGGAGTTCCATGACAGTTCACCAATTGCTCAGCATCGGAGGATTCAGATGGTGGAAGGATTGAGGACCATGCTTTTCCTGTGGGGAGGAGAGTTCATCCTCCCCCCACATCTCGAGGAACTTGTTTCCTCGGGCTGGAGCCCTGGATGATGTTGCCTCCCCTCCTGCTTGCCAGCCTTGGCAATACAATCTCCCTGGGAGAGAGGGTGAGGGAAACCTGGGCTAGCAGCTTGCTGCCACACTTCATTGCCATGCCCGTGCACAGCTGTGACTAGTGCACCGTTTGTCCGTCGCATCGATGATAGGACCACGTCTGGGACAGGGCCCATTTCCAGATACCATGGACCACTTGACGCCGTAGAACTCTAGGGTCACATTTATTGTGTCGAGGTGCTTAACCACCCATGATGCCATGGTGGCCTTTGGTGCCGTTGCCATTGGTGGAACTGGAGTCTCACTGCAACAGTTTGGGCATCAAGACCTCGATGCCCTTGGTATCGTGATGCAGCGCATTCTGTCACGGAGCCCTTGATGCCACAGTGGCCTTGGTGCACTTGCCACGGTGGCCTCGGTGCACTTGATGTGATGGTGCCTTTAATGCATTTGATGTAATGGTGCCTTCGGGGCACTCAATCCCTTGGCATGTGGCCCTCTATGCACTTGCCATGGTCGGTGCCTTCGGGGCACTCGATGTCTCCGTGCCCTCGGGGCTCTTGTTGTCTTAGTGTTCTCGCTACACTCAGTGTTGTGGTGATTGCAGTACCATCGATGCCACTGTGCTCTCGATGCCTGCAGGGCCCTCTATACCATCAACGCCCATGATCCATCAAGGTGTGTACATGGCCACCGTAGGCACTGGCGAGGTCAAAGTGGTGGCAAGCCCTCGATGCCGTCGACCCCACTAGGTCATCAAGGTGCGCAACCTTGGTGCTAGCATAACCTCAATGTCATCGCGATGCGGTGCTGCCCCAGTACCATTGATGCCCTTGAGGCCATCAAGGTGTGGGGCCACTGGAGAGGCCTTCAGACCACCAGTGTCTCTCATTACTGCCTCGACTATGTTAAGCCCCACTGACCAGGCACTGAATTCGCCATTGAGTTCCCTTGTCGCCCCTGTGGCTTTCGACTGCCAGGGCACTCTGAAGCCCCCACATGGCCCTGCTGCCCTCAAGGGGCAGGGGTTCTTGGCCTCTTATGGATCAAGTACAGGGGTCGCCATCTACTTGAGACACCCTAGTGCACTGGTACATGTGTACGTAGTGGCCTGGTGCCCTCAGGGTTCCCTGGGTGGTGTCCACTACAGATCACTGGAAAGTGCAGGACTGCCCCATCAGCCAACGATCCAAGTGTTGGGGGCTCTGCCAAGATGTGTACACCATCAATGTTAATGGGTGCTAGCGAGGCTCTCGTCAGCCATAATGCTTGCGAGGCCAGAAAGCTCACAGCATCGACACCACCGGATGAATCGGTGAGCTGAGGGAAACTGCTGTCTGCACTAGCGGTCATCTGTCCCTTTTGATATTGATGACCTGTCAGGGGGCTGCAGGGCCTCTCCCTGCAAATGCCCATGCCTTCTTTGGTCCATACTTTCAGACGTCTGGGTCCCCAGATGGTAGATGTCTGTTGGCACCTGTGGCATCAGGAATGGCGCTATTTACTGGCAAACTGCTCATAGATCGTAGAGCATGTTTGCAGTCCTGCCCAAGTACTTCGCTGCAGTTGTTCCCTGTAGGACTCACAGATGTGCTGGTTCTGCTGGAGTTTTGATGGCTCGCTTCCCTGGGCATTCTCTGGTACTGAAGGGGGCGACGCCATAGACCGCCATCCTCTGCCATGCCTTATTCAGAGCGCCAGTGGTGATGGGGACGCCGTCATCACACTGTCTGCTCCACTCCACTAAAGTTATTGTGGTGTTGATGCACAGCTTGCACAGTTGGGACAGATTAGAAATCTGTTCCAAGGGCCTCGTTTGCTGCCAGGCGGCATTCTCCCTGGCTGTGTAGTCCTCAGCCACACGAGAGTTCTGCCATTTTTCGGCATGGTCTCAGCCTCTGTGTCAGTCTGTACCACATAGTGCTGAGGAGCACTGGCAGGGGAGGTGTCATTACACACTCTGTGCTTGGTCATGGGGCGGCGTATAGCCACCAACTTGGGCATGTGGTTCTCGGTCCTCATTGGGGCGTGGGATTCTCCCACAAGCTCGGCGCTCAGGGTCATGGGTGTGCCACCATCCGTGGATGGATTACCATGGCATACATCCACCCAGTGCATTTTCGAATTGGAGGGCTTCCAATTACTCTCTATCACCTGGGCATTGGTGTGGTGTGTGTGGATTGTTCCCTCCAGGTTGTATTCCGCAGCTGCAGGGCTGGCCTAGGACTGCACTGCTGGCCGGATTCTGAGGTGAGTGGATCTTGCAAGAGTGACTCCAACATCCTCTCCTTTCTCAGCAGAGGCATATGTCTTTCATCCTCTACCATGTTCTTGTGGAACAGTCCTTGGGGCTCTGTCCCTGATACATGTTTTTTCTCTGATCTAGAGCCTCTGAATCAGTACGTCTCCTTGGAGGACAGGCTCGGGGTGCGGCATCGGTGGTCGTTGAACCGTCTTCAGCTGGGGCCCTTCTGGGGATTGCAGTGGCAATCTCCCCTATCTGAGGCTGGCTGCCTATGATGGGTTGGTTGTTTCTGCACCTCAGCTATTGGTGCTTATGCCTCAACTCTCCTTTGCGGGGTTGCTAGGCCCCGATCCTGCTGCTTTCCTCTCCCCTCTGGCAAAGGAGACTCGACTGGGTTCCAGGGCAACCCTTTCTGGTTCCCCTCTCGACTCCCGATTGTGCACCACTTAGGGGGGTGTCCCTCGGTTTCCGTTTGGACAAGGGATGGCACTGCTCTGACTGGCACCAGCCCGGAGAATAATCGAATACCACTCTCCCTTGGGCTCTCTAAGACATAGCAGGTCTATCTATGAGGGAGTCTGTCCAGTGTTGCTCCTGGGTGACCCTCCAGGCTTCCCCCTGTTTGGGAGTCACTTTGGAATCTGCTGGACTCGGTGAGCCTTTCCTTAAGGATCGCTATAGTCAGTCATTCTTGTCTGCGGAACCCTCCTCTGTGGGGAGAGTTTGTCCATCAGCTGGGCGATGGTGCCTTATACCCTTTTGCTATTTTTATGACTGAGGGAGTTGGGGACCAAGAACCCCACAACAGAGGCACTGCCCTTTACTCGCAGTAGCATGCAAGCTATTTTTCCCCTTTTTCAGGATCACCCCATCTGCAGACAGAGGAGTCCTGGGTCATGCAATATTGTCCGTTCCTGGGCTACGTGTTCCCTTAGGAGGGGAAGTTTCTTCCCTGCGGTAATTGTTCTCAGTTTACGCTGTTTCAAGAAGACTGAATGCTCCATCTCGGTGGGTTACTCCCTGCTGGTTTTTGCAGTGAATTGTTCGCTTGGGGTATATAGACCAGCAGTCCTCTGATCTGCCTCCTTGTGTTCTTCACGACTTCCGATTGGATTGTTGAGGGGAGGGGAGGTAAACCTAAGGCGCCCGTGGTATATCTCTGTATACCTGCAAGGAAGGATACACCGTGTTTTTCCACTTATTTTTGCCATTCTCTGGCCAATACTGCCTTAGTTTGGTATGGGAGAAATATGAAAAGCAAGCAGGGGCTGAAGCTGCACAGTATCCCCTGTTGTGTCTCTAGGTTGCCCCCTCATGATCTGTGACAGGATAGATGAACCTGTTCTGACTGATGCTCTTGAGTGAGCTTCAGGCCCATTTCATCTCCCTGCTTGGGAGTTTTTGGGCTACAGGTCGATTTCGGGAATTGTCTCTCATCACCTGAAACCCTTGACTTTGTCCTGCGCAGTCAGCTACTTCTGATGCTTCAACACATAGTGTCTGTTCCAGGCCCTGCTGTGGACTGAGGGACTCTGCCTAGGGGGCAGGGTGATGACTACAGCTGCACATGCTCAGTAGGGCATGCTGAAAGCTCTAGAATCTTTGAGATCAACATTCCGTGCCGGGCTCCATCTGATGATGTTGCCCATGTGTGAGGACTAACTGCTGTCCTAGAGGAATACCTGTTATAGGTAAGCAACTCTGCTGTATTGCATTAATTTCCTAGAATTTAGAGTTGTAATGAATACCTCTTGCTTTCAGAGATTAGGTGCCCATCAAAGTTGGCATAACACAAACAGACAATCACTTTCATGTTCTGTCAACAAGCAGGGAGAAAAAGGTGCATTTTGCTTGTGTCAGGAAACTGTCAAGATATGAAAATGGGCCATTTCTCAGGAGACATCTGTGAGTCGCACACTTGGCAAATAGACTAAGTTGGATCCTAGAACTTAACGAGTGATCCCTGGATCAAGAAATTGCAAATGATATTTCTCAAGTGAGGAACTCGCAGGATAGATCTAACAGCTTTACTGATCAGGAAGTCTCCCATCTTCTGTTCCAGGAGAAGATCAGAAGGCTGCCCAGCATCAGATACCTCCCTTTATTGGGCGACAGGTCTTTTGGTTGTGCATCCTTCCATAATCCGATTGCGAAGACCTTATTATAACTCAAATATCCAAGGAACAATGATTCCCTTAGCTTCCTCTTGGCTGAAACCAGTTTGGTTTTCATGCCTGTGGGAGATGCCCTTCAAGAGACCAGGCAGGTTGGGTGTTTCTCTAACTTTGATTGTACCAAATCGGAGAATGTTGTATCATACCAACATCCAGTCTCTTACCTTCACAGAATAGATGTTTAGAGGGAATTACTTTGTTCATTTGGATTCTATAATGAAGTGTCTGAGGTTGTTCGATCTTCTAGGAACACATCCAACAGAAGATCCGTAAACTGTTATTAGCCAAGTAGACTTGTGAAAGCCATTGCTTATATCTGGGGGGTAAGCAACAAGAAAGACATTTGTTTGGGATCTAATGGGAACGTATGACTTTAACTGGCCCCTGCCTGAGAGGATGCTGGGTCTGATAGATCTTGCTCTGACCCGGCATAGTATTTCTTCAGGGTTTAAATGGAGGAGGTTTGCTGAGGACAAAGCCCTAGATCCCTTTTGTTGATCTGCACACAAACTGCTTTAATTCCTTCTACATTTTTAAATCTGGTCCCAAAACTGACTCTTAGGGAGCATCTCCATGCACTTTGCGCTTGTCAATATCATGTAGAAAAACCCCATCTCTATATAGGCTTTAGTTGTTGGATATATATGGACCTTTTTTTCAGCTGAAGCCCAACATCGGGCCACTTGCAGTTTAATGGGATCTCCTCATGTGTTCCCACCTGATAAAAGCCCACTGTGTTTTTAAATAAGAATTTATACCAGTGAAATCTTGCCTCACCAATCTGCTACATTTTTTTTAAGGGTTTAATTAATCTGGGGATAATGGTGAGCTGGTGGATATAGTGTATTTGGATTTTCAGAAAGCATTTGACAGATTGCCACATGAGAAACTCTTGAGAAAATTTAAAAAGTCATGGGATAGGAAGTAATGTCGTATTGTGGATTGCAAACTGGTTAAAAAATAGGAAACAGAGTAGGACTAAATGTTCACTTTTCTCAGTGGAGATGCCTCAGTGGAATGTCTCAAGGATCTCTATTGGGACCAATGCTTTTTAATATATTTATAAATGATCTGGAAAGGAATACGACGAGTAACGTGATCAAATTTCCAGATGCACAAAATTATTCAGAGTTGTTAAATCACAAGCAAATTGTAAAAGATTGCAGGAGGATCTTGTGAGACTGGGCATCCAAATGGTAGATAGAATTTAATGTGGACAAGTGGAAAGTTCAGCACATAGAGAAAAGTTATTCACACTGTAGTAGATTCTATTTTAGGAGTTACCACCCAGGAAAAAAATCTGAGTGACATAGTGGAAGAAACATTGAAATCCTTGGCTTAGTTTATGGCGGCAGTCAAGAAAGCAAACAGAATGTTGGGAATTATTGGGAAAGGAATGGAGAATGTCATAATGCCTCTGTATTGCTGTTGCGTCCGTCGGTCGCAGATGGCTGCAACCGCTCTGCCTCACCTCTCTTTTACCTTTCTCCTCCTCCTCCTCCTTCGGAAGGATGGCTGCCCCCGCTGCTGTTTGCCGAACCCCTCGGCGTCTCCGAGCCAGTATGGGCGTCCCCGTCTGCCTTTCTTCTTCCTGAGGCCTCCTAGGGCATGCACATGCTGTTAAACACATCATGGCGGGAACCTCAGGGGCGGCCCTACTGCATGACATCAGTACCTCCGAGTATTTAAACCTCTGCTCTGCTCCAATACAACCAGTTAGCAAGGACTTCGGTTTTGCTATTCTGACCGCTTCTAAGCTGCTCGCTTGGATTCCTCACTACTCTCTGGGGTATTTCACTACCTACTGAAGCTCTGGGTACTCCCTCCGGCGTTATTCAGCCTAACCATCAGGACACCCGCCCCCTCGGGGGTCTTGTCTGCTTTATTCCAGGTACCCTTGGTGCTCCTAGGTACTCGCTCCTCGAGGGCCTATCCTGCACCTCGGACCATGGGTCCTTCTCTTCACTCAACTACTGATGGAAGCTATCATCGCTGATACCCTGTGAGTACTACTACGCTCCAAGCTCTCCTCACTCCACCCTTCAGGTTCACGGCCTATCCCGCGCTGCGGAACACTACTGGATCTTCACTACATCTGGGTGAGATCATCAACTACATCACTACTGAGACTATCTGGAGCCTTACTGTGATATCGCTGGACTACAGCACTGTCCGTTCCTCGGACAAGTATCATCTTCATCACAGCAGTATAATAATAAAGCTTCCTTTCCTTTGTGTCCGCTTGCTATTGAGTCTAGCCTATCATTGTGGTTCCCCACAGGGTCCCTTCCCGTGGGAGGAGTCATTGCCACTTCGACCAAGAGTCCACAATATGCCACAAACCCAACAATTGCTCTGTGGTGAGGCTGCATCTCAAAAAAGATATAGTTGTGTTGGAAAAGGTATAGAAAAGGGTGACCAAAATGAGGAAAGGCTAGAGGTTAGGGCTATTTAACTTTGGAGACGAGATGGCTCAGGGGCGATATGTAGAAGTCTATAAAATAATGAGTGGAATAGAACAGGTAAAGGTAAATCAGTTATGTAATTTTTCAAAAATGTACAAAATGTAGGGGACACTCCTTGAAGGTGGTAAGTAGCACATTGAAAACAAATCTGAGAAAATTATTTTTCACTTAATGCAAGATTAAGCTCTAGAATTCATTGCCAGAGCATGTGGTTAAGGCATTTAATGTAGCTTGGTTTAAAAAGATTCGGACAAGTTCCTGGAGAAGTGTATAAACTTTTATTAATCTACTAAACTTATAGGTGAATTTTCAAAGGAGTTACACATGTAAATGTAACATACTATCGTAACAATTTTCAAAAGCCATTTACCCACATTAAGTGCACTTAACATAGATAAAACCTATGGAAAATTCAATGGCATATATTGTAACAATTTTCAAAAGTCCACTTGCATGCATAAAGTGCATTTACATGTGTAAAACCCAGTTTTAAGTGTATAAATGCTTTTGAAAGTCAGGCCCCCTGGAGAATCCCCACTACTTATCACTGGGCGGTAGCAACACGGGATATATTTTAATGTTTGGGTACTTGCCAAGTATTGTGACCTGGATTGGCCAGTGTTGGAAAAAGGACACTGGGCTTGATGGACCCTTGGTCTGACTCAGTCTGGCAGTTCTTATGTTCTTATAGAAGGTAATATTTTTGGTGGTTGCTTCAGCCTGCAGAATTGGTGAACTCTAGGCCCTAGCCAGTTTATACTAAGTGTTATCATAACAACGTGCTGCTGCATATTCATTCTAAGTTTCTTCCTAAAGTGATGACGGATTACAGAGAAAATTATTTTTCAATCAACACATAATTAAGCTGGGTTTTGAAAAAGGTTTGGATAAGTTCCTAGAGCAGAAGTCCATAAACTGTTATTAATCAATAAGGGTTAGGAGCTTGGGATCTATTCATTTATGGGTACATTTTCAAAAGCCGGCATGTGCCAATACTGGGAGATCTGCCCTTGGCCAGGCATTTTCAAAGGTCCGCGGCCACACAGGTATCTCCCGGTATGCGTGGAAGAGCCGGCAAAATAAAAAGGGGCGGGGTCAGGCTGGGCCAGGACAGTGCCACTAGATGCTGGCCCGCTGAAGCGCATGCTGGCAGCCAGCCCGCGCAACGTACAACTGCTCGGGAGAGCGTGTAAGTTTTGCGGGGGAAAAAAAAGTCACATAGGGGTTTTAGGGGTCGGGGTGGAGAGGGGAAAAGAAGGCAGGGTAGGTAGGGGTTTTAGTAAGTTTCCTCCCAGTCCGCTCCTTTTGTTGCATGTGTGCGCGGGTAGCGGATTTTATAACATGCGCACATGTTATAAAATCAGCGCGTCCATATGCGTGCGCCGGGAACCGTGCGCACATAGCCGCCTGCGCGCAAGCTTAAAAATTCACCTTTTAATGTTTGGGTTCTTCTTGGGTACTTGTGACCTGGGTTGGCCACTGTTGGCCACGGGCTACTGGGCTTGATGGACCCTTGGTCTGACCCAGTATGGCATGTTCTTATATTCTTATGCACGCCTTAAGCTGTCAGTGCTCCTAGCAACATTTTTTTCCCACACGTTCATAGAGATGAAAAAATCCTGTACACTTTGGTTTGTTTGTAAAAGAGCCCTTAGAAGGACCTTCAGCTGTTGGTTTCCTTTAACCTTAGCAGAGCTGGCTTGCTGTAACCAAGCTCCCCATTTCTAGTTGGATAGCAGATTGTATCTTTTCGTTAGAGCTCAGCAGGTCTGACGTTAGACGGGCATATCAAGGCTCGTAAGTGTAGAGCAATGACTGTGCCAGCAGCCCATATAAGATCCTCCTCCTCCACTGAGGAGCTTGAAAGGCTGTGACATGGACTTCAGCCCAAATGTTTACTTCTTATTGTTGGGATTATCCCTCGGGATTAGTATCCCCAACCCAAACACTACCTACTTAGGCTAAGAGCTTATAATTACTTAGGTTCAGAACCATTTGCCAGTTGTTCTATATTTCTATGCCTCTCTCTGCGTTCCCCGGCCCTTACCATGTTATTCCCTGTTAAAATGTATTTTCCAAGCTTTTGTTGTGATGTAAACCGATGTGATGTACACACTAACACTGGTATAGAAAAGGCGTTAAATAAATAATAAATAAATAAACCTATAAGTCACAACTCATTGGGCATAAGAAAATATGCCAAGCTTTATTTAGAAAAACTGTGCATCTCTTGTTAGCATAAGTATGTGAACCCAGCTCTGTCTTTATATGAGATAAGAAAAGAAAAACCCAAATGAATTAAAGCCTCATCATGATTGTATCTGAATCAAATTCTTGATTGTACCAGGAATATCTCTGGCATGAAAATCTCCGATGGCCGGTTGAATGTCCCCAATGTAGATTTTGGTGTTTGGCAAGGTCTTCTCCCTCTTTCTCTCTCTCTCCTGTGCACCGTGGCCTCTGCTCATGAAGCACTGCAATCTTCTTGGTTGCACTTCAGGTGCTGGTGCAAATCAAGTCCCAGTTGCAAAAGTCTGTTTCCTTATTGATGCTCGTGGTATTTTTGCCCACATCGGAGTGATTTTGCCATCTGACAAAATGCATCTAATATGCAACATTAGACAGACAGGACCCATGATCACTTTGCTCCTGATGTCAGTTTTCCAGAAGGCACATCCTGGCAATATCCCAACGAGTTTATCATTAATTCATCATCTGCTTCTGAAAGAAGCACAAGTGGCTTGTTTAATTCCATTGTAATGGTTTCTCGGGTTCTTACCAGTTCTTCTCGCTAATTGGCTGGAGTTGTAGGTTGGTATGACTTGGACCTGGCCACGCAGTGACTTTCTGACCTTTGACATTTGCATTGTTCATGAACTATGTCACACTATTCGGCCTTTTACTCCCACCAACTCACTACATCTTGCTTTTAGCAATTTCTCCGTTCTTTCCTTCACAAAAGACAGGAAGCCTTTGGTGTCACAGAGAAGAAAAAGAAAAAAATACCTCTCTAAATCTGATTTTTAAACCTTGAGGTCCATATTCAAAAGCCATCTAGACAGATAACTCAAGTTATTCATCTAAATGGAAAATTTTGCATAATCAGCCACCTATCCAGCCGGATCAGTGGCTATAGTTTAGCCAGATAAAATAGGGGTGTTTTGCAGAGAGGGTGAGTTATCCGGCTAACCTAGCTGAATATCGGAGTAGGCTAACTAGATAACTTTAGGCCTGCTTTAGATCTAGATTTAGATTTTAGATTTTAGATCTAGATTTAGATTTTAGATCTAGATTTAGATTTTAATCTAGATTTTAATCTAGATTTTTAATCTAGATTAAAATTAGATTAATTAGATTTTTAATTAATTAAAATTAATTTAATTAATTAAAATTAATTTAATTAAAAAAATTAAAATTAAAAAAAAATTTAATTTAATTAATTAAAATTAAAATTAATTAAAATTAATTTAATTAATTAAAATTAGATTAATTAGATTTTTAATCTAGATTTTAGATCTAGATTTTTAGATTTTAGATCTAGATTTAGATTTTAGATTTAGATTTGTTTGTTTAAATGTTTAAATGGTAAAGTTTATTATAATTACACCCCTGTTTCTTGTGAACCAGCATGATGGGACCACCGTCTTGAATGTTGGTATATAAAAAAGTTAAATAAATAAAAATAAAATAAATCTACCCCGATCAAAGGTAATGTGCTTTTTATTTATGTAGGTATTCACACAACTTTTTTTGTGGGTTGGGGGTGCTGATCCCTTCCACTCTGTCATTTCTTATTTTGGCATGGATAAAAAACATTTTCTTGCCATTCTCCTCCCCACCTGCAATCAAAATTCTATATAGCAGGTTCCCATGACCCCCAGAAACCCTGCTGGGAGCAAGGGAACATCCTATCTGTTCCTGCTGCTTCCAGTGCTTATCTGATAGGACAATCTACCTGCAGCCGGATCACTTTAAGCAAGTATATTTAGTGGGACATTAGCCGATGACTTGTCCACTATCTGCCCCCCCCCCCCCCCCCCCCCCATTTCTGTCCATACAGATTATATTAAAGTTAGGAAGAAGACCAATTGCTACTACTAACACCATTACTGTTTAGACTCTGACTTGCAATGTGATGTAGGTTTATTCACTCTGACCTTTAGGGTCTGTTTGAGGGGTAGAATCCAACTTTGTCCACTCTAGGCCTAGAATATTATTTCTGGTTGTCTTCCAACATGAAGGAAAATTTTTGTGATCATTTTTCCACCTCTTTTTTTTTTATGTCGGATGGCAGTCCTTTGCTAGAAAACCCATGTGTATGACAGAGAAAGAAAGTTACAAACCTGTAATTGGTGTACTCCAAAAACAGCAAGGTAATTAATCACGCATGTCCTCCTTTCTCCCCTTCTGGAGTTTTAATTTAGCTGTTTTGTAATATTGAGAGGGAACTGCATGGGAAATCCCATGCATGCCCAGGAAAGCTTTTTTTAGGCTTCTCCAGAAATCTCACTGTCTGGGTGATAACTAGTTACCAGCATAGGGAACTAATTATCCTACTGTCCTCTGAGAACAGCTGTTAGTAGTAAGCAACCTTGATTTCCTCATCTGACTGTTGATGTCTTTCCAAGTTGGGTATCTTTGCTTGAGAAAACACCTCACACACACCAGACTGCAGAGGGACAAACCCAAACCCACTTCCCCTCTTCCCGGCTGTGGATGATGATGTCTTTCTTGTGGTTCTCTTGGCCCATAACCTCAGGTCATCTTTGATGCCTCTCTCTCCTTCAATACAAACATCTCAAATACCGCTAAATCATAAGTCTTCCTCTGCATCGCGACTCTCCTTTTCTGAGCATGCTACCAGAAGGCTTGTCCATTCTTATTGCCTCCTGAGACTACCGCATCAAGCTCTTCCACTGAATCATTTTTCTGCACTGCAAGCAATTCAAAATTTGGCTGCCTGACCCATCTTCCGTCCACCTTGCTATGGCCATCTAATTGCTCTTCTCAAGTCACTACATTGACTTCCTCTCCACTTCTGCGTACAGCTCAAGTTCCTCGGACTCGTCTACAAATACATTCGTTCTTCAGCTCTTCATTACCTATCTCATTTCCCTTCCTGCTCCCTTCCTTGTGAACTCTGTTCCATCAAGCAAGCCCCTCTTATCTGTGCCCGTCTCCATTGTTGACTCCTGACTCTGTGCTTTCTACCATGTTGTGCTGTATGCCTGGAATAGATTTCCTGAGTCGGTATATCATGCTTTCTCTCTGGCTGTGTTCAAATCCAGCTTAAAAATCTCACCTTTTCAAAACTGCTTTCAAATCCTAACTGTTTCTCTACAATAAATATACTTTCAAGGACTATCTTCATGTATTTTTGTCTTGACTAGATTGTAAGCTCTATGGAGCAAGGACGGTCTCTCACGTGTGTCTATACAGTGCAGTAGTAAAAGGAGAATGGTCAAAACAAAGTCATATACCAAGCTTGATTCCCTCTGAGACCTTAGCTAAGACACTTAGAGGTCTGTTTTAAAAGTGTTGCTCGCTCAAAAATGCCCACATACATGCATATGTGAGCTGTGCGCAAGCAATGTAGATTTTTAAAAGTTGCAAATTACTTGCATATATATACCCGTGCGTGCATGAAAACTAAGGTGGTGGTAAAGGGGTATGGGTGTTCTGGGGCGTAACTCCGTATTTTAAAACCGAAAATCGTAGCACATTATTGGATATCTGCATAACTTTACTACTGATCCTGAATGAGCAAATCTGTAGATCTCAAGCTTTAGGAGTTATAGGACAGGGTGAGGGGTCTGGGTCAATTGGGCAGTGTGCAGGATGAAGAATCCGAGGGGCCTGAAAGACCTCAATATTAACTAGACAAACTGGTGGACTAACTGGAAAACTGGGGATGTGCCTTGCGCTAGCATGTTTTAAAATCTGCTTACATATGCATGTAAAAGCTGATAAAGTCCTATGGAACACGAGCGCTAGCTGTGCTCGAGTAACCTCTTAAAATTAGGAGCATATTTACGCACACTTCGTGTATTTTAAAACATACAAGCAAAAGTGGTGCACGATTTAAAATTCCAGCGTATCTTCGTTCGCTTGCCGATACGTATCGGCGCATGCGTGCTCATTTTAAAATTACGATCTTAATTTTCCTCTGCTGAAACTTATATTGTAAACTCTCTGTGGCAGGAACATTGACAGGATTACAATTACCTTTTTCAGTACTGCTTGCTGTTATAGATTATAAATATAGGATTGTTTCATTTGCATTAATAATATTGAATATAATAGGGGTTGTGGGTTGGCATTTCTTACAATAGATTAGTAAGTTAGATATATCATAAAATGCAATGCAGCTGGCATTTATCTACCCTTTAATGTCTAAAGCTCCAAAATTGTTTTCTTGGCTGTGAAATGCAAAACTCTGTAAGCATTTATTACAATTAGAAAGTCCAAGTGTGTTTCGTCTTTTTAAATTTTATATTACTTAAAAAAAAACAAAACAAAAAACAAACAATATTTGTGCTGTATACCTGAGATTCAAAATGCTATGATGGTGGATTTATTTATGAATAATTGTTGTGTTCCGCGGTTGCGTCCGTCCGCGACCGCATCCCCCTACCTGACTGGGCTGGCGGGGCGCTGCGGCAGCATTGGGTGGATTATGAGTGCTGAGGACTGTAGGTCTCCGCGCGCCGGCCCCCGGGCTTGGGAGCCGACCCTGCTCCCTCCTCGCGGTATTGGGTAGCTTCCCCCGTGTGTCGGGAATCCAAGATGGCCGCCACCATCTGAGGCGCGAGGCCGCGCCTCCTCACTAGAATTAAAGGGACCTAAGCCCTTTAATTACCTATAGCTGCTGCCAATGAACCAGAGCAGAGGAAGTATAAAAGGAGGCTTCCCCTGCTCATTCCTTGACTTGGTAACGTCCTTCGTCATCAGGTCTGCTTGCTTCAGTGAGTTCTTGTACTTCGGATCCTTGTTCCTGTCTTGTCTTGGTGTTCCTGATTTTGGATCGGCTAGCGGTGATTCCTGGTGTGTGACTTCGGACTGGCAAGTGGCGATCCCTTGGTTTACGACCTCGGACTGATAAGCGGCGACCCTCTGGTACGTGACTTCGGACTTCTTCTGGACCATCGTCTCCAAGGGCCCACCTAAGTCCCAGCAGTCTGGGTCCCTACGGGCTCCTCCTGGGGGGACCGCGGACTTCCAATGGCGAAGACTCCATTCTTCTCCATGACGTCACGACTCTCCGTCTGCTTCCACAGTCGCCTCAGTCTCCAGTGCCGAGGGTCAGCTGGTTGCATCTTCTGTTCTGCCTCGCCACCCGACGGGAGAACCTACGGATCTTCCTCCTAAGGTACACCATCCTCCCGTCGGCCCAAGGGTCCACAAGCCTGAGCATAACAAATAATAATGGTCACTGGCATGCTGAAGTACTCGTTTAGACTGCTGAATGAACATAGAGAAAAGAATCTTGAATTACGTTTCTTGACTTTTTTTGCTTATCAGTATACCTGGAATGAAATTAGTAAAGATGCATTTGATTCTTCCATTTTTGTAAGACCTTTCTTCTGATAAGTATTTCTGTGTTCTGACCACAGTATGTGGTATTAAAAGAAAATCTCCTTTCTGCCATTGTTTCTGTATAATAAGTGCTGGAGGATGCCTCATTTTTTTGTTTTTGGTTAACTGGCAGCTTTTATTTAAATCTATGTTCCACATCCAACTGGATTCTGTTGGATTCAAATAAATCATCTACCCTTCCCCAGAGAGACGTGTGGAAAAGTATTTTTCTAACTCTCGGGTTGTCAAAAAAAAGAAAAACACAGAAAAAATCCTGAACATAGCAAAAGAACATCTGGTATTACAGCCTTCAAACCCTGACAATGACGGAAATGATTAATTTTAAACCATCTCCAACTCTTTAGTTTAATCATTTGATGAGCCGCTATTCAGGAAACATCAAAGTGAAAAACAAAAGTAAAGTAAAATGCCTTTAATACAAATCTTAGAGCCAAGCAAACAAACAGCAATGCATAATCAAGATACATTTTTATTTCTTTAAGAACCTTTTAGGTTTTGTGGTCAACATTCATGTAGTGCAATATATGTAACCATATACAAGCTAATCCAAATGGAAAGTCGCAATTGTGTTTTATTGTTAGAATCCATCGTGGGCAGAGTAAGGAGAGATTTCCCATTAGAATAAATTAACTAAAGGATAGAGTAATATAGAAATTAGAAAAATAAAATCTGCTGGAGCTTTCATTTCTGTAATGCAGTCATTTGCAGCTGATGGCCAGACTGGCATCTGTACCCTAGCCCAGCGTGTCTTTGAATGCTGTGTATGTTGTCTGCGTCATAATGTTCATGTTTTAATGTTCCCTGCTTAGAAGACCACCTTGTTTAGATGAGTGGGCTACAAGAGCTTCGAAAGAAAGAAACAAATGTTCTTGAAACCCTCAAAATTGGACTTACTGGAAACACTTTCTGCAGTTCAACTTGTCACTAAAATCATATTGGCATTGCTGTCAAAGATCATAAGGTTCATTAAACATCTCAGCATTTGTCTTGGGAAAGGTGTGTGGACAAGAGGACTTGTTTAGGGTCCTTCCAGCCCCGTAATTTTAGGAACCCTTCAAGTTTCTTTCCAAATATTTGTCTTTAGCTCCAAGAAAATAACAGCAAGTAATAAAGTATAAAAACTAGAAGAAAGATCTAGGATGCGAAGAGCCTTTGACAGCCCAACCCTAATTTCCCATCCATGATGCATCCCAGGAGCTGTCATCTTTTGAATATTTAGAAGAGAATGTTTCAGCGTGCATGTGCCCCGTGTATATTATGTGCAGTGTAGAGAACAGACAACTGAGCATCAATAGTTTGTTAGTTGTGTATGAGGACGGGTTTCTATTCTAGGCTGCACTTCCAGGATCTCAGAGGCTGTGTTATGAGAGAGAGGAGTTTTGTCTTTAGGGAGGCCTCTGGAGTGAAAAAGCAATTCTTTTATAATCATCTGTGAATATCAGTCGGCTTGTAAATAATAGCTGACTGTTGCACAGGAGCATGAGTGGCAAGTTCCAAGGAAGAACTCCAGGTGGTTTCGTACTTGCTTTTGATAAGCTCTGCAGATGGAGGACCTGATTTGTGTACAGGTTTATAGAGGCCGTGGTGACGCGTTCTCTTGGTCTCAGAAAGTGCACTGTGAGCTAATGAAAAGCCAAACGGATCACGCCGGACGGTAATGCTCTCGTTGTAACCATAGAAGAGGAGCAGCTGATGTAAATAGTGCAGACACCCCTCTCCATTAGCACCTGGATGGAGACCTGCTCATTTCATGCGGCCTGCTGAAGCCAGCGAAGACCACACGCACGTTTTTATACAGCACTCGCATACTCTGTGTTCCCAAAATGGAATGCAGGGCTGAGAGGAAAGGGGTTTGCTAAGGAGCTGGCTGCCATTTTTAAAGCATTTTCTTTCTGGTTTCTTTTTGCTTAAAATAAAGCAATGGGGTGCAAAAAAATGCTTGAGACCATTTTTAAAATATCTTAAGATATATTTATTTTAAATGATTTGTATATCTTTCCCCAAGAGGAAATTAGCATGTGGGCCATGTGGAATAATTTTCTGTGGAAAACGTGACCATATCCCTCCTCGTCTTTCCCTGAGGTCACGTTTCAGCTGTTTGAGTACTTTACTTAATCGTTGCTTCTTCCGGCACAGGATTGTCACAGATTTATCACATTGGGTGTGGCAAGAGAAGATAAATCTTTTCAAGCCGTGGAAACATTGCAGGGTCTTGCTGTGCAAATAAAGAGCCGGGGTCATTGCAGGTAGTGAAACTCTCTTACGGGAGCTGTGACCCGAATAAAAACGATAAACTTGTCTTTCATTTATGGTACTGAATATTTGCTTTTAATTTAACTATTTAAAAAAAAAAAAAAAAAAAAAAAAGGTAATTGGAGAAACGTGCAGCTAGATTGGATAATCTTATCATGGCTTCAAGCAAACCAGTTATTAAGTAACGGTGCCTATTTTCAATTACTATTGCTTTAATGCTAATTTTCCTGAAAAGCTATGAATCTGCACTGTGCTGTTTTGGCTACAAGTGGATTTTATATTCCAACTGGGATGCCTCCATGAGTGATATTTTTATTTATGCAGATTTCATTCAAAGTGAATCACAAAATGAAAACACAAATTACAAAGACTACAAGTTCCACAATCAGCATTAATGTAGCTCTCCCCCGTACCCCTAGAACCCCTATTACTCTGCCCCATATCCTTCAGCCATGCCATCAGTCGCGTTTCAAAATTTACCCTCCCACTATTAGCCTCATTGAGCCACCAAATTTGGAGAAACCTGGGCAAAAACCTAGGCTTTTACTTTCTCTTATAAGCTCAAATACTCCAGATGAATATTAAGTGAGACTGCGTTCCAAAGTGCTGGACCAATCTACATAAACATCTGTTTTTTTTTCCTAATAAATCCCAACTTAATTTCCAGTGTTGCAGGCACAGTCAGCTGACCTTGCTGTGAAGATCGTAAGGCCTGCAGGGGGATGAAGCTATCGAGGACCCATCTGGTAAAGGCACTTATAAACCAATGATAAGATTTTGAACTTAATTCGCCGAACAGGCAGCTAGTGTTGTATGGTCCTTTGCCCTGACCAACATCCTTGCTGCAGTGCTGTGGCGGGAAATGCAGGCATTCTATCAATCTTAGGTGGATGCCATGAAATATGAAGTTGGTGCAACAAAAGAGAAGGCCCAGGACCCACTGTGAGTTGGGAACTTGTAATAAATCTGTCCTTAACGAGCGAAAGATCCCTGATGAGTCTGAGAGAGGGAAGTTGGAAGATCTCCAGGAGCTTAGATTATATAATGATGGACCTCATCCAGTGTTTTCCCACAATAGCCCAGGGCTTCCCAAACCTGTCCAGAGGACCCCACAGGCAGTCGGGGTTTCAGGATATCCACAACGAATATGCATGAGATAAAATTGCATATACTGAGTCTCCATGGTATGCAAATGTATCTCAAACCTGACTGACTGTGGGGTCCCCCGGACAGGTTTGGGAAGCCCTGACCCTAACCCTTGACTAACTTTCTGAATGTAGAGAAGACTGTGGGTTCTTACTAAGAGGAGGGGGGGGGGGGGAATATAGAGGTTTGAACAATGGGACGTCACACTAATACATCTAAACTGTGTTAAAATCCTATCCACCAGCTATCGGGAAGAAGCTTAACAACTGTTGCGATCGTCGCTGCCCGACGTCTCCACTACGCCCACCTTATCGCTTTGGCGACTCCCTCTTTGCCTGTTGGAAGTTTGGCTGCTGTGGCGTCCTCGTGCCGTCCTCCTCCGGCATCTCCGGACCGGCTAGACGCTGCATACCGCCATGTTTCCCCGGAGCCTAGGGGCACGTACGCGGCCCCAGCTGAAGTAGGAGCAATGGCGCGAACCTCAGGGGCGTCCCCCTGGAGTGACGTCATCCGCACCGGATAGTTAAGGTCTCGGAAATTGCTAACAAGTCGAGTTAGCAAGGGATGGGTTACTCTACCTAAGCTACTCTGCCTCTACGGACTTATCAGGGGTACCCGCTCCTCGGGGGACCTCGCTTTCTCTCTTGCTTTTCAGATCACAGTCTGGAACCGGTACTCGCTCCTCGAGGGCCCTCGTCTCCAGATTTGCTACTAAATACCACTTCTGCCAGGAAGTCATCGCTGCCTACAACACCAGTGAGTTACCATCTCTCTCTCAGAGCTTTCCCTGGAACCAGGTACTCGCTCCTCGAGGGCCTACTTCATTCCAGCGCTTGGGCTGCTTTTAAGCGACTGTTGTGTGAGAGTTACCACCAGGTTCTATCCATGAACCCTGCATCCCCTGCCTACTCACTATATTCAGTTTCTCTACAGCTCAGATATCCAGGATCGCTTTTCCAGTATCTGAGGGACTACAGCCCAGCCGGGCACTTCCAGCGCACTACTGCCACCTCTTTCTTTCTTTCCAGTATTTATATGACATCTATCCTAAATGGATCTAGGTGCCTTACATTAAAACGAAGCACAGGTTCAACATTACGTCAGAATTAGAATCGATCAGAGTAAAATTGCATATCTTTAAGAGTATCCGTAAAATACACAGCCTTACACCGCTAGGCAGGATTAGTTTTCCCTAAGCGGATCTCTCTGCACTTTTTCACATGACATTTTCCCCAGTCTGACAAGGGCCTTCAGCTTGTGCTTTAACTACTTTGACTATTTTTTGTGTCCTCTGCGAATCTGATTACCGCACTCACTGCTGCCTTTCCTGATCGGCGATGAATAAGTTAAGCCACATTGGTCCCGGTACAGATCCCTGGGGCACCCCACTGTTTACTTTTCTCCGGTGGGAAAACTGACCTTTTTGGCTTACTCTTTGTTTCCTATCATTTAGCCACTTACCAATTGCCTGCTATCCCCTGACTTTTATTTCCTGAGAAGTCTCATGAGGGACTTTATCAAACGCCTTCTGAAAATCCAAATACACTATATTGATTGGCTCACCTTTATCCACATGCTTATTCACACCTTCAAAACTTCTAATAGGTTAGTAAGGCATGACCTCCCTTTGCTAAATCTATTCCAGCTTTTCCTCATTAGTTCATGTTTGGATGGGCAGACTAGATAGGCTGTATGGGTTTTTTTTTTCCTCTGCTATCATATGTCCATGTTTCTATCCATATGGACAATAATTTTGTTCTCAACAGTAGCTTCCACCATTTTACCCATCACTAATTGCAGGCTCACCGATCTGTAGACCCATTGTTCTAGAATTTCCACTGAAAATTGCTTCCTGCGCATTATTTATACTTTGAGGGTAAGTTTCGAGCATCCTGCATAACTTATGCTGCAAATTGATGCATAAATTGCACCAAATTTCAGTGTAAACTTACGCACTTATGTTGGCTTTTAAAATTTATTCCACCAAATCTACCCAGTACAAGTTATACCTACTATTTGGTGCACACAAAATTTTCCTGAAAATGTACATGCATGGGGTCAATGTAAATGCAGACCCCACCCCAACTCCATCCCTGGACCATCTCTGCTCAGTCTGGGTAAATTTAAACACAAAAACCTCCCAGAGAACTAAACCAATAAACTCCTAAGCAAGTAGCCTAACCCCTTTTCTCTGAACTCAGTATCAGCAGAAATGTAGAAAGCTTTAATCTACTGCCACCCGCCACGCAATGGGCCCCAAGCAGTATCGGACAACAGCGCAGTTGCGCAATCATTTACCAGTTCAGTTGTGTACTACCTCCTACTACATTTAATAATCTTACACAAGGGGAGCTGACCTGGAGGAGAGCCGCGCTGGTAATATCGAGGCGCGGTGTGAGCCGCACAGCAGAAGGGACGCCGAGACGGAGGAGCAGTGTCCAGACCCCGCCTTCCGTGACGTCATCATCGCGCTGCTGTCCCCTATTTAAACCGAGGACAGCGGCGGAGAAACGGGAGCTGACCTGGAGGAGAGCCGCGCTGGTAATATCGAGGCGCGGTGTGAGCCGCACGGCAGAAGGGACGCCGAGATGGAGGAGCAGTGTCCAGACCCCGCCTTCCGTGACGTCATCATCGCGCTGCTGTCCCCTATTTAAACCGAGGACAGCGGCGGAGAAACGGGAGCTGACCTGGAGGAGAGCCGCGCTGGTAATATCGAGGCGCGGTGTGAGCCGCACGGCAGAAGGGACGCCGAGACGGAGGAGCAGTGTCCAGACCCCGCCTTCCGTGACGTCATCATCGCGCTGCT
The DNA here is from genome assembly GCF_901001135.1 of Rhinatrema bivittatum. Lineage (NCBI taxonomy): Eukaryota > Metazoa > Chordata > Amphibia > Gymnophiona > Rhinatrematidae > Rhinatrema > Rhinatrema bivittatum. Next base: position 292,733,514 of record NC_042621.1, read on the forward strand.
GTCCCCTATTTAAACCGAGGACAGCAGCGCGCAGCCGCCGGCGCGCCGAAGCCGCGCGCCAAAGGGGCGCGCCCCTGGGCGATTTTTTTTTTTTTTTTTTTTTTTTTCTGACTCTTTCATCGTTGGATATTTCCTACGTTTGGATGGGAAAGAAAAGAAAAATTAAGATGGCGATATCAACACCTGTAAGAGGAGACGTCACAGGCCCGATGGACCAACATCTTATTCGGAGGGTGAGTCAGAACACTAGAGAAGTCATACCGGACATCTCTTTTTCATCAGGAGCCTCCGGTAGTCCAGCCACCGACCAGTCCCCTAATGTAACTGCTGGGAATAGTGGGGCCAGTGGAGGGTCTGACCCTAGGATTGAGGCATTAACATCGCCGGGACCCAGAGTTCAGATACCAGGACTACAGGAAGGGTCTAGAAATAATAATGATAGTGATTTGGGACATGTGTTTCCTAGTGATTTAAATGATGAAGAAGTCCCCCCTGATAACATCACACTGGTGGATGTGTGGAGGGTGGTTTCTAAAATGGAAAGGTTATTATCCCTTTCCATGAGTCAGTCCACCACCACGGCATTGGAAACTAAGAAACAATTGGAGGATCACAATAAAAGAATTGTTTACTTAGAAACTGTGACAGAGTCAAATCTGTCACAAGTTGCAACTCTACAAGCTACTAGTACAGCATGTATAAAGGATTCTTTAATTTTGTATAAGAAGTTAGAGGGATATGAGAACATTCTAAGGAGAAATAATTTGAGGTTTCTAAATTTCCCATGTATCAGACTAATATCTGCACAAGAATTATTAAGTAAATATGCTAGGGAAATTTTGGGTATAACCAAGGAATTAACAATTTCTAAAATGTTTTATTTACCTATAAAAAAAAGGGATATCTCAACACCTGAAGGTGGTATTGATGTTTTAGTACCAGCTAGTCCCAATCTAACTGATTTCCTGGAATCATCCAATGATAATATCCAATCAAGAGCCACATTGTTAGTGACTTTTGGTTTGGAAAATGAGAAAAACCTCATTCTCCAGAGATACTTTAGAAATAAAGAAATCTTATTTTGTGGTCAGAAAATTCAAGTGTTTCCGGACGTTTCCAAAGACACTCAAATGAGGCGGAAACAGTTTTTGAATTTGAAACAGAGGGTGGTTGCCTTGGGAGCCACCTTTTTTCTCAAATTCCCCTGCAAATGTTTAGTTACTTATCAGAGTAATAGATTTGTGTTTCTGGAACCACCTCATTTAGAAACATTTCTTGCAGACAAGGGTGGATAGACAAAGAACCCCCCTCCATGAAAGGGGAATCTGGAATAATTAAAAGGCAATCTCCTAAAAGAACTCATTAATATGAGATATTATTTTTTGTGTAACAAGTTTTTCTTTATTATACTCCCCATAAAGTGGGCTGATTATTGTATCCACATGACATGAAGTGGGCAAATGTATGTTTTCTTAAACCTTTGATTGATGTGAAGCAATATTTTCCTTTTCCTTTTTGCATTGTAAAATGTTTGAAAGAAATTCAATAAACTATAAATTAAAAAAAAAAATAATCTTACACAAAAACAATTCTTTAAAAACCCACACATCCATCAATCTCATTGGAAATACCTCAGATCTGTGGTGGATTTGTCTCAATACTACCACTACCACTACCACTACCACCAATACCGAATTGTCAAACTGCATATGCTTCACAGGTTGAAACCTTTACTATCTGCTCATGATATTCAGTCTGTCTTGCAAGCTCTAGTATTTACTGGGATGGATTATTGCAACTCTTTACTCATTAGCCTTCCAGCCAATGTTTTGCGAGCTCTATAGATTGTGTAGAATTCTGCTGTGAGGATCCTATTGGCTCTTAGGTCATGTGATCATAGAACTCCAGCTCTTCAGTCTCTTCACTGGCTACCAGTTAAAAGGCGCATTAAATATACCATTATGATGTTGATTCACAAGTTATTAAATAACAACTCTGCACCTTAGATAAATTAAATTTTAAGGATTTATGTTCCCGCTCTTAGCACCCGTTTCAAAGTTCTATGCTCTGCCAATACACAGTTGCTTGAGGTTCCATCTTTTTGCTTAGTTCATCTAGCAGAAACCCGGGAACAGGCCTTTTTTGTGATAAGACCATCATTGTGGAATACGTTTCCTGATTATGACAGGAACTTAATGTGTACCTCTACTTTCAGAAAAGCTGTGAAGGCTTTTTTCTTTAAAGAAGCCTTTGGTGAGAAAGCACCTGCTTAGGTTCTCTGGTTAAGTCTGGTTATACTCGTTGGGAAGTGTTTATTTATAATCTTGTCCTATCTGAGCCTTTTTTTCTTTTGGGGTAATCTGTGGAGCAATTTTTGACTGTCATCTGGCATGGTATTTTTGTTTTTATGTAAGTCTTGTTTTTATTATGAATATTGTTTAGTAGTCTGCCTTGGATTTTAGATATGTATGGAATATACATTTTTTAAATAAATAAGATTCTTCCCTTTGGGCTTTTGACAGTCTCTAGGGTCTTTGTGAAATGCCTAGCAGTAGCGGCGGCATACTTTCATCCCCAGAGGATTTGTGTCTTTCTTTGCCTGGTAATGGAATCTTCCCAAGCCAAGGGGTATTGTACTCTCTGCAGAAGAGAATCCAGCTCCTTCAGTCGCTGGGGTTCACTCTGCCAAGTCAAACCTTGTTCCTACCCAGAGAATCAAATTTATCGGGGCATGGATAGACTCACTGAAGGTGAAATCATTCCTCCCATTAAATTTGGCATTTTGTCTTTGAACCTTGATCCAAAGCTTAGTGGGATCAGATTCCAGGCTTAAATGTCCTGGTTGTCCTCGACTTTTATAGTGGCAACAGTGTTTATGTTCTCCTTGATCTGCCTCAACATGAAATTTTTCCAATGGGGTTTCCATGCCCAGTGGAATCAACTGCTTCAGCTCTTGTTGCACCCTATGAAAATAACCACAGAAATGAAAATCTTTTTCCTTTGGTGGCTAGATCCAAAGGTCTTGGAGACATGTACTTCTCTTCAAATTCTGCCTCGAGTAACACTAGCACCAAATGCATCCACCAAGGGGTGGGGTGTGCATATGGGCTCCTTCTGACCTTGAGGAATCTGGTCAGCAACAGATTCCTCAAGGTTGTTTAGAATTTTCTTGCATCTCCTTTGGGGAAGGAGAATTCTGATGCAAACCAACAACCAAGTAAAGAGGTCCTACCTGAACAAATGGGGCACAAGGTCTTGGACCCTCTGCAGGAATCTCTGAGAATTTGGGAGTGGTTTGCAGTCACAGAGCCGTTTACTTCCCAGGATCTCCAACATGCTGATGGATCGCCTCGGCAGAATCTTTTGCCCCCATGAGTGGTCTCTAGTCCAAAGTGTGGAAGACAAGCTATTTGACCTGGGGGGGGGGTTACCTGTCAGTTGACTTGTTTGTATCAGGGGACAATAGGAAAGTTGACAAATTTAGCTCCATTCTTCAAAGCAAGTTCAGATTCATTCTGCTTAAGTAGGATACAGACCTGCTGTATGCTTTTCCTCAATATGTAAGAAAAAATAATAATAAAAAATAACTTATAGTCCAACTCACTTAGGCTCCTAAAACTAATTTATGGAAAAACATAAAAGAGAAAATGGCTCTCATCTTGACTTTTTTCGCGATGGCGTGCTGCTCTGCTCCAGCACAGCGTCTGACACTGATAGTTAAATAGTCCACTCAAAATATTGGAAGTAAGAAATATTTTTATTTTTCTGTATGCTTTTCCTCTGCATTCGTTTGTGGCAAGAATGGTGCAGAAGGTACTTAAAGACTCTGGGGCGGATTTTAAGAGCCCTGCTCGCCTAAATCCGCCCAAATCCGGGCGGATTTAGGCGAGCAGGGCCCTGCGCGCCGGTGAGCCTATTTTACATAGGCCTACCGGCGCGCGCAGAGCCCTGGGACTCGCGTAAGTCCCGGGGTTCTCCGAGGGGGGCGTGTCGGGGGGGCGGGCCCGGTCGTCGCGGCGTTTAGGGGGCGTGTCGGCAGCGTTTTGGGGGCGGGTACGGGGGCGTGGTTACGGCCCGGGGCGTGGCCGGGGGCGTGGCCGCGCCCTCCGTACCCGCCCCCAGGTCGTGTCCCGGCGCGCTAGCGGCCCGCTGGCTCGCGGGGATTTACGCCTCCCTCTGGGAGGCGTAAATCCCCCGACAAAGGTAAGGATGGGGTTTAGACAGGGCCGGGCGGGTGGGTTAGGTGGGGAAGGGAGGGGAAGGTGAGGGGAGGGCAAAAGAAAGTTCCCTCCGAGGCCGCTCCGATTTCGGAGCGGCCTCGGAGGGAACGGAGGTAGGCTGCGCGGCTCGGCGCGCGCCGGCTATACAGAATCCATAGCCTTGCGCGCGCCGATCCCGGATTTTAGCGGATATGCGCGGCTCCGCGCGTATCTACTAAAATCCAGCGTACTTTTGCTTGCGCCTGATGCGCCAGCAAAAGTAGGCCAAATCGCGCGGTTTGAAAATCTACCCCACTATGTGTCTTTTCCTCATTGCTGTAGTTTGGCCCATGCAAGTGTGATTTTCTTTTCTCGTCAGGTTGTCAATCCGCCCACCTATTCCCCTCCGATCCGATCTGGCTCTACTAACTTGAGAGGAGGGTCATACGTGTCCTCCGTTGAGCCCTTGATAGTCTCATCATTGTTGCTATTTAAGGAGGTTAAAGACATTGTGATTTTGTCCAGGAAGTTATCTACCAGAAGAGTATACGGTTTTAAATGGAAATGTTTTTCATTTTGGTGTCAGGCAGGCTCCCTGAACCTATTTGTCTATGTTCCAATGGAGCTTCAGTTCTTGATCTCCCTCTCCTCGTTGGTCATAGTGCATCTCACCCTCAAATGGATGGAAAGCCAATCTGCATCTATCCTCTGGTTTTGAAGTTTATGAAAGGATTGTAGCATACAATACTTCTGGTTGCCAAGCCACTGGTGCTATGGGATCTCAATGCTGTCTTAGTTTAACTGATGACGTCACTCCATGAACCGTTGGAGTTAACTTCCTTAAAGTTTCTTACCTGGAAAATGGTGTTTCTAGTTGCCTTCACTTCAGCTAGAAGATTCAGTGAATTACAAGCATTGGTTCATTCATTCTGTTGTGAAAAAACTGCAGGCACAGAGAGTAGACTCCACACCCATCCCAAGTTTCAACCAATAGTGGTTTTGGCTTTTCTCCCAGGACAAGCAGGATGGTAGTTGTCACTTAAGGGTAACATCATCTGATGGAGCCCGGCACGGAAAACTTATGTCAACATTTCTATAACTTTGACTGGCACACTGAGCATGCCCAGCATGCTACTATCCACGTGTCCATGTGGGGTCCCTCCTCAAACAGCACACTAGTTGCACAGCATCTGCGTAAATATAACCTCTAAAACTCAAGTGACGAATCAATTGACTCAGTGGTTGCAGAAAAATATTAAAAAGAACGGGGGGGCGGGATAGTGGAGACCCCTGCGGAACCCCCACAGTCCAAAGTTTATGGTTTTGCACTCTCTCCTTTTTGTACAAACCTCCATCAATCTATCCTTTAAAAAGGATGGATATCCCTGCAACCACAATTCTCTCTATATAAAGGGTATTTAAAACCTTTCATGTGATGGGTCTCCTAAGTCAAAAAGACTAACAGAAAAAATGTTTGAGAATGAGTTAACTACTTTAGGACAGTGTACTCTTTGTCACGTCTAGTGTCTGAATAAAGAGTTTGGAAGTACTTCTGCAAATAATGGTATTAAAATGCTCTGTGAGCATACAAACTTTAATTATTCACATTTGCCCAGAAAAGGGGCCTATCACAGACATAACTCTTCTAAGTAAAATTATTCAAAGTTGTTAAATCACAAGAGGATTGTGAGATATTGCAAGAGGACTTTGCAAAATTGGGAGATTGGGCATGGAAATGGCAAATATAATTTAATGTAGATAAGTGCAAAGTGATGCACTTAGAGGAGAGTAACCCAAATCATAACTATACGGTGCAAGGTTCCACATTAGGAATCACCACTCAGGAAAAGGATCTAGGTGTCATTGCTGAAAATATAGTGAAATCATCTGTCAGTGTGCAGCAGCAGCAGCCAAGAGAGCAAACAGAATGCTAGGGATTATTAGGCAAGGAATGGAGAATAAAACAGAGAATATCATAATGCCTCTGTATCTCTCCATGGTGCGACCTCGTCTTGAGTATTGTGTGCAGTTCTGATCACTACATCTCAAAAAACATATATAAGAATTAGAAAAGGTGCAGAGAAGGGCTCCCAAAATGATAAACAATTCCCCTATGAAGAAAGGCTAAAGAGGTTAGGACTCTTCAGTTTGGAGAAGAGATGGCTGAGGGGAGATTTGATAGCAGTCTATAAAATAATGAGTGGAATGGAATAAGCAAACATTAATCAGCTGTTTACTCTTTCAAAAAGTACGAAGACTAGGGGACACCTAAAGAATTTACTCGGTATATTTAAAACTAATGGAACCATTTTTTTTACTCAACACATAATTAAGCTCAGGAATTCATTGCTAGAGGATGTGGTGAAAGCTATTGGTAAAGCTGCATTTAAAAAAAAGTTATGGTCAAACTCCTTGAGTCCAATGGTCCATAAACCATTAAGGTGGAGTTGCAGGAATCCCTGGAATAAGCAGCTGGGAATCTATCAACTCTTTGGGATCCTGCCAGGTATTTGTGACCTGGATTGGCCACTGTTGGAAATAGGATGATGGGCCGGATTTGATCTGAATCAGTATGGAAAAGCGTATGTTGTTGTACTAAGATGGATATTTGTGGTCAGTTTCCTAACGTGACTGCCCTTTACTTTGCACTGTAGAATATATTTTGTTATTCTCTTTTATGTATTTTGCTAATGCTTTATCTTGGAAAGAAACTGACTTTTTAAATATTTTTATCTTGCAATTTAAATTGTCTTATCACACAAAATGAGATGCAGAGAAAACTAAATGGAGCAAGGTAAAAATAATACTTAGTTTTAAGTGCTGTTCTTTCTTATGCATATTAAACAAAGTTTTTTGCATAATGTTCAAAATAATCCTTCACTGAGTTCTGCTGTAAAGTCCGCCACTCCAGTTCCTGACGTCGCCACATTTTGGCATTATCAGAAACGCCTGCTTTGTTTGTCTGTTCTTTTAATGTTCTCTGACCTTGCAGAAAGAATACTTGGTGTTTATACTTGACCGCATTTAAAGGACTCTAGTTCACGTGATTTGTCCCATCTAGATAAATTAAAAAAAAAAAGAAAAAAGTGTTAAATAAATAAATAAAATAATATACGGAACGACATGATACAGTTATCCCTGATTATTTGGGATTCTTCCTTTTTTGCTTTGTTACATCACAGGGATTTTCTTTCCAGATTGGCTGCTGCTGTTGAATTTCTTTGTGATTTGGTCCGAATAAGTCATTGGTGTGTAGCCCTTTAAATGTATTCAAATATAAATCTACCATCTTTAATAGTACCTGCTTTTGACCTGCTTTTCAAAACGGCTAGAAAAGGCTTACCTAACATGCAAGATAAACTGCTTATCCAGAGGAGGAAACCAATAGAAGAAGTGGTGCAATAAATCTGGCTAAAATTAAGTCATATATATAGGGGTCTGTGCATCGAAACTCACAGTGAAAGTAATTTTAGTGTGTGGTTCAGTAAACATTTAACATGCACGCTAAAAGTTCACTTAACGTGTGTGTGTCTAGTATTAGCGCAGACTCTAATATGAAAAGGGCCGTGGTCATCAAAATCCCAAGAACTAGTTAGCATCCTTACTCTGATGCTGCTATAAAGGGGCCCCTATAACCCGATCCTTCCCCCTTTACACACAAGTTACAAGGGGTCCTGATGCCCCCTCCCCTATAGACAGCAGAGGCTCCATTAACCGCTTCAGTATCCCTCCACCCAATAAATGTAAGGCAGTTAAGGGTTCGATGGGCTGATGGACCCACTTCCCTTCCAGGGTGGAAGCCCCTACTTAGCTGTGTTGGGGTAATGAAATCCCCCTTCTGCTAACTTGGCTCTTTGACTTTCAGGCAGTTAGCCCAGAGGATTTTGAGAGGGAGATGGGCTTTCTTTGGCATTAGCATGTGCAGTATAAAGTTAACCACTGGGCCGAGGCAGGCGTTGAGTTGCTCTCTTTAGCCAGTGTATGGAGGGGTGCAAACCTTGCTATTTCCTGTGCCCACTCTAAAGCAAGGGTAGACAGCTCCAGTCCTCAAGTGCTGCAGCCAGGGCTGGTTTTCAGGACACCTCCAGCTGACTCATGCACGTGAGAGAGATTTGCGTGCACTGCCTCTATTGTATCCTGAAAACCAGACCCTTTTGTAGTAGGTGAGGAGAAAAGTTGCCTGCCCCTGAATTAAAGCTTCGTTTACATGCGATGTCCCTTCACTCCCATTGACACACATTCTAGCATTCTCACACCTTAGGTCATCTGACCCGGTTAAAGCATACACACTAAGCAGTTACTGTAAACGTCTTCACCAGCCTGAATGTGCACACTAAGCTTTATTGCATAAGTCCCATAGTGCCTGATAAATGTACCAATAGTTTCACGTTTTGTGTATCGGAGGCCTCATTTTGCCACAGCTGCTGTTGTGTATATAAAAGAAAATAAGAGTGGCACACTGATATTTTCAAAGTGCATGGGAATCGGGCAAAGAGTGGCTGAAATGTGATCTTGAGGAGCCAGCTTTCTAAAGACTGGGGACATGTCCTTATTTTTCCATGGGAAATTATCTGATTGTGCCCAGGGCTGACTTTGGCCTAGATGTCGTATACAAACCTGTAGACAATTACAAAGCTGCCTGAAGCGCTTTCTGGGTTCTTTTTTTTTTTTTCACTTAAGGGGAAAAAGGAGCTCAAAAAGAGGAGACGCACTTTTGTATGGTAATTAGGAAATGGAAAAAAAAAAAAAGTATAATTCGTAAAGCTCAATCTTCTATGGTTTGTCCAGAGTTTAGTTGTTCTCTTATGTCTGAATTTTTGTTTTGTTAAGGCATAAATAACATCTTATTTTAATCATGAGTTTTGTGTTCCGTGTCAAATTACGGTACCCAGTTTGACAGGTCTTTAGAAATGAGCAAAGTATTAGGGCGGCCATGTTAGTCCACTTGAATATGTAAAAACAAGCTATAGGTAAGATCTTTTTATTTGACTAACTCAATCCATCTGTGATGTAGCTTGCTCCCTTTATCAAGGCAGTGACGAAACAGCATTGATACGCTGGGCTTTAGCATTTGCCATTACGCCTCCCTGCAGGGATGGGTGGGAGAGAGGAAGGGGCTTGATAGAGGTGACAGAGACTGCAAAATGGTAATGTTCCAGACTGTTAGGTTGGAGGCCCCTGCAGGTATTAGCCACACTGGGATTCAGAATTTCTTCACAGGTGCACATTACAGGAACACAAACCAGACCTGGCTTACACACCGCAGGATATTAAGTAACTCAAACAGGCTTTAATTATAACACTCACCTTTGGGTACAAGGCTTCTCAGGTTCATCATTTGGCCTAGAGTATGGCTGCACAGTAAATTAACACGTCCGTGTAATAGGCACAGACAAACCTACTTTCAAATTCAAGACTCTCAGGTTTCCTCTGTGTTTACCCAGCATGGCTTTCCTAGCCTTCCAATTAAGGAGGAAAAGCACATTAATCCCTTTTGGGAGCCCTGAGGACCAATCTGGTTCCTCAGGATGGGGTTTGCAGATCTGTGCCTAGGGCTGAGAGTAAAGCCCTTTCTTCTTCTTTAACTTTCCCGTTGCATAGCCACTTGGTGGCTTAGAGGCAAAACTCCAGCCTCTCACCCCGGCAGGCTGCTGGTACAAGACAGGCCTAAGCTCTTTTTGCTCTGACACAAAGGACCTATGTCTGATAATGAGCGAGAGGGTCCCGAGACGCTAGTACCGAAACAGGTCATTGAAAACACCTGGAGCTTCTCAGGACCTGGAGAGATACTAGCTGTTAGTTGGTCAAGTCCCCCACTGATTAGTTCATATCTCTGAAACGACAGCTTACCCTTCCACTTCCATCACTGTTACCAGCATCAGCAATGGTCATGTGGTCAAGAAAACAGCAAGCACCAAGTGACCAGCCCAGGCAACGGGCTCTCTGAGGCTTCCACTACTCCTGTGGGCAGGGGAGTAGACGTACTTCACGGTGCTGGCACGCTTTCTGCCAATGAGCAGCTGAGATGCAGTCGTAGGTGGTGCTGCACTCTCTTCCTCACCCAGCTGAGAAACTGGGATGAGAGACACTGCCACTTCACCTGCTGCTCCATGTAGCAAAAAGGTGTCCAACAGGCGTGCCGAAGAGGAGGATGCTGAAAGATGCACTTGCCTGAAGGGACTCAATGATGCACAAGAATCAAACCTTTTCCAATGGAAAGAAAGTCGTAGAAGCAGGTGTCATAATATGAAGCTCCAAGGGGGTAGATTCCGGAGCAACATCAGGAAATATTTCTTCACGGAAAGGGTAGTGCATGCATGGCATGCCCTCCAAGAGGAGGTACTGAAGACAAAACCGGTAATGGAATTCTAATGATAAACACAGAATATCCCTAATGGCTAAAAGATGGATTTGAAGAAAAGGGGTAACCTGTGTTAACTGGCGTATCCTGCACAGAGCGGCACTTACTACACTAAGCAACTTGCTGGATGGGCCACGTGTATCTTTTTCTGCCACCATGTGCTATGTTCCTTAATTTTGTCCAAAGAAATTGTCAAAAATAGTTTTCATAGGAAACCCAGGACAGCAAAAACTTGTATATCATGCTGCCGCTGTCCTGAATGCATCCTTGGGTCTGGTCAGGATGCTTTATGCTGCTTCGTATTTTGGCATAGAAATGTCTTTCAGTGTCCTGTTGAAATGTTCTCTTCCCTTAGTCTTGCAAGTTGGGTGAACCGAGACAACACTTAGGGGCAGATTTTCAAAGCCTACGTGCGTAAATCTGCCTGGATTTGCGTGCGTAGGGGGGTTATGCGCGCTGGACCTATTTTTAAAAGGCCCGGCGGCGCACGTAAAGCACCAGGACGCGCGTATGTCCCAGGGCTCGAAAAAAGGGGCGGGGTAGTCCAGGGGCATGGTGTGGCTGCAGCCTCCAGGCATAGCGGCCATTTGCTGCTGTGCCCGGTATCGTGGACCGACCGTTGGCCGGCGCGAGCAACTTATGCCTGCCCGGAGGCAGGCGCAACTTATAAAATAAAGGTGGGGGGGATTTAGGTAGGGCTGGGGGCGGGTTAGATAGGGGAAGGGAGGGGAAGGTGGGGGGGGGGGCCGATGAAAAGTTCCTTCCCGGAGCGGCCTCAGAGGGAATGGGGAAAGCCATCGGGGCTCCCCTAGGGCTCGGCGCGTGCAAGGTGCACTAAACTAGTGTGCACCCCCTTGCGCGCGCCGACCCTGGATTTTATAAAATGCGCTGGGCTGCGCGCGCATGTTATAAAATCAGGCATAGATTTGTGCGCGCAGCTATTAAAATCCGGCCCTTAGTCTGTCAAAGAAGGCCTTCAGTATTGTTCAACAATGAGATCTACTATTGACTTGAAAGTTGCACTAACACCAGCCTTAGAGGAAAAATACATTGTGTCCCTCAGAAGATAAGAAAAGCAATGCTGGGGAAGGCTAGAATAGAAGATTAGAGGAAGCAGGTGCACTAGATAGCACTAGATAGTCTGTGTTGACTCAGTCTCATTTTGGGTTGATTTTTTTCCCCCCTAAATGATATGCTGCTTTAGGGGTGGATTTATCAAAATGCGGTAAGTACCGCATGCGATAGCAAAAGGGGCGTGTTTTATGCTAATATAGCATTTATCGCAATTTGCACTAATTACCTGTGCGAAGAGCTAAGTTAGCGCAAATTGCGATACCATTTTTAGATTCTGCAATAAGTGCCAGACCTGTTGTATTTCCTTCATTCAACCACCAGGGGACCATTGTTAATGGTCCTAGAGAGAGAGAGAGAGTGTGAGAGAGAGAGAGACTGGCCATAATGTCATGGCCCATAGGTAGGTATTTGTATCCCTATGGTAGGCCCACCTAGTAACTCGAGGTGGGGATTAGGTAAGAGTGTAGGGGGTTAGGGGCCACTTTGACATTCTACGTGACACCTACGAACAGAACAGTGGTCTCTTGTGAAGATTTGCTGGCCTTTGGAGTGAGGAAACTCACTCCAAGATGAGATTTGGGCAATGTTCTCTCAACCTAGCTTGATGTTACCCAGGTAGAGAGTCCCTCAAGCTAGGTTGAGAGAACCTTGCCCAAATCTCTCTCTCTCTCTCTCTCTCTCTCTCTCTCTCTCTCTCCGGACCCGTCAATTCACCTGAAATAGGACTTACGGGAGACATCGCAAATGGCGAGGAAACCTTACCGCATGGTCACGGCAGCTATCGCACAGCCTAACGCAATCCAAAGAGATGTAGTTAAAATCGGCGTTATGGCTGTGCGATAGCCCTTTGCAGACAGGCTAACCCAGCCCACTCTCCGCCCCTAACTCCTCCTATTTTCTGAATTTGCATCGCACCATACGATATGGTGCGATCGCATGCGTTAACGGGGCTTTTCGCATGCGAAAAAGCCTTATCGCATTTTGATAAATGACCTCCTTAGTTTGTTCCTTTCACTTTACTTAATATTGTTAAGATCTGATTTCCTTGTTATAATACTGTATATTTGTTATAGTTTGTGCATTATTTTTAAAATGCTCTTCCCAAGTTCACTCATTTATTGATGACACACATTCTTGTATCAATGCAATCTTTGCATCAGATTCTAATACATTTTAGCATAGCAGCTGAATATAAAATAGAACCCAAATATTGTAACCAGTTGACTTTTCACAGAAAAAATACTCCATGAACACGCTTTATAAACATGAGCGCAAAGCTAACTCCTATCATGGGGAAAGGGTTACATTTACCACTGGAAGTTTTGGAGCTAGCCCTATAAACCTTGCATAAATCTTCAGATCCACTTAGGGAAACTGCTAGCATTTTTGCTGCCCTGCGCAAACAATTACTGTGCTGCCCCCCTCTTCTTTTTTTTTTTTTTAACATAGAATACCCCACCTCAATTAAACTTGCAGAACATACTCATCCTCACCAAATTCAGAGACTATAAACTATAAACAGAAACTGAACCAGAAACCGCAACAAGCCAGACTCTGCATGCAATGCAGCAATGGAGAAACAGAAACATCACCAGTCCTCATACATCATTCATCAAACAGTAAAATTAAGGAATTTAAATCAATCATCTTAGTAAAACCATGCTTATAAAAAGAATATTTCCAATGATCTAAGGAACAGAATAGCATCCAATAATTAAGAGCTCATACAACATTTTAAAAATTTCCCAAACAATAATAAATTATTTCAAAATGGCAGACATAGACATCCAATAAGTAAAACTAATGAGGATGGAAAATTCACCACTTTCCAAACACACACACACACCCACACCCCTGACAGGTTCCCATTCTCTCGCGCGCACACACATGCACACACCCCTGATTGGTTCACATTCTCATGCACACACACGCACACACCCCCGACTGGTTCACATTCTCACGTACACACACACCCCCCGACAGGTTTCTATTCACGTGCATACAGACACAATCACGTACACCCCCCCCCCCGACAGGTTCCCATTCACACGCGCACATACACACCCACCCACCCGACAGGTTCCCATTCACACACACACACACCCCCGACGGGTATACTTTCTCACACTCACACACACACCTCTGTCAGGTTACCATTCACCCACACCCCTGACAGGTTACCATTCACACACACACACTCACACCCACCCACCTGACAGGTTACCATTCACATACAAGGGACAGCTTGGTAAATAGTATCTGGAAGATTAAACTGCCTATTTTACTGCCTAACTTTCAGGCCGATACAGTACAGTGCGCTCCTACGGAGCACACTGTTAACCTGCCCTTGGACGCGCTTTTTCCCTTACCCCTTATTCAGTAAGGGGCGGAAAACACGCGATATTAAGTCGGAGGTCCCGAAGAGTAAAAAAGAAAAAAATTTTTTAAATGGACCAGCGGCTGTCGGGCCGAAAACCGGACACTCAATTTTACCGGTGTCCGGTTTCCGAGCCCGTGGCTGTCAGTGGGCTCGAGAACCAACGCCGGCAAAATTGAGCATCTGCTGTCAAACCCGCTGACAGCCGCCGCTCCTGTCAAAAAGGAGGTGCTAGGGACGCGGTAGTGTCCCTAGCGCCTCCTTTTGCCTGTTTCTACCGTACCACCTAATTTAAATACAGAATCGCGTGCACAGGCCACTCGCTCTCCCGCAGACTTTACTGAATCGGCCTGTTTATCTGTTAAATAATCTCTAGATACCAATTTTCAACTAATATAAAGTATTGCCTATTCTTTGTTTATATTCTGAGGCAAAATTGCATCTAGCTCTATCTTAAGGAGTATCTGAATATACATAAATTTAGCAGAAATATTTGGACTGCAAAACAAATTTTTTTTTAGCTGTTTGAAAGTGAATGACCACTACGCTCTGGGCCAGTTTTTCATTAGATCGATCTGTCATTAGTACTGGTGTGGTTGAGAAATGTATGAAATTATCTGGGGTAGCGATGCCTAAAAATGCTATAAGATAAGAACATAAGAAGATAAGAAATTGCCATAATGGGTCAGAGCAAGGGTCCATCAAGCTCAGCATCCTGTTTCCAACAGAGGCCAAAACCAGGCCACAAAAACTGGCAATTACCCAAACACTAAGTAGATCCCATGCTAGTGATGCCAGTAATAGCAGTGGCTATTCCCTAAGTCAACTTGATTAATAGCAGATAATGGACTTCTCCTCCAAGAACTTATCCAAACCTTTTTTTAGATCCAGCTACACTAACTGCAGTAACCACATCCTCTGGCAACAAATTCCTGAGCTTATTTATGCATTGAGTGAAAAAGAATTTTCTCCGATTAGTTTTAAATGTGCTACATGCTAACTTCATGGAGTGCCTCCTAGTCCTTCTATTATCTGAAAGAGTAAATAACTGATTCACATTTATCCGTTCTAGATATCTCATGATTTTAAAGACCTCTATCATATCCCCCCTCAGCCGTCTCTTCTCCAGACTGAACAGCCCTAACCTCTTTAGTCTTTCCTCATAGGGGAGCTGTTCCGTCCCATTTATCATTTTAGTTGTCCTTCTCTGTAGCTTCTCCGTCACAACTATATATTTTTTGAGATGCGGCGACCAGAATTGTACACAGTATTCAAGGTGCGGTCTCACCATGGAGCAATATAGAGGTATTATGACATTTTCCGTTTTATTCACCATTCCCTTCCTAATAATTCCTAACATTCTGCTTGCTTTTTGAATGCCGCAGCACACTGAGCTGATGATTTTCAAGATTTTCCTGGGTGGTATCTCCTAATATAGAACCTAACATTGTGTAACTATAGCAAGGGTTATTTTTCCCTATATGCAACACCTTGCACTTGTCCACATTAAATTTCATCTGCTATTTGGATGCCCAGTCTTCCAGTCTCGCAAGGTCCTCCTGTTATTGATCTCAAACTACTTGTGATTTAACTACTCTGAATAGTTTTGTATCATCTGCAGATTTGATTACCTCAATCGTTGTATTCCTTTTCAGACCATTTATAAATATCTTGAAAAACACTGGTCCAAGCACAGATCCTGATGTTTTAAGGCTTAGTTATTTGGGCAGACCCTAGAATAAAATGTTTATTTATGATGAAGTTTATTCGCGTGCTCCCTAAGAAATATCAAGATGTTTTGCTGTGAATTCTGCATGTTTAGGTGACCTCTATAGTCTGTTAAAATGTCCTGTTTAAGTTGGACCTATATACTACATATTGCTTCAGAGTTCAAATAAACCACTAAACAATTGTCATTAGGTTGACAGATACAGTCCTTAATCCTTTGAAATGTTACTGGCATCCATGTAAAACAAATGGCAATGTTCAGAACTGAAACAACCCTAGTTAGAAATTTAAAACTGTTATGTCTTCTGACGATTTTATGAGCAGTATTTTTCAAAAGTGCTTTGTAAGATCTAAGGAAAAGTTGAATCTTGTATTACAAAACTTATTTAAAAGACCATCTAGTCAGGACAAGGTAGACATTTAAATTTTGACACTACCTTTAAGCCCCTAAAATCTGTACGGAATTGAACTGAATAATTAGGTTTATGAATCAAAATCTTTCAACTATACCTTTCATTCCAGAGAACATTTTTATGAGACTTAGCTGAACTGTGCTGTCATTTACAGTGGCTACAAAGTCTACACCCTTTGGAACGTTTTTTAAAATATTTTGTTGTGTCAGTGCATCTGACTTGCGTACATTTAAACTAGGATTTTTTTTCCCACTCATCAGCACACCATATTCCATAACTTTCAGGGCTAAAAATGTTTTAGCAGGGACAAAGTATATACAATAGGTATTCCAAAAACAAAGCTGAAATTCAGTTGGATAAGCCCCTCTCCCTCCAAGTCAGTACTTGGTGGAAGCACCTTTAGCAGCAGTTAAAGTTGCAGATTTGCTAGGGTAGGTCTCCCCTGGGTGGGCACACTTAATATTTGTCAGCATTCATTACAAAACTTTTCAAGCTTTGTCAAGTTTTTTGCTGTGTGTTGATGGACAGCAATCTCTTTATTTAATGTATTTATCTCAATATGTAATAGTATATTAATAGAATTATCCTGGGTCTACCACAGGTATTAACACTGACAAGTATTACAAACAATATACCCGTGTATTTCAATGAAATTTATCTTCAATTTTTATTCTTTAACAAACCTTTAAAAACATAACACATATCTGTTTATATCACCCATACACACCACATTCACTCACACAACAATAAACTATTAAAATCTGACAATACAAACTTGTTACACTTTAACAATACTATTGCAACATTCCCTAATTTACAATGTAAACATACTCCTCTTTTATTAAATATCCCAATTTCTACCTCTGTTACATTTAACACAAGTTTCCTTTACTATTGTAAACAATCATTTATAATTAGAATTCCTTATTAGATTACCCTTATTATTTTCATATTTCATAAGTTACATCCTAACATAATGAACATTACAATACTCTTTGCTTATATCCCATCTGAGTTCCTTATTAGATTGCCGTTCTCATTTTCATGAAATTCATAACTTGTATCCCAACACAATCGATATTGCAATTTCTTTAATCTTATCCCGACAGGAAGCTCCTGTTTCTCCCGTTGGTTTCTTCAGGGGATTTTGTTCACATAATAATTTTCAATCATGAATCTCAACTTCACTGCCCAAATCTCAGCATTACCGGAAACCCATGCTCCAATGCTATAACTTCCATTTAAACCGCTATGTATTTCTTCAAAAACTGCTTTACCGTTGTCTATTTCATCAGAAACTGCTTTACGTCTGGAATTGATGTCACTATATCATTCCATTATGTTCTCAAACAAGTATTTCATAGCACTTGCCGACCATTATTCCATCATATCATCCTTTTATTGCATATGAACCACCTTTTACTTCAAAACTTGAGAACCACCATACTTCAAAAAACATCTCTCCTCGACAGAAACGCCGCGGCTGCGCACTTATGTAATAGAACATAAGATTTGCCGTACTGGATTAGAGCAAAGGACCATCAAGCCTAATATCCTGTTTTCAACAGAGACCAATCCAGGATCCTAAAAAGTTAATAGATTCCATGCTGCTTATCTCAGGGGTAAGCAATGGAATTCCCCAAGTCCACATTAAAAAAAAAAAAAAAATTCATGGTCTTTTTGTCTAGAAATTTGTCCAAACCTTTTTTTAAACGTAATTAAACCAACAGATTTCACCACATCCTCTGGCAACAAATTACAGAGCTTAGTTATGAAAAAATATTTTCTAATTTATTTGTTTTTTATTTAATGGCATTTCTTGCCCACCCCTCCAAACAAGTTTTAAATGAACAACTTAGTAACTTCATTGTGTGTCCACTAATCTTTGTACTTTTTGAAAGAGTAAATAACCAATTTGCATTCACCCATTCCACTTCACTAATTACTTTATAGACCTCTATCATATATCCCCTCAGCCATCTCTTCTCCAAGCTGAAGAGCTCTAAACTTTATAGCCTTTTTTTCATAGAGGAATCAATCCATCCCTTTAATATTTTGGTCACCCTTCTCTGTACCTTTTCTAATTCCACTATATGCTTTTCAAGATGCAGTGACCATATTGCGCACAATACTCAAGGTGCAGTCTCACCATGGAGTGATGCAGAGGCATTATACTATTCTGTTTTAGTCTCCATTCCTTTCCTAATAATTCTTAGCATTCTATCTGCTTCCTTGGTCACCTCACACACTGAGCAGAGAATTTCAACATATTATCTATGATAACGCCTAGATCCTATTCCTGAATGTTGACTCCTAATATGGAACCTTGCATTGTGTAGCTAAAATTTGGTTTGCCCCTCCCTACTTGCATGGCTTTGCACTTCTCCATATTAAATATCATGTTATTTGGATGCCTAGTCTCCCAGTTTCTCATGGCCTTTGCAATTTCTCACAATCTTTTTGTGATTTAACTACTTTGAATAATTTTGTATCAGCAGCAAATTTGATAACCTTGCTCATTGATTCCATCTCTAGGTCATTTATAACTATGTTAAAAAGCAATGGTTCCAGTACAGGTCCCTAGGGCACTCTACTATTAAACTTTTGAAATTGAGAAAATTGACCATTTAGCCCTACTCTCTGTTTTCTATCTTTTAACCAGTTCTCAGTCCATAATAGATCCTTGCCTCCTACCCAATAACTTTTTAATTTCCTAAGAGTCTCTCATGAGATACTTTGTCAAATGCTTTCTTAAAATCCAGATACGCTATATCAACTGGATCACTTTTATGCACATATTTATTCATACCTTCAAAAAAAAATGTAGCATATTGGAGAGGTAAACCTTCCCTTGGCTAAATTCATGTTGGCTTTGTCCCATTAACGTATGACTATATGTTCAATAAATTTGTTTTATAATAGTTTCAGCTATTTTTCCCATCATTGATGTCAGGTTCTATAGTTTCTTGAAATACCTCTAGTATGCCTTTTAAAACCTGGCGTTAGTGGGGGAGGAGTCAAGATGGTGGCTTAGCCTGTGCATCACGCTGTCTGTTCGCTATTTTTCCCAGAAATATTTTCTGCTATTTGAATCGGAATGCCTGTGAAGAGGAAAGGGAGAATTAGAAGCTATCCCTTGGTCCCTTCAATCTTGCCTGGACAGAAGACAATTTTGCAGTGCACAGGAGTTACAACGCAGTTAGGGGCTCAAGTTCCAGCTGTCTCGGCATGTGGAGGAGAACCCGCCGCGACCTCGGACGAGGTTTTGCTGAGCCCCCAGGATGAGCGGAGACCGCCGGCAGCACAAGAAGCCATGACGCCGCACCCCTCATGGAGTCCCGGAGAGGAGATCCAGCTGTCGGAGGTCGAGGGAGCAGCATCATTGGAAATGCCCATGCTCAGCTCTTCATTGATTAATGGAGAGAATGCTATTTCAAGTGCACCGGCTGCGCCATTAAATCAGGCTGAGAATGGAGGTGGAAGTTTACCTGCACTGAATGTTTCAACTAATGGCTTACCGGTATGTTTGAAAAAACCTTCGGTAGTCACCTTAAACTCTTTATGGACTTGATGTCTTCTTTGGGAAAAGCTCTCTCAGACTGCTTGTCGAAGATTAATTTGTTAACACAGCAAGTGGATACTATGGTTAAAAATAATGATGCGACAGACAGGAAATTTCTGATAAATTCAAGAATATGGAAGAAGAAATACATGTTACAAATGTTCAGTCTACGATTATTCAAGACTGTTCAGCTTTAAACAGGAAAGTGGAATTTATTGAAAACTCCTTTAAGACATTTGAATTTGCGAGAACTGTCTTTTCTCAGGGATTTGGGAGAGATTCCTCGAGTTACCATTAGAAGATATTTCCTAGAAATTTCCTGATTTAACTAAAACAACTCAGGAGAAAAGCAAGGGTTTCCTGGCCTTGGACCAGGATACCATGGCTATTGGAGCAACTTTCTTCCTGAGATCCCCATGTAAATGCATTGTTAAATATAATAGAGAAAATTATGTATTCTTTGCATCAGAACAGCTTAAAAGCTAAGAAGATTTAGATTTAAGCCAGTAACACCTGAGTTTAAAAATCATCCATTATTGCCTTTGGAAGTTAAGCCATTGCTATTTTTTTTTTTTTTTTTAGTTTCAGTGATGTTCTCCTATATTTGCTGATTTCCCCCCCCCCCCCCCCACACACACACGCACACACACACACACACATTTATAGTGGTCTAAAGGGTGTTGGTTGTTCTTAGCTAATGTGAATTTCATTATGTAATTTTCTTTTCGTACTCAATTCCATGTTTCTTCACAAAGTGGATATTTTGTTTGAAGGTTGTAAAATTCAATAAATAATTTTTTTTTTTATAAAAACTGGCGTCAGTTGCTCACCCTCCAGTCTTCAGGTGCTATGGCTGATTTCAATGATAGACTACAGAATAATATTTATTTATTTACAAAATCTTAATATTCCACTCTCATTACCAAACAAATTGTTTGAGGCGGATTACAATAGTGACTACATAAAATGTTAACAAATAAAACATCACTTAAAAGCATCATTAAAAAAAAGTAGGTTTTCAACATTTTCCTGAATTTTTTATAAACATTTATCAAACATAAATCTAATGGAATTGTATTCCACAATAATAGCTCTGCAATTTCATTTTTCAGTTCTTTCAGTATTCTAGGATGAGTACTATCCGGTGTAGGTGATTTGCTACTTACATAGAAACATAGTAATGACGGTAGAAAAAGACCAATCGGTGCATCCAGTCTGCCCAGCAAGCTCTAACTACTGATTCTTGGGGAGAACTAAGGAGTAAGTGGGCCAAACTAAAAGGCATGGATCTGTGCAGTCTGGGTAAACAAGGATTGGGGTAACTTGCCTGATGCGGCGGTTACTACCCGTAACCATTAAGCCTTATGATTCACCTTTGATGCAGCTCCAACATTACTCTCTGCATCAATGGCAGGGGGTGGCAGGAAATTTGAATCAAACAGTTACCAACAAGGGCCCTGAACTTGGTAGCCGGTGAAACAGATAAGTATGGGAAAATAAGTGTGGGAGCTTGCTGGGCAGACTGGATGGGCCGATTGGTCTTTTTCTGCTGTCATTTCTATGTTTCTATGGTTAAGGGTAGTAACCGCCGCATCAAACAAGTTACCCTGATGCTTGTTTACCCAGACTGCACAGATCAGTGCCTTGTTGGATGTTGTCTGAATGTAAATCTTCTTTTCCACATTTCCCCCTGCCGTTGAAGCAGAGAGTAACACTGTATATGCAGTCAAAGTGAAGTATCAGGCTTAATTGGTTTCAGGTAGTAACTGCCGCAATAAGCAAGCTACCCACACACGTATTTGTTTACCCAGACTGTGTAGTTCAGTCCTTGTTGGTTGTTGTCTGAATGCAAATCCTCTTTTCCACATTTCCCCTTGCCGTTGAAGCAGACAGCAATGTTGGAGTTGCATTAACTGTGTGAAGGCTTATTGAGTAAGGGTAATCACCAGGTAGTAGCCTCCATTCCAGCAAGCTACCCCCATGGCTCTTCTCTTCATACCCATCTTCTAGCCTTTATGGATCCACAGTGTTTATCCCATGCCCCTTTGAAATCCTTCACAGTTTTAGTCTTCAATCTTTTTGTTTGTCAGTTTTCCCTATTACATCTTCCATATTCACTGAGATTTGTTTCAGTTCCTCCTAATCATCACATTTAAATATCACATCTGGTGTTAAATCTTCCTCAGTAAAGACTGAAGCAAAGAATGAATTTAATATCTCTGCTATGGCCTTGTCCTCCTTTAGAGCCCCTTTTACACTTCGATCATCTAATGGTCCAACTGAAGGTTTTTTGCTTCAAATATACATGACAAAATTTTTATTAGTTTTTGCTTCCATAGCAGGCTTCTTTTCATCTTCATCATTGTCATCCTCATTGTTTGTTTCACAAGTTTCCAGCCAGTTGTTCAAGGAGTGTTACAGATAATACAGCAATACAGCGGTGAAACATATTAGAAGTCAGTTGCAAATTCTTTCTTTGCCCTCCTTATCAATGCTTTACATCTAACTTGTCAGTGCTTATGCTGTTTCCTGTTTTCTTCAATGGGATCCCTTTTTCATTCTTTAAAATATGTTCTTTTGGCTAGAATAACCTCTCTTGCCTCACCTTTTAAGAACACATGATGTGCCATACTGGATCAGAATAAGGGTCCATCAAGCCCAGCATCCTGTTTCCAACAGTAGCCAATTCAAGTCACAAGTACCTGTCAAGTACCAAAACATTAAATAGATCCCATGCTAATAATGCTGGCAACAAGCAGTGGCTATTCCCTATTGATTAATAGCAGTTTATGGACTTCTCCTCCAGAAACATTTTAAAACCCATTTACAATAACTGCCTTAACCACATCCTCTGGTAATGAATTCCAGAGCCGAATTGTATGTGGAGTGAAAAAGAATTTTCTCCAATTTGTTTAAAATGTGGTATTTACTAACTTCAGGGAGCGCCTCCTAGGCCTTGTATTATCCAAAAGAATAAATAACAGAGTCACATTTACCCGTTCAAGTCGTTTCATGATTTTGTAGACCTCTATCATATCCCCCCTCAGACATCTCTTTTCCAAGCTGAACAGCTCTAACCTCTTTAGCCTTTCCTCCTAAGGAGCGTTTCATGCCCTTTTATCATTTTGGTCGCCCTTGTCTGTATTTTCTCCAGTGTAACTATTTCTTTTTTTTGAGCTGCGGCGACCGAGTTGCACACAGTATTTGAGGTGCAACCTCATCATAGAGCGATAAGTAGGCATTCTGACATCCTCCGTTTTAGGCTACTTGGGGGTGGGTAACTCCTTACTGGAATCAGCAGTGAGTTGTTTGGTAGGGGATGATAAATACAGCCCAGCAGCATTTTCTTGTCCCTGCAGCCCCAAGGTCTGCCTCCTTGTCCACATTCCAGTCTGAATGTCGGAGGAGGGGAGGGAGGAGGAGGAGGATAAAGCTAGGGCATATCTTAGTGTATACCTGTAAGGAATGGAACACCACCTTTTCCCTGTCTTTTTTTGCCAAGTTCTGATCGGTACTGCCTTTAGCTTTTCATATTTCGCTGGGTTGACTAAAGAGCCTCCCTGCTCACCTGAGCTATGCTATGGACAGGATGGCTAGGCCTACCCTTGACAGGGTAGAGCATAGGAGAGCTTCAGGTCTGCTTAACTCCCTACTCGGGGGAGGGGTTTGGGCTAGTGTCCTGTTTCAGGGATTGCCTTTCAACCCCTGCTGCTCTTGATGTCTGTCCTGTGTGATCAGATCTGTCTGCTACTTTGGCAGGTAAGATCGGCCTCAGACCTGCCTGCTGTTGCTTCCAAGTGTTGTTTGGGTTTTTCTGCCCATTGTGCCTATCAGCCAATGATTGGGCACCCTTCTGCAGATGCTGTCTGTCCTTCACAGGATAGTGGACCGCAGTTTCTTTCTGGAGGGCTTTCTGGCCCCAGTTGGGTTTTTGGTTGTCTTGTGACACCGAAGGAAACTGCAGCCTTCATCCAAGAGTTGTTGTCTTAGTTGATTCTCTAGGCCTTTTACTATATTTTATTTATTTATTTATTTTATATCCCGCGGTACATTGGGAACATCACCTCGGTTTACAGGTAACATAATGCAGCAACAGGCTTTACAAAAAACATAGCAAACTGATTATATCCAAGAGGATTTGGACTTACTTTGCTTGTTGGGGTTCACTGATGCAAAATCTGACTGAAATAGTCCTATGAGGCGAAATATTCTTCTCGCCGGACTTCGCATCACCCCCCCCCCCCCCCCACCTTAGGTGTCTCTGCTACACATTGAGGTATATGTGTCTCATTCTGTTCTATGGTTTTCTTTTGCAGAACCCAACTCTTTTTTTCCTGACTAGACCTGTTTTGGGGTTGCCTGCAACACAGGAAGACAGGAGAAAGGTGGTGTTTTTAGCTCTGTGGGGTTCCCCGCTTTGTCCTGCGTGGACAACCTGTAGCTAGGGATTCACCCATGTGTGAAGACTACCATCCTGCTTATCATCTGAGAAAGCAGAGTTCCTTACCTGTAACAGGTGTTCTCTGAGGACAGCAGAATGTCACTCTTCACAAAAACCACCCGCCTCCCCTGGGAGTTGGTTTCTCTATGTATGAGCTATATCAAGGACTGAAGGACTCTGCCTACAGGGCAGGGTGATTGCTACAGCTGCACGTGCTCAGTAGGACATGTTTGAGAGTTCTAGAATCTTTGAGATCACACATGGGTGACATCTGATGATGTCACCCATGTATGAGGACTGGCATCCTACTGTCCTCGGAGAACACCTGTTACAGGTAAGCAATTCTGGCTTATGCTACCTCCAGAAAGATAAACAGATTTTTTTTTTCTTGCCACATAAATTTACATGATGTATTTTATATATCTCATAAGGGCCTTGAAAAAACACGAGCAATCCAACAGAAAATAAGAGACACATAATTTACCGATAAATTCCATACAGCTGGCCAAAAAGGATATGAAAATTTTTAATTTTTTTAGAATACTAATCCGTTTTTTTATGATTTATAGCATCGACTTAATGCACCTACTTAATGTGGAATGTGTTTCAATGAAATAAACTCTGTGGAATGAAATAATAAAATGTTAAAAGGAGTTAGAGGAAAGTTTCATACATAAGTGTAGGTGCCCCCGCACCACTGCTTTGTGGTATATATAATCATAAACTCTCCTCCTCCTCCCGTGTGAATTTTTTTGTATATATAATCAAGTGAAATTCTTTTCCTTTACTTTTCTTTATGATATCATTACCTAGAGACTCTGCCGAGGCGAAGGGGTGGGTAAACTTTCAATGCGAACGATGCATAATAAAGGCTTAACAAGCATTAATGCTAAATAAATCGGTAAAATGAAAATCAGACTTCCCTGTTTGATGTTGGTGAAAAATGTCCATCTGCTGATAACGGTCCCGACACGAACTATCCGTGTTTCAGATGTCGAATCTTTCCTCAAGGGTGTGCAAATGAATGCTGGACAACCAACTGCTGGGGTCTGAACTTCTCCACATCGTTAAATTCGGTGTTTGCCTCTGGTGGATGTTACTCCATGCTCGCCTGCGCAGGCGAGCATGGAGTAACATCCACCAGATGGTGCATTAAGTCGATGCTATAAATCATAAAAAAACGGATTAGTATTCTAAAAAAATTAAAAATTTTCATTAACATCAGCGTGATAGGTTTTCACCTATGATTTTTTTTTTTTTTGCATTGTTGTTTACACGCTGACATAGTGGTGTATCACATTGATATACTTCAAAAAGGATATGAGCCAAAGCTTTCAAATTCAGCATGAAAAAAGACCATCTACTCAAAATAGTGAAAATGTAACCTCCCCTAAGTCCTCATCAGTTTGTGCTCTTCACCTGCAAGCTGTTCCCAGTGACTCTAGCCCTTGATTAACATTTTGACCCACCCTCAGCTCGGCAAGTCATCTAGGCTGGACCGCGTGCATGGATGTTATACGGTGTTATTCACTTGCTGAAGAAGAACTAACTTATTTATTTACATAATCTGGGGCTTGGCACACACCTTCTGCTTGTGTAGCCTGTTAGCAGGAAATCCCTATAGCTCAATGTGCAATACCCTCAAGAAAGCTCAAGAATTACAGAAGAACATTTTAAATTGGAGTCCCACTCTCCTTCTATGCTATGCTTGTGCATTATATGCCTTTCCGGAGCTTTTCAGCTTAGCCAGTTCAGAGGTGATTAGTCTGAAGTATCTTTTTAGGGGACGCTCTCCCTTCTGTTGCCACAAAGAAAAAAAAAAAGGAATTTGTAATTTTTGAAAGGTTTTGTTTACATTTAGTAAAGTTAAAGTCAGCTCTAGTGTATTATTGGAAGTTTTGCCTTGCCATACTGCTTTATGTGCTATGAAGTAGGCAGCAGGGACCTTCAGCAAGGCAGGAAAACACATGAGAAAAATGCTGATATTTTTGTTTTTTCAACTGAATAGTTTGAAAAAAAAGAGATATGTTCAGCTACTCTAATTTTTGTTCACTGTTTTTGATGTGCCTGCATACATTGTTTGTTTCTATATTAAATGGCACTGCCCTTCCAGCTGTCTTCCCTTTATTTGTAAACCTCAGAAACAGTAGCAGAATAAGTTGCAGGTAGACATTTTCCCCATTGGAATATTGCTCCTACTCCAGGGCTCTGATCTACAGTAATTCTTATTCATTTGAAACACAGTGATTTGTTGCTGTCAGCACAGGGGCTGGTTTGTTGTTTTAAATTGCTGCCCTTTTGTTTTTGCTGGCGTTTCCCCAATACAAATTGAATGGCTGACAAAAATCTATTTGTATGACAGTTCCATCTAGATAGACGGTCTCTGTTGCCTAAGAGTAAAAGTTGAGGTCCTCAAGATAAAAGCTGAGTGAATGCCAGGACTGAAGCAGAGCTTGCTTGTGCCGATAATATTGGCAATTCATATTCCTCAGGTCCACAAATCAAATAAAAAGCATACACATTCACTGTTCTTGCTTTTTTTTTGTGTGTAGGCGCTGGACTAACAGTGTCTTGATTACAACAAGCAGGAATATCTGACCTAGAAATACATCAGCCCACAGATGTAATACTAAATTCCCTATTTATTCCTGCAGTATTTTGTCAGCTCTCTATATATAGCAAGGACTACATAAACTGATAAAAGCTCTTAATTCAAAACATATTTTTGGCTTTGTAAATCTGGGCACTAATCGGATAGAGAGCTTATTTCCTGGCAGTTAATACCTTTTCCCTTTTGTGGGCTAAGGAATCAAAAACAGGAGTTGCATTTTCCCTGATACAGAATTAATTTTACAATGTGTATGTTTGGTACCTCTATAAATTAAGTGTTTTACTAATAATAATTTAGATGTATGTAGCACTTTTCATTCACATGGGGCCCCTGTAGAGTTTAAAGTTTCATCTTTCAGAAAGCCGTATTGGGGCTGGATGGCCCGGTAGTGCATTTCTAGTGTATGAGCCGCATGAAAGCTTCTTTGAGGACAAGCAGGATGGCAGTCCTCACGCATGGGTGACATCATCTGATGGAGCCCAGCATGGAAAACTTATGCCCGTTACTTGAACTTTAACTCTGTGTACCTCACTGAGTATGCCCACATTTGCCATTATACTATGAGTCCACGTAGGGTCCCTTCAGTCTTTCTTTTTCTGCAGAGCCCTCTGGTCACAGTTTTGTGCCTCATATGCCTGTGCTGGGCCTTTGCTTTTTTTTTTTTTTTTTTGCCAGAATCACAGGATCATTCACAAGGTCCCACAGTTTTCTTCCTCATATTTTTCCCTAGGTAATGTTGTTTGGTTGTTTCTTTACACTTTCGTTTGATTCTTTTACTCACTCTGTCTTTGATGCTCGCTGGCCATTGAACCACTGCCGCCATTGAGTTCGATTTTGACTTCCTTTAGTTTTGGCCTATCCTATCATGCATTGGGGCCACCGTTGGTACCTGCTAAAGGACTATGACTATTGTGAACCTCCATTATAGATGCATCCTGTGCCTGGCAGTATTGCATGATGTCCACTGGTGTTGCAGATATGCACCCCATGAGCCCGAAAGGATACTGATCTTAGCCAAAAGGCTGAGAAGCGATACCTGTCCTGACTGAAACTAATGAATCAAAACTTGGGATATGGTTTTGACTAGACTGCAACAAATATAGCTAGTATACCGGTACATATGCTGGAGGAGCTTCCAGTTGGATGGAGGCTGTGGTTTTACATAAATCATTGGCCCAGTATAGTTTTGGACCTATGGGTCCTTGGCATAATCAGAAAAGGGTACAGGTTAAATCTATTGGGTCTTCTGCCAGATCGGCCCCCGGACACCAGTAAGGATTATTCGCTGTTTCTGAAACTGCTTCGCAAGGAGCTCTCCTCTCTCTTAATGGCCAATACAGATGAGCCTGTTCCACCAAGGCAAAGAGGGTGGGAATTCTACTCCAAATATTTCCTGATTCCAAAGAATGCAGGACGACTCTGTCCCATCCTAAACCTAAGGGCCTTGAACAAATTCATCAAAAGAGAGAAATTCAAGATGATTTCTCTGGGCACCTTAATTCCCTTTCTTCGAAAAAAGGATTGGTCACAAGAAATATCTCAGATTCATAGTGGGTTGCAGTCACCTCCAGTATCATATTATGCCTGTTGGGCTAGCAATGGCCCCATATGTTTTCACAAAATACCTGGCTGTGGCAGTGGCACACTTACACAAACTGGGGGTGTATATGTATCCTTATCTGGATGATTGGCTGGTCAAGAACATATCAATTTCTGTTCAATTTCTCCCCTTCCATCCCAAGTTTATTTTCCTTGTTTTTTGTAACTTTCCCTCTCCCTTTTTCTGATTCACTGTATTTAAAGTTCAAGGTTCTTATTGAAAATATTGTTTTTTACGTTACGTTATGCTTTACATTCCTTGTTATTTGTAAACCGGGTTGATGTGATACCTATCATGAAACTCGGTATAACAAAAACAATAAATAAATAAATAAATAAATATCTCGGGCAGGAGCTGAGGAATTGATACACATGACCATCCAGGTGAAGGAGTTACTGGGGTTTGTTGTAAACTACCCCAAATCTCATTTGAGCCAGTCACCTCAATTGGAGTTTGTCAGAGCTCTGTTAGACACAACTTGGGCAAAAGCCTTCTTTCTACAACAGAGGGTTGTCTTCTTGATGTCCATAGTGGAAGAGATACAAAAAACTCACCTCATGGGACATTTTGGGCTTCATAGTGTGAACTGTACATATTACTACCATGGTACATCTCCAAATGAGGAGAGTCCAACGGACCTTGAGGTATCAGTTGCCGCAAGCCACCCAAGACCTCCAAGACAGCATCCGGATCACAAGACCACTCAGGGACTCTGTCCTGGTGATGGGACAATTCCAGTCTAGTTTGGTGAATCCCATTCCAAATTTCTCTGGTACAAATTGTCTTTCCAACAAACGTGTCAAACTTTGCCTGGGGAGTTCATGTAGAGGAGCTCTTCTCCCAGGGTCAGTGCAGGAAAAATCTCATCAGATACATTTTCTAGAATGTCAGGCAATCTGGTACATTCTAGAGGCTTTCAGAGATCGGCTATCTAACAAAGTTATCCTTGTCCAGATGGACAACCAAGTTGTGATGTACTAAATCAACAAGCAGGGAGATATGGGATCCTATCTCCTCTGTCAAGAGGCTGTCCAGCTGTGGTACTGTGCCAGCTCACAAGGGTGGTGCGTAGGGCCACATACTTGGCAGGCATGGAGAATGTGCATGTGGACAGTCTGAGTTGGAACCCATGAATGGCTCCTTGACCAAAGGATAGCAAATCAGATATTCCACTACTGGGGCATATCAGTGGTGGATCTGTTTGCATCCTCTCAGAACAGGAATGTCCCACTCTTGTGTTCCAGAAGATGGGCATGCGGCAAACTAGCCTTGGACGCCTTTGCCTTGTATTGAGGCAGGGGACAGCTGTATGTGTATCCTTCAGTACCTTTAGCAGTGAAAACTCTCTTGAAGCTCAAAGAGAACAAGAGGGCTAGGATTCTCATAGCCCCCTTTTGGTTGAGACAGATTTGGTTCCATCTCTTTTGGGAGATGTTCATCAGGGAAATGATCAGATTGGAGACTTCCTCAGATCTCATCGCTCAGGATCAAGGCAAGATGCACCATTCCATCATAAAGTCCCTTTTGCTCACCGCTTAGATGTTGAAAGGTTGATTTTTCAACCTCTTGAGTTGTCTGATGATGTGTCTCGAGTTATTTTAGTTTCAAGGAAGGACTCCACTAAAGATCCTATGTATTTAAGTGGAGATGATTTGCTGTGTGTTGTGAGCAGAGGATTCTAGATCCTATCTCCTGCTGCACACAAAAAACTGTATGATTACCTATTATATTTGAGTCTAATCTCAAAACCAATTTTGGAAGAATTCACCATAGTGCAATTGGCGCCTACCATCACCATGTAGAAGGTAAGTTCATCTCTGTGTAGCTTCTTCCTGGAGTGGACTGAAGCCCATAGAAAGTCCGCCAAACTTTTGTTTCTTTTGGCACAAATGAACTGGAGATTGTCGTTGCCAGACTATATCTAATTGGCTAGAAGAGTGTATCTCCTCCTGTTATGCTCGGGCAGGGGTAAATCTGGTGGGCCATGTAAAGATTTACTTTGCTGAGCCATGACAGTGGCTCACCTGCGATCAGCTCTTATCGTGGAGATTTGCAAGATTGCGACGTGGACTTCTCCCCGCTCATTCACATCTCACTACTGTTTGGATAAGGGTGGCCACTGCAACAGTATGTTTGACCAGTCAGTCCTGTGAACCTGCTTGAGGTGTAGAATCCAAATCTTTTCCCTCCTCGGGCCTATTTTTGTTCCAGGCTACCCTTCATAGATTAAGTATAAAAACAGAAAAAAGGCTTGTTGCCCATACAAATATTGTTGTGCCTGTTGGCACTTATTGTTGTTTCCCCCTTTGTCGTTAGGGGCAGCCTGTAACTAGGGATTCCCCATGTGTGAGGACTGGCATCCTACATGTCCTCCGGGAAAAGCAAGCAGCTCTACTTCTCAAATAGAGTAAAGAAAAACACTGTTACCACTATTAACGAATTACTGTTTTGTAAACTGAGACATCATGACTTAACAGAGCTCTTGGCAGAGAGGTGGTTATGTAGTCAGTGGCAGAACTGTGCTTAAAACTGATGTATGAGGAGATAAACTTGCCCGAGGTGTCTCAGAACAGGAATTAGAATGGATGCATAAGGATAAAGTTACATTGCTAGGGCCAAACAGAAAGTCGGTGGCAGAGTCTGCATTAGAACTAACAATGGGGAGATGCAATGCCAGGAAGTCACACGCAGACGTCAATAGCTAGAGGGAACTCAGACTCTCACATCCCAGGATTTCTCTGGGCTTGGTTGAGCGAATCCATGTCTAGATCAGGTCTCCGTTTTAAGATGCTTTAAATTGACCCATTTACTGGTTAATTATTGATAGCTGAACCAATAAGAGCAGACTTAATGCACAAGCTATTAGCTCTGTAGAGTTATTCACGTTACTCTCACAGTCTGAGCCAGTGCAAGGTTTCTGACTGCGGGGCTCATGTAATAAGGCGGGTGAACGTTTGCACAGGTTTTTACTTCGGTTTTAGCGCACATTTTTCTGGAACAGGGATATGCATGCTAAAACAGGAGTAAAAACGAGCACTAAGATTAGCGATGGCATTAGCTGTTCCCCAGCAATGCCAGGGAGGTGATTTAAAGCAGCTCCAGGGTCAGAGCAGAAGTAAAACAAATACTATTGTTTGTTTAGCTTTTTTTTTTTTTACACCAAACTGGGTAAACCAATAGAATAACTTTGGCCACTAGAACTATGAGGTTACTCCATCTTGGACCCAGAGTTTAATTCTCAGTGTAAGCTCTTGGGGCAGGCACCTGCAGCTGAACAGTACACCAGCATGGTAAATCTTGACTTTGATGTACTGTTTCATTGTACATGCCCACCCCTTTGTTCAGTTAGCTGTAAGTGTTCACTCCAGAAAGCAAATTTTTCCATCCAAGGCCAGTTTGGCAATGAATGGCAAGTAAAATCAAAGCATAAGCTCTCTGGGGTGGGCACCAACAGATAGCTTAATAAAGGATAAACTCTGTGTGTGTGTGTGGGGGGGGGGGGGGGCACCTATAGCTGAGCAGGATGCGAAAATCAAATACATAGTGCCAAAGTGCATACTGTTCAGCTGAAGGTGCCTTCCCCAGAGAGCTTATGCAAGATTTTTCTTGTCTTGCCAACATAGCATGTGAGATTAATGCACATCCCAACTTGTGGGCTCATTCTCTCATTGAAGGCCATTTTAACAAGGAATGGCAAGTAAAATAAAGGAATAAGCTCTCTGGGGAAGGCACCTACAGCTAGATGAACAAAGCATAGGCTGTGTGGGTGAGCACTAGCAGATGAACACTACATGTGTGCGTGCTGTTCAAGAAAACAAAGGAAACCTTGCGCTGGAAATTTAATTCCTGGGTCTGAGATGGGGTAAACTCACATTTCTGGTAGCCAGTGTTAGCTATTGTTATGCCCAGTGTGGTCCTTCACCTCACACCCAGGAAGGACTTAAATTTCCAATGTAAATTCTTGGGGGCTGGAACCTACAACTTAACACTGTGTATCTGGTAATGGCCTGGTTAGGTTGGGTGTGGAAGATTTGGTTGAAATATGAATTTGTATAATTTTATTGCTTTATTATGTTTTATATTCTAAGTATTTTTATTTTGTTGTACATCGCGTTGGGCATTTTTAACAGTAAGGTGATTAATTAAAATATGTAAATAAATACAATAAATAAGCAAGCTCTCTAGGGAAGGTACCTATAGATTAATACTATGACAACGTTGGGATGCACGACACCAAAGTGCATACTAGTTAGCTGAAGGTGCCTGTCCCAGAGAGCTTATGTTGTTTATACAGCTGTAGATGCAAGCCCAAGAGTTCTTAACCAGAAATGTAACTCCTTCTTTGATCTGAGGTGGAGTAAACTCACATTTCTGGTGGCCAAAGTTACTCTATTGCTGTGCCCAGTGTGATAGAAACAGCTAGCAAACAAGGCAGGCGGAGTAAACAGCGCACACATGTAGGAAACATACAATGACGAAATAATGGGTGGCAAACAATCTACTGGTCAATATCTCTTCGAAATGTAAAACGTTTTTAATTATACATGTATGTTTAATTATACTGTATGTTCGAAAAATATGTACCATGATTGTATTATAATTAAAAACTGTTTACATTTCTAAGTAGATTGTTTGTTTGCCACACATTATTTTGTTGTTGTATAGAAACAGCTAGACCAGTGTTTCCCAACTAGTGTGCCCTGAGACCTGATCAGATGTGCCTCGGAAAAGTCACCACTGCCTGATGCTCAGATCCAGGCAGTAGCTGGGCTCTGCCCTCAGCACCACGCAGCAACAGCACACACTAGCAGTGGTTCTTAAATGTGAAGGAGCTCCTTTCTGAAAATTATACGTTCCTAGCTACAGCAGGAGTAGCAGTGTAGTAATTAACGGGCGGCATGAATAGCTGGGCACGCACACTGCACACAGCACTTCCTCAGCTTCTCCTTCCTGATCCACCTCCTCAGGTTCCTTCCAGCCTTGGTCCTATCCTCAGGCTGAGTTAGATGGGTAGGGTAGGAACTGAGCACTGGGTGTGACTTACTCTGTGTTCAGAGCAGTAGCAGTAACTGAGCCAGCTGGCTGCACCACACCTACTTTTCCCTTATCCTGCACTTATAGTTGGTCCATCATGATGGGTTCATGTGTATTTCCACTTCTCTTCCTTTGTTTAACAATTTGGAAGAGAGCCTGTTGGTGCTCATTGCTGTCCTGGCTCTTTTGGCCATATAAGTCCTCTCCATGTCTGCACTGCCTGCTTCACGGAGGCTGGTGTGCCGCATAACATTTTTGTCAATGTAGGAATGCCTTGGTTGGGAGACACCGCTTTAGGTAGATGAACACATAAAATGAACATGCTTAAATACCAGTTACCTACCTATCTGTAGCAGGTGTTCCTGGAAGAGAGCAGCTCAGTCACCAAGAAGATCATTTTACACTCTGCGCCACATTGTCAACCTGTTCCTTTTAGACAAATGCAGCCGATCCAATCTGTTCTTGCCAAAGGTCTCCAAAACTAGCCATAGGTGTCTAACCAGGGCAATCCTGGCCCTCCTATTTATAGTAACACGGAATACAATGGAAGAAAAAAAGATGATCTGTCTCATCCAGTCGGCCCAGTTATTCTGTCCTCAATGCTAAGGATCCAGCACAGTCTTTTTGCCTTCTTTGTATCTTACCATCTTGGTTAGAAGAGCACACAGGATATCAACTTAGTTCCCTCTAGCATCCATTTTTCCAATACCTAACCATAAGGCTCTGTAATAATCTAAGTAGCCAGTAATACTAGTATGGCCATTGCTCAAATATTCAGGCCTCCCAAGTCCCTTGCATAGCTTGCCAGATGAACTCAGCTATGTGAATGCCCACATTTCCACTAGAACTTCTAGTTAATTAGGAAGCTTTCAGTCTGCCAGTCTGAACCAGTAATAATTTTATTATCGTATGATCTAAAGAGCTCCCATTACTAAAGAATCTTTCATGCATCTTGGGCAACCTGCCGGACAGACCTGGCTACATGAATTCCTAAATTTCCACTAGGCCTTGTAGTTATTATTGAAGCTCAAACGCCGGCAGGATCCAAATCGGCATTCTTTCAGCTATACCAGCTTTGTCACCTTCATCCACTTCTTTGGTGGCCTTGCATTTGCCACAGTCATCCAGGACTAGACCAGCTCCTGCCTGAATTACTGCAACTCACTCGCCAATGGTATTTCAAAAAACTCGGCTGGTGCCTGCGACTTATGCTGCTGCTTGACTGCTGCTGAATACAAATACATTTGAGAGGATCTCTCCTATTCTTCACTCTCTGTACTGGCTCTCAATACTCTGCAGGACAGAATTCAAAATCTTGGTTCTGGCCTTCAAGGGCCTTAAATAGCTGAGCACCGCCCTGCCTCAGCTGCCGACTCATCCCACATGTGACCTCCTGCTCCCAGTGCTCTTGGTCACACGCCTATCTATGAGGGCCTTCACCTAAGGAACTACACCTCACAATCACCAGAGAGCCAGCCTTCTGGAAAGCTTTGCCACATATCATCGGATTAGCCCCTTATTCTGCCAGTTTTCAGAAAACTACTAAAAACAGAGGCAACTTTTAGGTCACGGCCCTAAGTCAAATCTTGCTCATTAATCAAATACCGCAGGATACTCTCCCTTTAAAAGTCTACGGGACATGCATAAGGAATCATTCTAGCATACAAAAATTGTAGCCACATGCTTTCTTTATTGCTGTACCTCACAGTGCCTTGCCCTGATATGTTTCTCTGATGTATTTTCTCTGACACGTTTATTTTGGCATCCTTATGATGTATCCCTGGGATGATTACTATACCTTTATTTACCTGAGCTCTTACGAATGAAATATTGACCTGCTGTGACATACTTTGAGCTCTCCAGTTGTAAAAACATGAAATAAGCAAGCAATGAGGATTACAGAGCATGCAGCCTGCCAGACAGACCCAGCTGCTAGTCAGTTCTACCATCAGAGCCTCTGAGGCCTGACTGCTGCTAGGACTTTTAATGTTTCATATGAACCTCTTTGGCATTCATCCTGGCAGCCTCAATACCCACTGTTGCATCAGGCAAGTTTGGTGCTAAATTTGTTTATTTGATTTATATTCGGCCTTTCGGCACACCTATCACTAGGTCATGCTTTCTACTCTCTCTCATCTTTTAGCAACTAAGGATCCTCTGTGCTTACCCCAGGTTTTCTTAAATTCAGTTTAAGCCACCACCATCCACTCCAGGACGAGAGTCTGCACTACTTCCATCCTTTCCAGGACAAAAATTATTTCCTGACGTTTCTCTGTCTTCCATCTTAGAGCCATCATATCATGACCCCCTTGTACATCCTCTCTTGAAACGTGTTTGCTTCTTGTACATTTAATATCTTTCAGGTGGCTAAATGTCTCTATCATGTCTCTAGTCTCGCCTTTCCTTTAGGCACATGTTTAGATAATGATGAACATATTCCCTGCCAGCACTCAGAAGCTTTCCTCTTTGGATCTGCAAGAGCAATCGGGAGCTGAAGGTTCAAATGTAATGGTTCCAGTTCCAAAACCTGCTAATCCAATTTTGGACAGTAAGTCATATTTGTTAGGTGATGTGGAAGAACCTGCGAATGTGACCCTTAGGGACATTTGGAAAGCAGTTTCAGGAATGGAATCTGCCTTGTTCCATCCTGGCTCTCAGTTGTGTTCATACTCTTTGGTTGCTTCTAATAAGTTTCTCAACTTGGAACACAGATTAGCTGCGATTGAGGGTCAGATGGCTCTTAATAATCAGTCTATTAATAATTTCCACTCTATTAAAATTGCAAACCTTAAAGAGAGTTTATTGTTGCATAATAACATTGAACAATTGGATAACGCTATGAGGTATAAAAACCTAAGACTGGTGGAGTTTCCTAAAACTAGGTTAGTTTCACCGATAGAATTATTGAAAACAGTATATAAGTGAAGTTTTTTGCAGATTGTTTAAGATAAAAGAAATTAATTGTTGTCTAAATGTTATCTTCCTGAACTAAAGTGGATGGAGGGGCCTGAAGGGGGAATGGACGCGCTTTGCTGTAAATGATAGTGCTGATTTATCGGTGTTTCTCCAGATTTGATACCTAATAGAGCTACTTTATTGGTCACTTTTGCTGCAGATATAGATAAGGAATTAATGTTTAAGCAGTACTTTAAATTTAAAGACGTGAAAGTTTGTGGTCCAAAGGTATTTATGTATCCAGATGTTTCTCGTGAAACACAACGATGCAGGAAGTTCTTTCTTTCCCTTAAACGGCGAGCAGTTACCTTGGGGGCTGCTTTTTTTCCATAAATGCCCTTGTAAGTGTATAGTAACCCACCAAGGTAACACCTTTGTGTTTCTGGATCCATCTCATTTAGAAACTTTTCTGATTGAGAAATCTTCCGTTTTGCCAACTGATCAAGTCGCTTGATTTGGGGTAGGTGCCAATTGGATTTATTGTCGCAGTCTTGAGTTTATTTATTGAATCCTGTTTGGTTTTTTTTTCTTTCCCCCCTAGATGTGGGCTTGTATTTTGTTTATTTTATAGAGATTTACATTGTAAGTAATTGTCTTGTTTGACACATTACTTTTCTGCGATTTTTGCCTTTTGTAACAACCAGGATTGACCTTATATTTTTCATGTTAATGAAGAATAATTTAATAAAGAGGAAAAAAACAACCCCCTAAAAATTGAACTATATATTTACGTTTTAAATAGTCCCTATAATAAGACCTCACTAATATTGGCCTGGAACTGAGCAGCTAAGTAGGTTCAGGCCTGGCTAATACTGGCTAATACTCTGGTGCTGCCCCTTCCAGGAAGACCAGGTGCTGTAGGCTGAAGGCAATTGCAAACCTCTCCAGTACTCTGTCAAGAAAAGGTCACAGGCACCCAGAAATGGATAGAAAGTAGATAAGGAAAAAATAGAATAAAATACCCAAATTTCCTAGCGTGTTGCCAGATGGACTCTGAACTAGTGGGTATTGTGCTCTTCTGCTAGCAGATGGGAGACGGAGTCAGATTTCAAAGCTGACGTCACTCTAGATATACCCCTGCAGAAATCTCAGCTCTTCAGTATCTCTTCATCTCCTAGCAGATGCGGACACTATCCCACACACTAGAATAGTGTTAAGAATTACAGCAAAGAAGAAAACAAAATTTACCTTAAAGAAGATCGAGCCCCGCTCTTCTGCGGTGATACCTAAGGGTCCCTCCGCCAGTCGAGAATTCCTGAGGTGATTTCTGATATCCCTCAGAGGTGTGCCTTGGTCCAGTAGCCGGTTTCCGGCATGGACTTAGCCCCTGGTGTGGCTGAAAGATAGCGGGTGCAGAAACAAGCACGGCGGGATACTCCCGCGTACAGCCAAGATTCCCATGATTCTGGAGTTCCTACAGGCCTGTATGAAGAAGGGGTTGTCACTCAACTCCCTCAAGGTCCAAGTAACCGCACTGGCCTGCTTCAGAGCCGAAGTGGATGGTATCTGGCTATCAACCCATCCAGATTTGTCCCGCTTCCTGAAAGGGGTTAAACAACTCCGACCACCCCTAAAGTGGCCGGTGCCTCTATGGAATCTCAATCTAGTATTAGACTTCCTAGCTGGGGTTTCCTTCAAACCAACACGCCGTCTGTCACTACGCCTCTTAACATTGAAGACTGTATTCCTGGTGGCAATATGTTCAGCTCGTCGCATCTCTGAACTACAGGCACTATCCTGTCAGGAACCATTCTTTAGGTTCATGCCTGGAACCATACAACTGCGCACTGTCCCCTCCTTCCTACCAAAAGTGGTTTCCGAGTTTCACTTGAAGCAAACCATCTCGCTATCATCTCCGGATGAACATAAGGACTCTGAAGACTCATGCCTTCTTCGCCATCTAAATGTCGGCATATTCCTAGTACAGTACTTGGAAAGATCGGAACCGGTGCGCAAAATGAACCGCTTGTTCGTTCTTCACAGCGGGAAGAAACAAGGAGAAGCGGCCTCGCGGGTGACCATAGCCCGCTGGATCAAGGAAGTAATCAAGGCAGCCTACATAGAGGCAGGGAAGCCCTTACAACTACAGGTTAAGGCTCATTCTACGAGGGCACAGGCAGTTTCTTGGGCAGAAACCAAGTTACTGTCGCCCGCCGAGATCTGTTGGGCGGCAACGTGGTCCTCCATACACACCTTCTCCAGGTTCTACTGCCTGGATGTTCAAGCCTGAGAAGACGCAGCCTTCACAAGGGCAGTACTAAGTGGGCCACGGGCAGCCTCCTGTCCTGTCTGGGAGTAGCTTTTGTACATCCCACCCGTCCTGAGTCCATCTGGCTACACGCTAAGAAATGGAGAAGTTATTTACCTGATAGTTTCGTTTTCCTTAGTGTAGACAGATGAACTCAGCATCCCGCGCACAGCTGCCCCAGAAAAAAAGAGAACCTCGGATAGCAAACCACGAGACTAAGCAAATATGGGTAAGCCACGGC
Organism: Rhinatrema bivittatum; assembly: GCF_901001135.1. Classification (NCBI taxonomy): domain Eukaryota; kingdom Metazoa; phylum Chordata; class Amphibia; order Gymnophiona; family Rhinatrematidae; genus Rhinatrema; species Rhinatrema bivittatum. The sequence goes on from NC_042621.1 coordinate 292,772,358, forward strand.
CTACTCCTAGTTCAAGACACCCACAGTTTGTCCGGTGTCGGCATTAATTGGTTGAATGCACTGGCGGTCTCCCATGGAAATTAGTTGAACCAGTTCAAGTTTTAATCAAGTGTAATCAAGTTATTTAAGCAAAGATATATCCATAATGGCTTTTCGAAGAGAATACTGAAGAGCTGAGGTTACTGCAGGGGTATACCTAGAGTGACGTCAGCTTTGAAATCTGACTCCATCTCCCATCTGCTAGCAGAAGAGCACAATACCCACTGGTCCTGAGTCCATCTGTCTACACTAAAGAAAACAAAATTATCAGGTAAGTAATTTCGCCATTATAAGTAAAAAAAAAAAAAAAAAAAAGAGCCGTACAACTCAGCATGTCTTCTGAGAGAATCATAAGATTTTCATACCTTATTTTGTCCACAAAGATATGAGGCAGAGAGGGAACAGGTATCAAAGTGACATGAGTTGATGATAATTTCAACAAGCACTGGTAGCTGTTAAATCCTCTCAGGAATAAAATGAAGCAATAACTTCTGTTTGACACTCCAGTACTACACTAAGAATACTCAAACTGTGTTTTCTATATGTACTTGAAACTATCACAAATGCTTATTCTAATGTTCCATTCTTCTTCAGGATGACCACAGAGTTCAATGTTCAATGTCGTTACATATTCCCTGTTCACTTCTGCATCTAGTTCAAGCTTCTCTTTCTATCCTATAGATGCATTTGCTCTGCAGCTTCTCCTTATCTATCTTCTTTTCTCTGTTCATTGGGCAAGTTGCTCTTATCTGTGCCTGTTATGCCTGTCTGATGCAGACGGCTGCGACCACGTGTACTTACTACTTGCACCACTCTCCTGTCCTCCATGGGTCTGCTCGTGGTGCGGGCCAGTCTACACCGCTGCGTTCCCTGGGACTTGTCATGGCGGCATGGACACCATTACCGCCCACGATGACTTTGGGCCTTCCTAGGCATGCATGCGCGCGCATCACCAGTCCCACCTTTGAGGTCTCTTCGGGAACCTCAGGGGCGTTCCTGTTTGATGATATCATGGGACTTCTGTATATAAGCTCCACCTTCGCCCCCAGCTAACCGACTTGGCAACAAGTTCCATACGAGTCTACAACTCTGCCTTCATGTTCCTGAGACTACGCGGCCTAGCCTTGCTCTTGGACCCTGCCTGGCACCTGCTCCTCAGGGGTCTGTGTGCGCTCCCATGGGGAGTCGCTCCAACTGGCCTAACCCGCTCCTCGGGCTGGCTCTGCGCCTCCTGGGTTCTACTCTGCAAGGCTTTCTACTTCTTGGAATTCTCCCTGGAACACTGCGGCAACCTGTGAGTTCTCCGACAGGGCTTCCACGCTCCTCTGGGTTGTGCCTGTGTTCTACATAAGACTGTCTGCGTCTCCCCACTCCTCGGGGCTGCGCCTACAAGTAACAAGAGACTCTCTGAGCTTCCCCGCTCCTTGGGGTTGTGCTCTCACATTCACTGTGACTGTCAACTTCCCCGCTCCTTGGGGTCGCGTCTACATTGACTGCCAGCATTCCCCCGCTCTCCAGGACACTGCCTACGTCAGCAGCAGAGATCTGGCTCGGGCTTCCCCGCTCTGCGGGTTGGCCTGCTTGTTTGCATCAATGCTGCTTAAGCTCTGCCCCTCAGGGCTGCCTTTCCGGAGAACCTCCTGCATGGCTAGTCTTACACCTTCCGCTCCGTGGTCTGTCTGGCACCTCCTCCCTTCAGGGTCTCAGTCCTGATCCCTGGAGACCTCTCCCTCACTGTGCCCAGAGCTCCCTGCTGTGCTTACACCTCGCCTCCCGACAGTGCGGACCTGTGGGGCTCCTCTCCACAGGTGGTAACAACTTGCATCTCGGGCCAAGGGTCGACACACCCACAAATCATAACAGTGCCTTTCTCCTCCACCGCCAGCTGTCAGCTCCATGCTTTCCATCTTGCTGTGTCGTATGCCTGGAATAAACTCCCGAGTCTGTGCGTCTTTGGCCATATTCAAATTCAGTTTAAAATCTCACCTTTTCGAACCTGCTTTCAAATCTTGAGTAGTTCTCTTTCAGATTCTTGTTTGTCATGAATATTTGTCTTGAGTAGATTGTAAGTTCCTTGGTGCAGTGACAATCTGAATATCTGTAAAGCACTGCAGATGTTTAGTAGTGCTTTAAAACTGATAAACAGTAGTAGTAGTAGTAGTAATGTGGTGTCTTTGTTTTACTGTTATGTATCTTCATTTTATTGATGTATTAGAGCATACATGGAGGGAAATGAATATGCATGTTTTATTTTAGCCGTTCATAGCTTTGATAGTACATTGAAAAGTGGATAATGAAACCAGTAAGCTATCATCATAACCAGCAATCATCCAGTCTCTCCAGCAATCACCCAGTCTCTCCAGCAATCATCCAGACTCTCCAGCAATCATCCAGTCTCTCCAGCAATCATCCAGACTCTCCAGCATACAGCATCCAGCAATCATCCAGTCTCTCCAGCATTCATCAAGTCTCCCCTATACCTATTGCAGTATCTCCAATACCGCAACATTTTCACAACCAATTAAGCCACAATAATGCACCTCTACACCATACCCAAAATTTGGCACAAACTCAGAAAGCACACAAAACCTACAATACATCACATTGCACGACAACAAAGGATTATACCAATAATGATATCTCCAATTACGCAATTCCTAGGACTCTCTCTGTTTACCTTAACCCTATTCAACGCACAGTCTCTTACCAAAAAAATGGACATCCTCAGTGACTATCTCATAGAAGTTAACCCAGATATCTGTGCTATCACAGAGACATGGCTAAAACACACAGATACTGTACTCACAAATCAGCTTCCCATGCAATCTTATGACCTATTCTCTGTCCCCAGGCCCAAAAAAAGAGGTGGAGGACTCCTCCTTGCAGCAAAAAAAGGTCTAAATATAACTTTACAACTTACGAACACCTCCACCAAAATAGAATTCTCCCTCTTTAAATCAGAACAAATCCAACTAGCATTAGTTTACGCCCCACCAGGAACCTTAGAATTGGATCCCTCACCGCTGATCGAACTTATAGCCAAACATATAATCACTGACAAACCTGCAATAATCCTCGGAGACTTTAATTTACATGTAGATGCTACTACACAATCCATCAACTGCCAAACAGTCCTCTCCTCACTCAACCATTTGGGCTTTACGCAAATCATCAACAGTCCTACCCACAAGGCAGGCCATACTTTGGACCTTATTTTCATTAACGAACCCTTTACCATTCACACCAACCCCACTTGTTCTCCAGTTCCATGGTCTGACCACAGAGTCATCCACACAACCCTTAAGATCAACAACCCACCACCTCAAGTCGCTACCAAATCCACCATCCACTTCAGGAAACCATGCTCTCCAGACACACTCAGCGAAAAGATGTCCGAAGCACTAAACCAACTAGACCTTACAGACGCAATAACTGCAACCACCTCATGGATCACTATCAACAATAAAATCGCAGATCAAATCTGCCCAACTTCAACCAAAACCATACAACCCACATTAGACAATAGAAAACCCTGGTTTACCCCAGAACTTAAATCACTAAAGCAATCGCTAAGAAAAAATGAACAAAGCTGGAGAAAAAACCCAACCACTTCGACACATGCCATCTACAAAGCCCTCCTCAACACTTACAGGAATACTATCCTTAAAACAAAGAGAGAATTCTACGCAAAAAAAATCCACAACTTCATTTTCGACTCAAAGGCTCTTTTCTCATACGTCTCCTCTCTAACCAAACCATCTCCTCCCACCATCCCAGACCACCAAGCTCTCAACAAAGCAAACTAACTCGCCGACTACTTTAAGACAAAAATCACCAACCTTACACATTCAATCACAACCAACAACTCCACCCAAATATACCAACTAACAGCCCTGCCACAACAAAACACATGCCTGGATTCATTCGAGCTCACTTCTTCACTGGAGATAGAAAAAACACTCAAGAAACTCAAACCATCCTCCCACCCATCAGACCCATTACCAACAAATCTCCTCAAAGCCATACCAAACACCATCTCAAAACCAATTGCAGAAATTATTAACTCATCCCTTTCTCAAGGTCTAGTTCCCAACCAGTTAAAATTGGCAATCCTCAAACCACTACTAAAAAAAACCAAACGCCTCTCCATCGGACCCAGCTAACTTTCGACCTATCGCTAACTTACCACTCATTGCCAAACTGATGGAGAAAATTGTCAACAAGCAACTGTCAGAATATCTGGAAGATCATAATATTCTATCCCCGGTTCAATATGGTTTCCGAAAACGCCTAAACACCGAATCTCTATTACTACCTCTCACTGACACCATCCTCGTTAACCTGGAGAAAAAACAATCGTACCTGCTTGTTCTTCTTGATCTTTCTGCTGCGTTTGACACGGTAAAACACACGATACTTATAGACCAACTTGCCAATATAGGGATCAAAGGCACAGCTCTAAGATGGTTCCAGTCCTTCTTAAGCAACAGATTCTACAAAGTTAGAATAAACAACAAAGAATCGCATCCAGTCCTCACAGATCTAGGAGTCCCACAAGGTTCCTCACTTTCACCCACCCTCTTCAATATCTACCTCCTCCCTCTCTGCCACCTACTCTCAAACCTCAAGCTTACACACTACCTCTATGCAGATGACATACAAATCCTTCTCCCGATTTCAGAATCCCTTCAAAAAACCATCACATACTGGAACGAATGCCTACAGCCGATTAAAAACATTCTCTCAAACCTCAACCTAATATTGAATGACAATAAAACCGAAATGCTCATTGTCTCCCAGGATCCCCTTACAATCTCATCAAACCTCTCTCCTCCGAACTCAAATAGCAAGTTCTCACCCGACGTCAGAGACCTTGGAGCCTGGCTAGACAACCATCTAAACCTAAAAAAGTTCGTAAACACTACCACTAAGGACTGCTTTTACAAACTGCAAGTCCTCAAAAAACTTAAACCCCTCCTCTACTTCTCGGACTTCAGGCTCGTACTGCAATCCATCATACTATCAAAGCTCGACTATTGCAACTCCCTTCTGCTAGGTCTACCCTTCAACACCATCAAACCATTACAGATGGTACAGAATTCCGCTGCTAGAATCCTCACAAGTTCTAACAAAAAAGACTATATCACCCCAATCCTTCGTAACTTACATTGGCTTCCCATCAAACATAGGATACTCTATAAGATACTCACAATAGTACACAAAGCAATATACAATCTGGCTCCTATCATGCTAAGCACTCAACTTCAACCGCATACATCTTCTAGACCAATTAGAAGCGCATACAAAGGAACACTGCATGTCCCACAAGTAAAATCAGCATTGAGCAAACGAGCATTATCTTCAGCTGGACCCCACCAGTGGAACGCTCTCCCCCCAGATCTAAGACTAGAACCCAGTCATCAAGAGTTCAAAAAAAGACTGAAGACCTGGCTTTTCCAACAAGCCTTCCCAGATTCTCAATGATACTTAGACAGGAGGACTTCCTAAATACTAGGTATCCCTAAATTATCGACACCTCACCGATTCCTACTATCAGGACTCCACAACTGCTCAATCAATTTTTGAATCCATAAGTTCACTATATTATTCTTATTGTATCTATATGGTAGATTTGACAGGTCATCTCTACTACGTTAAATAGTTAAATTGTATATACATATTATATTATATTTATTATTACTATGTTAAATTGACATCCGGTTTTATTGTTCCTTATGTTCTACAGTTCTATGTAAAGCCCCCATCCGCTGTTGGGCAGTTCATCGTTTTATGTAAACCGGAGTGATTTGTAATTCCCACAAGAACTTCGGTATATAAAAATTAAAAATTAAAAATAAATAAATAAATAAATTAAAAAAAAAAGCATTGTAGCAAATTGCTTCTTTCTGTTATGCCTGGCTGGGCATTTTAAAGTTCATAGTGTGAGAGCCACAGCAACACGGATGGCCCACATGACGATCATCCTCCATGGAAGAGATCTGTAGAGCTCCAACCACACATTCACAGTTCGTTACTTCATATCAGGGATTCCTGATGTGACAGCTTTGGTCCCTCTATCTTGTCTGGCTTATTTAGGGTTTAGAACCCAGCTCTTTTCCCCCAGGTCCCATTCTTATTTCAGGTTTACCTCAAAAGAAAATTACAAAATGGCCTATTGCCAACAAAACCATGTTGCTCATTGATCATTCTTGTATGTTCCCCTTTCCTTTTCAAGGCAACCCGTAGCTAGAAATCCTGGTGCTTGAGGGTTATCATATTTATTTATTTTATTATTTATTTAGAGTTTTTCTATACCGGCATTCATGATACAATCACATCATGCTGGTTTACAGTTAACAGGGGGTGTAACAAGAACTTGAAACAGTTAACAAGTGAAGAGAAACAGTGAAGTTACAATAAAACTAAGGATGGTCAAAACTGGGGAAAGAAGGAAAGGCTAGAGGAGTTTAACATAAAGATGAGCAAATATTTACAATGTTCTAAAGTGTCTGACTATGTTGTTGAGTTGAGATTTAGTTAGGGTCTGGAAAGGCTTGTTTGAACAACCAAGTCCTAAGCCTTTTTCTGAATGTTGGGAGGCAGGGCTCCTGTCGAAGATCAGGTGGGATGGAATTCCATATCGAAGGTCCTGCTGTAGAGAAGGCCCGATCTCTAAATGTTAGATGCTGAGTGGTTTTGGTATGTGGTACCTGTAGTGATCCCCTGTAAGCTTCTCTAATGGGTCTGGAAGAGGAATGATGTCTGAATGGAATTTGTAGGTTAAGTGGAGCATGGTGATGTCCTGCTTGTCCTCAGAGAAAGCAAAGTTGCTTACCTGTTACAGGTATTGTCCAAGGACAGCAGGATACTTAAGTCCACACAATCCTACCTGCCCCCCCACAGCGTTGATTCCTATAGTTTGTATAGCTTTATATTGACCTGCGTGGGTCTGCATGCTTACCATTGAGGTGGGAACTTCCCACATTTTTTTTTTTTTTTTTAAAGTGCAGCACTTTATTCAAGCTCCAACCTGCATCCATGTGTGTGGATTGAGTGTCTGGCTGGCCTAAGAGAACCACATTACAGCCAGCAACTTGGCTGGCTCCCAGGCCCTGCCTTCCTTGCTTTCCTACCTTAAGAGACCCTTCCGAAGCTCATAGTCCATCCTGCAGGGAATCGGCTGCTCTCCTAGGGTCTGTGAGCACTGTCTGCAGCATTTTCCTCTTGTTCTCTTATTTGGGGTTGTTTTGATGAAACCAGAAAGCGCAGTACTGTAAAGAAAAAAAAAAAATCCAACTTTATTTCTGTAAAGATGACTTTGATCAGAATGGGAGAAGATGCATTCTTGAGTTTGTTAAAAGCCTTCCATATTTTGCTTTTTATTTGGCTGCCTCTGGTACCTCAGGGATTCTCTGCTGCCACAATATCAGTCTTTAGTTCTGCAAAAGGAAGATTGAGTAATTAAAGTTCAGAGCGTGGAAGTGAAATGGAGGTAAATGCCAGATGCCGAGTAGAAATGAATAAGCATGAATTCCTGGCATACAGATGTTGCAGACTGATCATCTTGGACAGCTGTGGCTGTACATCTTCATTGAGCATGGGCTGCTGTGTCAGATTGCAGCGCTGGGCCACGTTGATTGTTTCTGTACTGTTGTTTCCTCTGTCTGGTCAAGCATCCCTCCTGGCAAGTGTGGGAACAGCTCATTATATTGGAATACCAAATCGTTACTTAATTCATATGCAATGGAAAGCATTATGAGCCTATTTACTGAGTGGCTGCTATGATGATAACATTGGGTTCCATTCCCCAGCAAGATAGTTTAAGCAATTGCTTTGCCATGTGTCGCCCATAGAAATAAACTTCGTGTGCATTGTAGCAATAGCGTAACTTCCTTGTGGTACTTACAGAAGACATTTTGGAGGATCTCTACCATCTGGGGTTTTACTATTAACCGCTTAGCCCGGTTTTCCTGCTACAGGCTGCATAACAGTACCTGAAAAATAACCGAATAGTCCATGGACACCGCAGCATATGTAAGGTACGGAAGGGAGGATTGTAGGTCACGCTCTTTCATTTAGTTTACCCTTCTTCGTAGCCAGCTGGGCCTGCCCACCACCGTGTCCTGATCGACACTCGGGCCAAGCAGGGAGAGATGCTTTCTAAGCGGCGTCGTGATGCAGAACAGAGCAAGCCTATCTGTTCGAGCATGGCTTCCAGTGTGCCGAAATCTCGGTCAGATGTCATCCATCCCCTAACTAATCCTTCCCCCTACCCCCGGTGGAGGATGAGGGTTTCAAATGATTACACATTTGAGCAGCTGGTGAAATATTTTCATGTTTAGAGCCTGAGAGTCGGGAGGCTTTGTACTATATGGCTTATATAAGATCTCGACTGAAGATTCCTTTTATGGTACCTTCGGGACCAGTTAAAATGTTCAGGAAAGCAAAATGCCTTTGTAATGAGACTTATTTCCCTACAGTGGAATATATTTGAACTTGGAACAGATGCTTCTATAAGTAGAATGCTCTTAAAATAGGGATTACTTTCGTTCAGAAAGCTGTAGATTGCAACTCTGGAAATAGATTTTTTTTGTACTCGAGATGGTCTTAATAAACGAATCGACTGCTATGTACATATGTGTTATTTATGTTGTAAATGCACTGCCAAGCTGTTTCCCTTTTACTGTAATGGCTTATTACATGCACATTTCATAAAAATGTAGGTGATCAGAAAAAGAACGAAAAAGTTGGGGGCTTTACAAAAAAGCCAATTCAGTGTACAGAGAAGTCGGGCACTAAGGAGTATCAGAGAAATGATAGGCTTGGCCAGATACAATGCCAAAATTGCCCACATATATTGCTCATTTACCTTTATGAAATGTGTACAATTTTTCTTTTTTTTTTTTTTTTTTTTTAGTTTTGTTTGTTTGTGTCAGTGCAGCCAAGGATTTATAGAGCTGGAACCCAGACTGGCCAGTGTTTCGGCACTGCCTTCCTCAGCGGAAACCGAAACACAAGCTATCCTGGGATAACGTGTATGAATTACGGGATTCAGCTACGTTTTATTCCGTAGCTTTTGATTCGGTTTCTCCAAAGATGATGTTGAACGCGAGTTTTGGAGGTCATGTAGGTCCCTTTCGTTAGACGAGTCCAGGAATAACTGATAAATGAGTTCTTAATTGTAGTGCACTGTAAATCCACAACCTCTTGGGCACAGCATAAACCCTATGTGGTTGAGTGATCATTGTTCTGTCTGCAGTAAAGCAAATTGTAATCTGAGGTAGGAAGAATCTTTAATGCTGGATTTATTCCGTGGTTCAGGCTGATCTTTTTCCCTGGAAGGCCTGAAACATTCCTTGAATATTGAGAGCACCCATCTGTGCATACGGCCCTGATATATATGATAAGTAGAACGATAAGTGCACACATTCATACTCAGCTGCCTTTCTAGAACAGCCTGCAACTAGAATAAAGGAAAAACTTTTTGCAGCATTTGACAAATCTTTGCTAAGGAAAAAACTGTGAAGGAGCTTTTTTAAAACCAGCTCAGAAACTGCACTCGGTAAACTCTGTCGCGTTACTGTCGTCTTTATAAACATACACATAAAGCACCCATAGACAGTGGTAACTGACAACTAAGACTAAAAATGTTGACAATTTCTTGATTTGCCTGGCTCACTTATGTATAGAAGTCATTAACTATTTATAAAATGCATTATGAATTGGGTTCCTTCATACTCTACCTCAGACTGACATTTCCAGCTCAAATCATCAGGCTAGCATTTGGCTTTGGCACACATTTCCAGAAAGCTGAAAGTTCTGAAGTTGAAATCCTAGAATCTTGAAATTCCCAGCAAATTTTTTTAATTGTCATGTTCAGATGCGGCCTTCGCCTGGCAGCGAGTGGGCAGTTTGATTAGCAGCAAAGAGCACATGGCATACAGAAGTCAACGTTTGGGAACGACACATGCAGAAGTAGAGTGTTTTGAAATGTTTTGTACTTTGATCATTTTTGGACACTCAGTTCTCAAGTATGCATTTTTTTTGTTTTGGTGGTTTCATTGTTTTTCTTTTTAGTTTTGCCTATTTTGTGTACCTGTAATATAGCAAACCTAAAGTGTTTAGCGTCATTGTGAGGAACATGTTTTACCTTAATTCCAGTTTATTTCCATAAGAAATTATATTCAAGCATGACTACTTTTAAATGATTAGAATTTCAGACTAATCAGGATTAGCATGGCAATGGCCCGATGGCTTTTGTATTAAAGGTATTGCAGTACTGTTTTTGAGAAATACAGCGTTGAAAAATAATGCATGAGGACCACAAAAGATTTTTGCCATAAATAGAAGAAACTTTTTTTTTTTAGTGTCACTGACCCACTGCAATACTTGGGATTTTACAAGACTGATTTTTTTGTTTGTTCTCTAGAATTTAGCAAATTATTAATTATGTTATTTGTGATGAGGAGGCGGGGGGGAAGCGAATGCGAAATGACACCCAACAGAGTGATGCAAACACTGGAATTAGCAGCCCTGTTTCAGTTTTGTTTCTGTTTTAGTGCAGCATTTTTTGCTTTTGATGGGTTTTATGCTGGCAGCGTGCACACGGGTTGATAAACTGAAATTTCTAGCATATTTGTAAATGACTCCAACGATGCAGTTCTGACTTTTCTTAACACAGATTTTTCTAGACAGCTGTCTCTAATTCACCAGCCATCCCACCCCAGTTCTGCCAGGATCCTTTCCATTCGAGGGGAAGGGAATCCTGCACCGGGTTTAAATGACAGGTCCCATTTCTGGGCCCAGCAGAGAATCTTAAGTGACCGGGGCTTATCCGGCTAATTGATTTAGTAGTTAGCTCAGGTACGTCATTACTGTGCTGCAGTCAGGATAAAGGGGCTGAACCCGAGGAACTCCCCAGTGATAAAAATGGTAAGCCGAATTGAAATACAACAATTTCCCTGATTACCAACATGGCAGTTCTGGTATAATTTCTCTCCTCGTTTGAAGTATATCAAATAAAAAAAAAAAAAAAAAGGTAAAATATTATAATTGAGCAATCGACGCCAATTTGTTAGCTGTTTGGTGAAAAAGGAAGCAAACAAAAACAATCTCTATATGATATTCTTGCATACTGTGGAGTGTTTTAGTCTCCCGTAGTGATGAGATGAATAATTAAACAGGCAGCTCTGATACCGCTGTTTCTTTAAAGCTTTTCGTTTCCTTTAATGCCGCGGATGACTTTTTGCTTGGCTAGTTTGAAACTACAGCAGCTGAGAGATCTCCAAATGGGGAGAGAGATTTGGCGCCCGCTACAGTTCTAGACAAAGTTCACGGTGCAGTTTGCCTTTGATGCATACAAATTTCTAACTTGCGTGCACTAGCCCGATCCGAACACGTGCCGATGCACCATACATCTGTATACTTTGCGGTTTAAGACAGTCTTACAGCCCCCAAATGGATTGCTATGAGTGTCCATGTGACACACATCATTTAAAACATTTTCCTGTATTTTTTTTTTATTTCCTGCTGTTAAACCATACTTTTCATGCAGCTACGGGCGAAGGTCCAAATCGAATAAAAATCAGAACAAATGGTAGTCTGTTACGTGTATAACAACCAGGTCTAAACTTTCAAGATGCAATTCTAATCTGAGTCCTGAGACATTTTTAAGAATGATGCAAAGAATTTTTTTTTTTCCTATTTAAAGTGCAAAATGTTCATAGAAATGGTCAAAACCAAGAAACAATGTTGAAATATTGCCTAGGGCCTACCATCCATGTCCAGGCTAACAAGGCATCCTGCTTTGCACGGTGATATCTGATGGATCATGCACAGCAATATGTGGATGAGGAATATCTGTTTTTCATTTTTCTCTTGTGCTGATTTGATTTGAAATTTCTGTGTCTCAAAAATAGTGTAAGGGGAAAAAAAAAAAAAAGAGCAATAAAATGTATTTATAAGCAGTAGCGTCAGTCGTCCAGGCATTCGTACATCTTTTGCATACCTTCATTCTTAAATCTGTTTATTTTTTAATCTATCTAAAGTGGTGAGTATAACAAAGCACATTTACCTACTGTCCACTTTAGGTAGATAAAAAAAAGATTATAGAATTCTGGATATATGCACGAATGGACAGTAGCCATGGTTGGAACTTTGGTGCTACTGCTCACAAGTTTCAAACTTGTGCTAAATCAGTCTTTTTTTTTTTTCAAAATCATTTTTATTGTAAAGACGAGCATTTCTACTAGCACTGCAACAGATTCAAAAACAAGAGCAACAAGAGAACAAACAGTACAGTAGTGATGCTGGCCTCCTGTTTAGTAACAATACCCACCCCCAATAAGCAACCAGAACCTCCACTACTCCCAACACATTCAAACTGCACAAACCAAACACACCACATACCCCCTATTCAGACAACCACCTCACCTTCCAACCACACTCGCGCCCCCCCCAACCCCCGCCCAAGAGCCCTAAAAACATTTAGGGAAAGAGAAACCCTGATCAAGAGAATTTAGTAGCAAGGCTACTCAGTCCTTTTCTGTGTGTTACCATGTGTCCAGTAAATGTGCAGGCACTTTTTGTATGTACTGTATATGCATAATGTTATACTTTGTATCTTTCATATTTGAATGTAATATAAAAACCTGTTTTAGCTTTTGAATCCTCTTGATTTAAAAATGTCCTTATTTTATTAGCTGTAATCATTCATAGCGCTCAGTACCTTATTACTTAAATAAGCCAATCACCAGTGCAAAGAGTTTTGTGACATTTACTCAGCCTGTAGCAGGTTAGGATTGCACGAGCCATGTTTGCATGCTGTCTTCTGTAAAAACTACGTTTAGGCTTTTTTTTTTTAATGTGATGGTTTTAACCAATTTATGCAACAAAATCCACATTGAGGACTCTGTGGAGAGTTCCCCTGTCACTCAGGAGCCTTAAACTTACACTGTCGAGTGGCCTAAGAAGTATCACCAGAAAACATAACTGTCAAGAGCCCTCGTTATTACCATTTTTATGTTGTCTAAAATTTGGGATGGACTGGGAGCTTAACGGCCAGTCTTAGCCATGTGTCTCCTACTACTGATAAAAAGCTCTTTAAAAATCCTTTTTTTCCCCACTAATGATCTGCTTCCATTGAACAGAAATCTTTTAAACTGTGCCCATCAGAGCAGGTATAAGATTTCTTCCATGTAAGCCCTTTCCTTCCTTCCTTGCTTGTCCCTAGCAATATAGCTATGAATTGATGCTTGTATTTTCAGAATAATAAAACCATATCACCATACCCCAGGCAGCAGCAGGACACAAGCCAGGGTAAAGCTGAATTTGAGGGAGACCAGAATCGGTCATGTGCACTCTGTCTGTCCCCAGTGAGGATGTGCATAGCAGAAGCTGTTGAAAGGTATTCTTTGTTATTGCAGACTTCCAAAACTAGAGGCAGCCAGAATCGGGCCAGGTCACTGGTGCTTTTTCAGGACCCGATTAACTAAACCAGTTTAGTGTGTGCGTTATACTTGCGAGCGCTCTGCTAGCATGAAATGCAGGTTAGTTCTGAGGGACTTTTGGATGTGGAGAAGAAACAGCTGAGGTGAAAGATGGTTCTGGCTTGTAAGACCCTGAAAGTGTGCAGACCATAAATGGGGAACGATTATCCACTCCTGTGTCCTAATACAAGAACTAGGGGGGCACCTGATGAAACTGCAAGAAGCAGAAGAGAGCATTTCTTCACACAGGGCAGAGTTTTCCTGTGAAAGTCATTGCCACAAGATGTTGGGAAGACAAATAGAACTGCGTTAGGTTTTTAGAAGATAGACCAAGTATAGTTCATTTAGCACAAGTCTAGGATGTCGCCTTGGTTTCGTTGCATCCCTCCGTCAGGACTGCCAGAAACGGGAAGGGTATGACAATAGGTGGGCCGCTTTACATATGCGTTTTTCTTATATTCACTCTGTAAGCAACTGCTGCCGCCTTCTGTCAGAGACTGGGTACAGGGCTAGACGGAGCTTTTGGTCTTAACCCAGATTGGCAGCTCTTATGAGCGATTCTGGGCCCACTGACAACCGTTTACAGCCTGGTCCTGTGCCAGTGGCTGGAGCGCAGGTATTCGTCTCACTTCTTTTTCACGTGCTCGTAATTGTGAACTGTGGTCCGTTTAACTATCACTTACACTGAAATTGATGAAAAGATTGCAAGCATGGGTCCCCTTTATTAGGGTCTTCTTTTGCTGGGAAAAGAAAATGGATAATCGGGGTCCATTGAGTGGCAAAATATGTTGAATTACATTAAAAAAAAAAAAAAAAAAAAGTCAAAGTGCCTGGTGCTGAAGGAGAAGGATGCGGGGGACCCCAGCACTGCAGCACCGGCCCAGTTCTGATCCTGGTAGCCCTCTTGCAGAAGAAAACCTGTCTTCAAAAACACGGCGCCCCAAAAGGCGATGGTGTCTCTGACGTAAAGCAGTTGCACTTCATTCATGCTTTTGGTCCCTGCACTTCTACGTTTGCCTTGCGTTGGGGTAAAACAGGATCTCAGGAGAGAGTAGCATGTCACGAAATTCATTACAAAAGTGAATTCTTTAAAAATGACTGTCTCTTTTATTTTTTTTTTTTAAATATATATATATATATCACTGTCTTTATCGCAGCAGGTATCCCGAGCTGCAAGTTGCTTTACTTCCTAACACTTCATTTATTTATTTATTTGTTTGCAGAAAAGGTCACGGATCGCCTACAGCGATGAGGTGCGGAACGAGCTGCTGGGAGGCGATGGGAATTCCTCCGAGAACCAGGTACCATGCTAATCCAGGAAGGGCCCTGGTGGGTGGCTGGAGGGTGAAGGTCGTCCCTGGCACACTGGGCCTCTCAAGCTGCTCCCTAACAGCATTAGCAGCAACTCATGTGGAAGTGATACTGCTCAATGCAAAGCTGGAGTCTTAATCAACTTCAAAATGATTCGTGGGGCATCCCACATTTAACCCTTTGCCTTCTGATCACTGGCTACCCCCTCGTTATGTGAAATCTCCTATTTCTCGCTTTTCTTTCCTGTGAGGAATAGCTTGACGCATACTGTTTGCAGACAAAGCCTAGGACTTCACTTCACAGACATGTCAAAGGGGGTGGAGGGGGAGAATTCAGAAAGTGGCTTTGATAAGGGGCAGTATAGATACAGCAACGCAAATGAAAGCGAGCTTAAGAGACAGCTGATCAAGAATGCTAACGGCTTGTTCGCCATCACATGCCTTTGTACTTTTCCGTTTTTCCTTCCCGCACCACATTTATTAAATTGATCAGTTGTGTTGTCCTGCATGCATATGATGTGTACTCCTTTGAAAGAAAAAAAAAAAAAAAAAGCGTGTTTGCCCAAGAAAACACTGCTAGGTACGCATCAGATTCAGGGTTTTCAGAAAAGAAGGTTGTGAGTATAATCTGATTGCCTAAAATTGTGTTGTATAAGTAAACATACAAGCGGTTTCTACTGTCCCCACACTTTGTAAATAAACTGCTGACCTCAATTACGCTCTGGCTTTGTGGAAGTGATACTGTTTAATGCAAAGCGGGTCTTAATCAACCTGCATCTGACGAAGTGGGCACTGTCCTGAAAAGTTCATGCCTCAGTAAGTTAGTGAGTCTAGAAGATGCTACCCGACGCCTGTCATTTTTTTTTTTTTTTTTGCTACACCAGACTAACACGGCTATTCCTCTGAAGCTTTCTCACTATGGCTGGCTGAGCACCTAAATCTGAGCTCAGGATATTTTCCTATTTCAGATGATCTTTAGTCATGTTAATGTTATGGGGCTGGGCATGATACTGTTTGGATATATCACAAGTGAGTGGGCAGCCTGCTATGCCTCTAAGCGGGAAAGAGGTTAGCTTTCAGTCTGTACCTCAGGCAGCTACAGGCCTCCAGGAGATGAATGCCATGCCATGCTTCGCAAACAGTGGGGCTCTTCTTGCTCATCTAGAGTCGTTTTGTGTGAGAAGCCGAGACGTAAGGGTGGTTTGAATGTTCAGCATCCCCCTAGCCGAACACAGATGATATTGTCCAGCTGAAACCTTTTTCTTGAGCTCATTAGGGCATGGCTGAATAACTGACCTGGACATGCCCAGCATAGGAAATGTGATTTCATTTCCCAGTTTACCCAGATACCTGGATTCTTAGCTTGATCAATCATTTCTAAGTAAGATGCACTTCTAAGCTGTACAAAACACATGATTTTTGTTCTCTACACTTATTCAGAATTGCTCCTAATTTTTTTTCCCTTTGTAAATCTTTTATCTTTATTTAAGATTTATATATCGGCAATGTACAAAGGATCCATAAGGAAATCTAAAACATACATAATAACAAAACATAAAATCAAATACCATGATAACATACATTAGTAAAATAAAATGACAATAAAACCATATGTACTTAGAAACAAATAAACACATAAAATCCTGTGTTCTGGCTTAGATGATCGCAGCTTCCTCTCTATGTAATAATGCAGAAATCCTAGGTGTAGTGTATAACTTCTGACATTATCCCTATATACTGCAGTAGGTAATGTGCTACTTTAGAGTTTTCGTGTTCTCCTATTCTTCACGTTTTATCTTTACTTTGTGCAAGTAACTGCAGTATGTATTTGAAGCATCTCTTCTTGGAGTAGTCTGTACATTCACATTTTTCCAGACGAGTTAAAAAAAACCAAAACAAAACAAGAAAACAACTTTATTTTATCAGTTAATCGACAAATAGATTTGATAAGAGATATGACCATATTCCTATGCACCATAAAAATAAGTAAATAAATAAAGCAGCAGCCACATGTGGGACCCGAGCGCAGTCTGCAAGGAGATTTCAGAAATGTGTAGAGGACGAGCGATTGTGGGAAAGGGCAGGACTGCTGCTCTGCCGTCTCAATGTTTTAAGCGCTGGATACAAGTGGATGAGGCAGTGATGTCAGTGCGAATGTCCTGTCTTTTTTACCTTGGGGACTGTACCCAAAAGGTCAGATTCATGGTTGAAAATTCAGTTTTTCCACTTTGGCATATCTGCCGTTAAAAGGGCTTTAATAGGCTGGAAGGGATGGTAAGCAGCAGCTTGGCTTGCAGGGGATAATGCATTTCTTGATGGGATTTGCTGTTGCCCTGCCTGAGCTTGGTGGGTAGTGGAAGTTACTGGACATGAGAGTGCCTGTAGTACATAGAGGCGCTGACTCCAGATCCGCAGACTGTTGATGTGCTCTGCAAGTAATTGCACGATGGCACATTTTGGCTGGACAGGATGGCCACCTTGTTCCTAGTCTGCTTAGAGGCTGCGCTGGTCCCACGCTGCAGCGTTTTCACACACTTCTTTCTGAGATGTTTAAAACCTGTACAGCAGAAGGCATCAGATTTTATTCTTGTGATTGAAATGGTTTTTTTTGTTTGTTTTTTTAACCAGCTTGGAAACCGTTAAGGAAGCGAGGTTGATTTAAGGCTGCATTGGCAAGAAAGTGTGCTGCACTGGACTTAAAATGAATGAGTGCACATTTTTCAGCATAGCGCGACGTGTTTTTAAATAAAAATGCACAAATTGTTTTTGTTTTTTTTTCCCACCTTAAAGAGCCGAGGGAAGTGTACAGCAGCTGTTGGGGCTGTGAATGACAAATGGGAAAAATCTAAGAACTGTTAGCATTAACTTCTGGACAGTAGGACAACCTTGTTGCCTGCCAATTCAGTGAAGTCTGTTTCTGTATACTAATAGAGAAGCTTACTAGGTTTTACAAGTGTCATTGGCCTTGCCAGAGTACAGAATGAGTCCTACTTCTGCCAGATCTAGTGCCAGCCCTAGCTTTAGTCTGGCATGACAAAGTCCGTTTAGGATATATTTTTTTCTAATCCCAATCTGTCTTAAACTGGTTCAGGCAAGTGCTACTGTAAATAGTCCTGGAAAGACATTGGAGAGCAGCCAAACTTTTTATTTTATTTTTTTTAAAGCTGGCTCTTTATTCACATGGACGTTTTACCAGATGAGTTAGAGCCGTCAGATGATTCATTCTGAACCATTAAAGGGACAGATCTCAATCATCTTAAAAATCACTTGAATAGCGCAGCAGGTTTATTATATGCAACCGTATGACAGCTTTTGTCGCACACTGCAAAATATGTATTGTGTGCACAGACCAGCACTGGAGTACAGTAAATGTTTAACACAGGTTATGCTAGATGGAAGTGACTTCCATATAAATTGCAAATATCATTCCAACAACATTTGTTAAGCAGGTTTCAAAATTATAGCACGGGCAGGATCCATTTCAGAGTACTGTCTAGTGATCAGATACCTACAGTGCCTGCATGCAATCCACTTTGAAGTGCCTGAAAGCAGAATATAAATTAAATACATAAATCTCTGAACATTGGACGGACTCCTGTCTCACCGGTAGAATTGATCAGTCCACTTAGAAGCAGTCCATTCCCGGTATGGACAAATACAGCACTTAAAATCAGGAGCAGGATCCAAGTGAACATTTTGAAATGTTTCTTGAAATGGCATTCATGAACAAACTCCACCAAATTATGGAGAAACCACGGAGCTGGAGGGAATTGGATACGGTGCAAGGTAATCGCCAAATAATAAAGATAATGAAAAGTCGGATGCACTAATGCTCTTAATTGTATTGGCATTTTTTTTTTTTTTTTTTGCAAAGGTGCAGTTGCTTAATTTCCGACTGCAGTGTTGAGCTGGATTTGTGCTCGCCGTATGTCAAACTTCAGTAGTGGCACAGTGGGGTGAAACCAGTCAATTTAATTCCCGGAGATCTAAGGGAGGCCAGTATCGTTTCATATAGCCCTAGCAGAGTGGGTCATTACCAGACACAAATCTGTTCGTTACATTACGGGGGTTTATAGCAAAATTAAATAGACAGCCATCATAGGTTCAGAAAACCGTGCGTTCGACCCAGCGATAACGTGTTTAAGAAAGGCCGTTTTAATAGAGTTCAGCATTCACTTCGTTATCTTTAGGCGGACAGAGACGGCAACAGCGTTATCGGCTTTCTATTTATTTATTTATTTTAAGCAATTCAGTGAGGGGTTCCCCCCCCCCATGTCACGTGACTCGCCTCCCAAACACGCGCGCGCTCGCGCTCTGCGGCACCGTTTTGATATTAGTCGCAGCAGGCTTAGCCACCAGAGATTCTGCTGGTTCAAACCGGCGTAAACCAGATTTTTTTTTTTTTTCCAGGCTACAAAGGAACAGATTGCAATTCTGTATTGAAACAAAAATCTTTGTGTAACAAAAAAAAAATAAAAAATGAAATTACACTGATTATCATAACCTAAAATGGTAGCGGCCTAAATTGTAATGCGATTTACAGTTCACGAAAGAATATGCTAAGCTCCCTAATAACTATAAAACTAGCTCATTGCATTTTCATTTGGCGCAATTGTTGCTAATTTAAAACTAAAATATAGCTTTTGTTGACTTGAATGACTATCTCTCAGGCTAGCATTTAGAAAGAGAGAGAGAATGGGCCCTTGCCCTAGCTTAGCTACAAATCCGCCAGAAAGCTTAAAATCAGCCATGCAGCACAAACAAGATAGAACATTTTTTGTTTGGACCCTATTGAGGCAAGAGAAACATCCAGAAATGGGTAGCATTGATTCTGGGGAGGTGGCGCAACCGAAATGGGACCCTAATGCTAGGAGTAGTTTTAAACTTTGGCCCTTTAAGTACCCTCGTTAACCGAAGAATGGTGGCCTTGGAAAAGAAAGATTAAACCAATGCAGTCGCCTCCAAGGCTGGGCCCCGTCTTCTTAAACAAGACTTGCCATTTGCTCTTTTCAGGCTAAGGGAAGATGGTGGCGGCAGTTGGTGGGGGCGGAAGAGCTTAGGAGGGTGAGAAAGGAGCGACCCCCACCCCCCCCTCTCAGTTTAACAGACCAAATCAGACATCAGTTCACTGAGTAATGCACTTTTGCTGCATTAACATTCTGGAAAGCTCTCGTATCTCACGAGCCCTGAAAAAGGGGATCTCGTTCCATATGGGCCGTTTTAGGGGCCAGAACGAAAGGCCGGGTAAAGGTCCAGGCAGCGCAGTTGGCGTGTTGTTGCCTGTGTACGTTTTTCTGCCAAATTTAGGCCTTTTGGCAAAACGTGTGCTCTTTCATCATTGCCCAAGCTTTTAATGGTTTGCAATGTATTTTTCTAGTTTTTGAATGCACAGTCATTTCAAGAGGGCAGGGTTTTTTTTTTTTTTGCATCTGTTTTAAAGTTGTCAGATGCAATATTCATATGAAATGCATTGGTCATCCGTTTTGCGTGTTGTGTATTCTTGACCAAGCCCTTAAATCTGGCCCTTGCTTGAAAAAAAAAGAACAGCATTTCATGTTTTTTAAGCAATCTTGTTCAGAAACCTTTTTGGTAGATTTTTTTTTTTTATGGCTGCCAATACGAACATAACTTAAACAGTAGGAAATCATTTTGGTTTCCTACTGCTGTGAGAGCCTTACCAAGATGGGAAAAAATGGCATTTGTTAAAACAGCGGATGGAGGAAGTGAATGATGCGAATCATATCCTAAGAACCAACGGTTATTAATGAAAACAACGTATTAATAAATAGCATAATCCTGTTGGTTAGCATCTGCAGAAGCCGCTCTTGATTAGCTGCCAGTGACTTTGAGGGGTAGAAACTGAGAAGAGTTTCATTCTGTGCATAAGTTTTTTGATGCTTGCTCTCTGAAAATGTCTAACTTTAAGACTCCCATCATTTTGCACTGCTTGCTTTAATATATACTTTTTTCTCCCATTTATTTCTCTTGATCTCATCAAGCCGTAGCTTTGTCTTTTAGAAGACCTGGAGAGTCCAGTCTGCAGGCTCCATTCAGTTTCTAGTACTGGTTGGAGTCTGAAGGAAGCGAATGCCTTGTGCTGTGAGCAGGCTGCTTAGGGTATTTTTAGAAATGCATGGAGTTGCATGGGCAGGCTTCCTGCACGCTTTCTCCTCCTTTTTACAGTCCCTGTGTGCGCAGTCTCTCTCTCTTCAGAGCTAGTGAAAATCCTGCAAAAAACCCCCAATTCTACCAAACTAAGTTGAAAAGGCCTGCTTCGAGCTGAAGAAAGCGGACATCGGTATCGACCAGGTCAACTGCAAGCTTGGAGTCGTTAATCGTGTCTACACTCCTTATTTAAACGAACAAATACATCCCACTTGAATTGACAGTAAAATAAGAAATCAGTTGTCAGGACTTAAATACTTTAAAAAAAAAAAAAAAAAAAAAAATCCCCCAAAAACCCCCCGCTAGAAGAGCTGAGCGGTAAACCTGTTTCCTTCCTTTTCATAATCCAGACTTCTGTGGAGTTGCTCCCCCTTATTTGATGATGGTGCCTCAGATGTGGGTTTAAAAGAGAATTTCATACTCTGCTCTTTGTTTAATGTGACAGTGCAAGAAAGCCATCTTTATTCATTCAGACCCCCCCCCCCTTCGCCCCCAAACTCTGCGTGTAGTCTTGTGTTTAGCTCCTTTTAATGCGTTTTTGTCTGTGATTTTTAAATGCTAAACATGTAAACAGATAAATTGTCAATGTTAATTCTGTACCCTGTCACACAACTGATCTTGCTTTCCTGCCGTTTTCTTTCCTTTTTATCTTCTTCCTTGCGCTCATGTTGCAGTTGATAAAATTACGGGAAGAGGTGAGTCCTGCTCTTTGCTGCTTCTCCTTGTCTGTCCTTTTCTCTTTTCCGAGCCCGACCGTCCGTGCCTGAAGTTGATCTTCTTGTTCCGGGGGTGTTGGGAGATCTCCGAGGGGAGCTCGGACGTTGAATGCGTTACGTAGAAATAATGTTCTAACATCTCTCATTAGTAGCAATAACTATCTTAAGAATCCCCCCCCCTGCTCCCTAGACCCCCATTTTCAGTCTTTGATGATGAAAGTTGGGGGGAAGGGGAGGCGCGGGGGCAGAGAGAGAGAGAAGCAACAGTCTTATAAAAATGGGGGAAGTAATGAAACGCCTTGGAAAAAGACATTTTGTCAACCTTTCTCTGTTGAGGGAATGATTGATTAAACATACAGTGTAAAACAAGGCAGTACCTTGTGTTTAAATACAAGCTTGACAGTGATATTATTTGTGTCAAATGTTATAGCACTGCAAATAAATACGTGTAAAGATGAATTTGTGTGCGTTTACATTTCAAATAAATGGTGGACTTGTACAGTACCCTTCATCCAAATGGCATCCCAGCAGATTTAAGTTGAAACAGAGCAGACACAGGGATGAAACGTGCATATACACACAATCCACTATTGGTGTAACTTGTGCATATTTGCACAGGATGCATATATAATAATTTAAGTTTAAACAGAGCAGAGACAGGGATGAAACGTGCATATACATACATTCCACTATTGGTGTAACTTGTGCATATTTGCACAGGATGCATATATAATAATTTAAGTTTAAACAGAGCAGACACAGGGAAGAAACGTGCATATACACGCAATCCACTATTGGTGTAACTTGTGCATATTTGCACAGCATGCATATATAATAATTTGTTTAAACAGAGCAGACACAGGGATGAAACGTGCATATACACACCATCCACTATTGGTGTAACTTGTGCATATTTGCACAGGATGCATATATAATAATTTAAGTTTAAACAGAGCAGACACAGGGAAGAAACGTGCATATACACACAATCCACTATTGGTGTAACTTGTGCATATTTGCACAGCATGCATATATAATAATTTAAGTTTAAACAGAGCAGACACAGGGATGAAACGTGCATATACACGCAATCCACTATTGGTGTAACTTGTGCATATTTGCACAGCATGCATATATAATAATTTTGGTGATGAAAAGTATTTGGCTGCTAGGATGCCTTATTTCATTACCTAAATTAGTTACCAATAGGTGCTATAAAGAGTTTTTTCAAAAGGACAAAAACCATGCACTGCAGTTAATATTATCTAGAGTCTTTGGATTCTCAGCTTGACCACTTTTCTCTGTTTTTTCTTCTTTTGCTGGTCTTTCTACCTGTCCTCCTGTTTTTAGCCTCCCATATTTCTTGTTCATATTTTTTCAGATAAGGTTCTGTACTTTTATAGTGACTCCCCAACTCTCCCCTCCAGCCCCCCTTTCAGTTTTTAAACCTCTCCTTCCCCCCGAGTCTGCTCAGGGTATCTGTGCTGCCTGCGTGCAGTGCGAGTACCAGCAATAATGCCTTGGTGTGTTTCCAGCGAGGACGAACACAGCAGCACCCTCCTCTGCACAGGTTCATGCGTTTTAAAACCTTAAACGGAAATCTCTCCTCAGGACTGAAACAGGGATATCCGTAAGGAGTTTAGATGCCACTTGCCTTATCTGTAGATCTTTTGCTGGCGTTGCTTCTTTTATTAAGCAGGTTATACTTAAAATGTAATTAGTTTCAACAGTGAGTTACCTTATGAAATATCTCTGGTGCAGAAGGCTCTTTTGTATCTTAAGTTTTCGGCTTTTGAAATTCAATTAGTAATGGATTACCAAATATATAAAACAATATGGTTGCTCGTTTTTATTTATGAATAAAAACTAGTACGGGAAGTACTTTAGTATACTGTGGCAGTTCATGTGTGGGGGCAGTGTGCACTGCTAAAATGTTAAATTAAGAGACCAGAGGAGCGAAGAGCGACAGGGCACTGGGGGGGGGGGGGAGCATATAGAAGGGAAATACTGCTTGTCCTAACACTTACCTTTTTGATCCATCAGCTGCCACTGCTAGCAGATGTTATTTGTGGGGTTTGTAATGGTGACATGCATTACAGTTCTAGTTCTGTAATGTACACATATATGTGTACATGTAAAAAAAATATATAACATACATACATCTTTCAAGATTAACCAGCAATCTATTGAAGGAATGACCAAGAACTTATAATTACTTACCTCATATATGGCAGTAATTATTGTTATGCTACTGTTCCCTGATGTGATAATTGTATGTCACATGTTAAGTATGGTCCTCTATTATTATATTATTGTGAAGGAACTGAATAGTTACATAGGCCTTCCTTCTCTCCTCATTTTTCTTCTCCCTGCAAATGTAGTTTTTGCCACAAACTTACAGCTTTTCTGTTTTGTAATAGGTCAGAAATATAATTCCTCTGCCCAAGGGTTATCTGTTTATGAGGTCGTCAATAGCTATGGAAACTTGCAGTTGAAGGATCATATCCAATGATGGTGAATTTACCCTTTTGGCCTTCCTAGGCAGATAAAAGGAAATGACCTTGTACTTGATTATTATTAAGATTCTGGTAATGCAGGCCATGGTTAGACCACAGAACTTAGAAACGTGATTTTCAATTGCTTCCCCATCCAGAACTCATTGTGTGACTCTCAAGATGACACACAATTTTCCCTGTGCCAAACCTAGCTTATAAAGTCTTTGAGAAATGGTTGTTCTAGAAACAAAAACATGTAGCTGTTGTCCATCTGATGATAGTTGTACTTGCATCAAATTTGATGTTAGTTAAACACTAGTTATATGCAGCTTTATATAGAATATACCTCTCTATATATGTGTACTTCACAATATCTCTCTATGTAGGTAATTTAACATTATGAGGGCAATTTTTAACCCAAATAGTTGTAACATATGCGGATACTTTGATCTTGCATATTTGCAGCAAATTTTCAGTTTGTGGTTCCCCTTGACTAACAGCACCCACGTACTTTGTGCCTGCTTTTTCTGCGGTCAGCCAAAAGGGGGCCGGGAGGATAACAGTGATACTTGCACTTGTTTTTAGTTTGTTAAATTTAACAAATAAGCCAAGAACCACTTCTTGTTTAGGAAAGGCTAACATCCACAAATTTGAATACAAAGGGAAATACAAACACCTCCTAAGTTATGTAATACTCAAAGGTCCACCAAATAATGGTGAGGAGAAGCCCCAATGCCAAAGAAATTAGCAGTAAAGGATGATGATAGGAAAATTCAGTAGATCACCGGCCTTTATCATATGGAAGGAAAATACCCATAGAATTTAGTAGATACAAGAGGGAACATCATGGGACAGCACTGAGGTCAGTCTTGCAACTCAAAAAGAGTTTTGAAGGATACTTTAGAAGGAACATTGTACCAATCTGAAGAGCCCTAGATTTGAACAATGGGAACTGCCTTTTCTTAATCCAGTTGGGACATGCCACATCAGGAAAAAAACAAATTTTACAGTGGGGGGGGGGGAAAAGCTCATTTCTGTATTAAAAAAAAATAGCTTCATAATTCATTCTTTGTCAGGCTCTAATACCAAATTTACAATTAACATTGCCAATTTTATTTCGCTTGCATCTGAACCTTCCAAAAACATTGTTAAATGAATACTGTCTGGAAGAATAGGTGACTCAGACTCCTCATCCACTCCTCCAGATTTCATTTTTTTTGGTAAAGGCAAATAAAAAACATGTGAAATAGGAGACGCAGATTGAACTGGAACTTTGAGAACTTCCACCAAATATTTCTTAAATATTTCCTTCGTAGAAATCATATCTACTGTAAGAAAAGTAATTGCAAATTTTTTGCCTTAAACATTTTTTCCAGCTTTTCCTGTTTTTGGTGAATGTTAGTTTTCATCAAACTAATAACATTAGCCTGGAGATGCTCAATCTTTTATTCAACTTGTTCCAACCTTTTAGAATATTCCACAATAGCTTTTTCTTGCTCCCTAGTTATTGAATTAATATCTTGAAGATTCACATCAACCTCAGCAATTTGTCTAAAGTATTCCCAAGACCTGACATGGCCAACTATTTCCTCCAAACTGGGGGAAAGCCAACAGTCACTCAGCAGTGCAAGGTTCAGAGGGAGGTATCTTCCAAGGAACAGCTCCCCTATGAGGAAAGACTAAAAAGGTTAGGACTTTTCAGCTTGGAGAAGAGATGGCTGAGGGGGGATATGATAGAGATGTTAAAATTATGAGAGGTCTAGAACAGGTAGATGTGAATTGATTATTTACTCTTTCGGATAGTAGAAAGACTAGGGGGCACTCCATGAAGTTAGCATGGGGCACATTTAAAACAAATCGGAGAAAGTTCTTTTTTACTCAACGCATAATTAAACTCTGGAATTTGTTGCCAGAGGATGTGGTTAGTGAAGTTAGTATAGCAGTGTTTAAAAAAGGATTGAATAAGTTCTTGGAGGAGAAGTCTATTACCTGCTATTAAGTTCACTTAGAGAATAGCCACTGCCATTAGCAATGGTAACATGGAATAGACTTAGTTTTTGGGTACTTGCCAGGTTCTTATGGCCTGGATTGGCCACTGTTGGAAAGAGGATGCTGGGCTTGATGGACCCTTGGTCTGACCCAGTATGGCATTTTCTTATGTTCTTATGTTCTTAGTGAAACTGGAGAGTTAGGACATTCCAACAGAGAGGTTCAAATAAAAGAAAAAGTAGTCCATGTGCCTATAAGTAAAGTAGTCCATGTGCCTATAAGTAAAGAATCTCCTGTCAGAAGTCTAAGAAATAAGATGGGAGAGTGAAAGTGTATAACAGTGAATGATGAGACAGACATAATTGGCATCTCAGAGATCTGGTGGAAGGATGATAACCAATGGGACAGTGCTATATTAGGGTACAAATTATACCGCAATGATAGGGAGGATCAGCTTGGTGGGGGTGTAGCACTTTATGTCCAGGATGGTATAGAGTCCTCCAAGATAAAGATCATACAAGAGAGTAAATGCACAGTAGAATCTATATGGCTAGAAATCCCATGTGTGTTGAGTAACACTATAGTGATAGGGAGTATACTATAGTCCATCTGGCCAAAATGATGAGACTGATGATGAAATGCTAAGAGAAATCAGGAAAGCTAACCAATTTGGCAGTGCAGTAATAATGGGAGATTTCAATTACCCCAATATTGTCTAAGTAAATGATAGGACATGCTACAGACATAAAGTTCTTGGATGGAATAAATGAGTGCTTTATGTAGTAATTGGTTCAGAAACCAACAAATAAGGGAGCTATTTTAGATCTAATTCCTAGTGGAATGCAGGATTTGATGAGAGAGGTAACAGTGGTGGGGCCACTTGGCGATAGTGATCATGACATGATCAAATTTATTTATTTATTTATTTATTTAACGCTTTTTATATACCGGCATTCGTAGGACACATCATGTCGGTTTACAGGTAACTGTGAAAGGAAATTACAATGAACGATGAAAGAAGGCTAACTAGATAATATACGAAAGTACAAAAATAGAGAGTCAACGAGCAGAAATACAACTTGGTTGAACGAAATAGATTTTGCTTATCCATGTTAAAATTAGATATGCATATGAACTTATAAACAATGTTAGGGAGGCGTGTGCACTTATGAACTTAGCATATGAACTTATAAACAATATAAAGGAAGCATGTGCACTTATGTACAATTAAATGCAGGGGCGGGGGGGGCAGGGAGGGAGGGAGCGAGGGGGGGAAAAAGGGCGGAAGGGGTGGGGAATGGTGCGGGGGATGAAAGTGGGGCAAGGGATGAAAGTGGGGCAAATCTGCACTAATGACTAGAAGGAGGACAACATGTTAATCTACAGCTGTAACACAATTTTCAAAAGGGAAACTGATAAAAATGAGGAAAAGAGAAAAAAAACTGAAAGGTGTAGCTGCAAAGGTTAAAAGTGTACAGTAGGCATGGATATTGTTTAAAAATACCATCTTAGAACCGCAGTCCAGATGTATTCCACGCATTAAGAAAGATGAAAGGAAGGCCAAACGATTGCCAGCATGGTTAAAAGATGAGGTGAAAGGCTATTTTAGCCAAGAAAACGTCCATCAAAAATTGGAAGAAGGATCCATCTAAAGAAAATAAGAAAACGCAATAAGTATTGTCAAGTTAACTGTAAAACTTTGATAAGACAGGCAAAGAGAGAACTTGAAATGAAGTTTGCTGTAGAGACAAAAACTCATTATAAAAACTTTTAAAATATATCTGAAGCAGGAAACTTGCGAGGGAGTCCTTGGACTGTTAGATGACCAAGGGGTTAAAGGGGCTCTTAGGGAAGATAAGTGTTGCGCTTCCCGGCCGCGTTGGTGCCACGACCGGGCCTGCTCACCTGGCGTGCCCGTCTACCAGTTCCTCACTTGCAGTCTCCGCCAGCGTTGCTCGTCCATGGCACCTCTGAGCGTCTCCAGGCCCATCGGGGCCTTCTTTCTCACAGCGCTCCTTGTGTCGGGGCTCGGCGTCCTCCATGGTGTTGGCCCTGCTCCCTAGAGTGTGCGCGCAGAACTCCCGGACATTTAAAGGGCCAAGCATGGGAAACTCATCCGCGGCACACCCCGATGACGTCACCTGAGCCCTGTATATAAGCAGGGCTCAAACTACTGCTCTTCGCCTTGGCAATCGGGTCAACACCGTTGGTGTGATAGTTTGCCTCTGTTCTAAGTGTCTCCTGTTCCAGCATCTATTGTTCCAGCGTCTCCAACCCCAGCATCTCCTTATTCCTATGTCCTTCCCAGGTAGTACCTCTGGACTGACTTCTTGGTACTGATCTCTGTCTGCCTGACCATTCTCTTGCCTGCCGCCTGGAACTGATCACTGCCTGCCTGACCATTCTCTTGCCTGCTGCCTGGAACTGATCACTGCCTGCCTGACCATTCTCTTGCCTGCCGCCTGGAACTGATCACTGCCTGCCTGACCATTCTCTTGCCTGCTGCCTGGAACTGATCACTGCCTGCCTGATCATTCTACTGTCTGCTGTCTGGAATCGATGCTTGCTTGCCTCGACTATGCACGGATTGATTCTGGTATTGATTCCTGCTTTGGCTGACCTCTCTTGGACTGATACTCTGGCTATGACCCTTGTGCTTCACTCGGACACTCTCTTCTGTCCCCTGGTGACCATTGGGCCAACGTACTTGGATAACAACCGCGGCTTCCATGTGGCTAGACCTGCAGGTGCTGCCTGTCTCATCCAGAGGACCTCTCTGAACTGTTGCCTTCCCGAGGTCTCCGGAGCTTCCGGTTCAGGTCTAGCTCATCCACTCTGCATCAGCCAAGCACCCTTGCTCATGGTGGGTACACCTCTCCAATACCTCTCTGGGAGACCACTGGAGGCCCACTGTGTTGTCTAATAAATGCTTTGCAAATTGCCCTCTTGAGAGCAGATAGAAAATGAGAAACTCAAACCGAATAGCTGGTGGGATATGCATAGTTACATCAGTGGACTTCTACAGAATGTTGGTACTTTCTTTGTAGTTGAGTTACATGTCCTATACTCCTTAATGGGTTCTCATGATACTTTTGGTAGAACTTTAGGGGGACCGATGTACTAAAGTACACCCAACTTCTCAAAGCCTAATTGTGCGTGCAAGTTGAGGTTAGATACACAATTTTGCCTTTTTCCGTGTGAAGCAGCCTTTGCAAATCTTTTAGGCTTTGCATGTAGTAAATTGATGTGTGAAAGTTTACTTTTCCAAAATTTAACAAAAATTCATAGTTAATGAACTGCTATGATGCAAAGCGACTCAACTATGTACATAACGCTAAAATACATGACAAAACGCCTTTGCAGGTCAGTATTTGCAGAAAAGATAGCTACACTTCCATGAGGTGTATTTCCATTTTTATTTTTTTTTTGCAAAGCTGTCCATAGGAAACTTCTGCATGTAAGTTTTGGGTTTTTTTCCTACTGGGCTTATTGTTGTATGAGTTCTGGTAGAAAACTTAAATGCATAAAATTGAACCTCTTTGTAAAATTCAGCACATTTTTGTATTCTGGCTCTTTTCTGAGTCATGATTTATTTATTTAAATATGTAAACCATTTATTTTCCATTTACATTGGACCTACTGTTCTAGGTGAAGTACAGTGTATATAAAATATAGCAAAATTAATCTTTCTGTACAAAATGCAGTGCGAACATTTGCAAAATCCCTTGTGCCAGAACTTCCCATGGCTTTCCTGGGTATCCCAAAGCCAGTCAGGTTTTCAAGATATCCATAATGAATATGCATGAGCTAAGTTTGTATTTGCTGGTTGCCAATCCATGTAGATTGATCTCATGTTTATTAGTAAAATTAATATACTGCTTCTACATAAAAATGTATATGAAATGCATATTCATTGTGGCTATCATGAAAACCCAATTGGCTGTGGGGTTTTTAGGATAGGAAACCCTGCTTTATGCATTTCATAACCATTTTTTGAGGCACCTTCCCTTGTTTCAATCTAATTAAGAACTAGCTATTGTGATGTAGAATTGCTTGTGTAAGGAAACATTTTATATCAGCTTAAAAATTAATTTTTATTTTTATCTTCTATTGTTTATTTTTGATTTTTCTTTATTTTTATAAATTTATAGGTTTGTAAATTTATTTTAAGAGAGGAAAAGACCTCAGCACTGGTTCAGACTTTAAATGTTTCATTAAGTCAATATCAGTTGTTGCAATCATAGGTCTGAAAAAAAACTCTCCCTCTCACCTTAATTTGTTTCTTTATTATTTATCTTTAAAATACATGTATATTAATTTATCACATTAAAAATTGTTCTGTATCTTCATTTTCTTTACAGAGATAATTGCAGAAATTCTTTTGATCCTTTTAAGCAAATTCTTTCAATATCATCATGTTTTCTCCACAAGTTAACACAAAGCATCAATGCACCTGAAGGAAAACTTAATAAAAGTTTTTACTTATCTTGGTTCCCATGGATTCTTGAAAAACAGTTTTATTGATGCAATTCAAACTGCTTCTTTGATGTTTAAAGCTCTCACAACTTTTGTGAAGTGTTTTGTAAATGGCTGCTCTGTTTAATTAAGCTTCTGTGCGTTAATTCAAGCTCTAAGACACTGATGACGTCAACATTTCGCCAGAGCTGCGTCACAAAGTGGCTTGTTGAGAAAACTGAAGTTTAATCGCCCCTGACGCAGCTCTGGCGAAATGTTGACAACGCCGGCGTCTTAGAGGAAACAAGATGTACTAATGCCTCTTTACAGGTCTTTGGTGAGGCCTCATGGAGTACTGTGTTCAGTTCTGGAGACTTTATCTTAAAAAGAATAGAGACAGGATGGAGGCAGTTCAGAGAGAAAGGCAACCAAAATGGTGTGTGATCTGCACAGAAAGACTTAATGAGATGAGATTGAAGGATCTAAATATGTATACCCTGGAGAAAAGAAGAGACATGGGAGATATGATACAGACTTTTAAATACCTGATAGGTATGAATGATACACCAGAATACACATTTTTCAGATGGAAAGAAGGCTATAGAACTAGGGGTCATAACATGAAACCCCAAGGAGGTAGACTCGGAACCAGAATCTGGAAATATTTCTTCATGGAAAGGGTGATGGATGAATGGAATGTCCTCACGGAAGAGGTGGTGAAGACCAGAACAGCAATGGAATTGAAAAGGATCCTTAATGGCTAGAGGATGGAAATAAAGTAAAGGTAACCTGTGTTAACTTCAGGGGTGGACTAAGTGAGCACAGTTCAGGAAATTCTGGTCAGTCATAAGAACGTCAGTCTAATCACAGCTAAAGGAAGGTGTTAGCAAGCCTGATGGCGTGTCCTGCTGTCGAATGCTAGAACCGCCCAGTCAGTTCAATCATCCACCTTCAAAACAATTTTTTTAAAGAGTTTTTTGCAAGAAAGCATATAAAACAAGTAGGCGTAACAGTCCAAAGCAAACCCAACAGCACGGTCGGTGTTTCGCTTAAAATAGCTTCCGCAGGGGTAAAATTACATTTGTAATCCGCTGAAACTGTTGGCATTCATGGCAGGACGTGTGGTCTCACAGACGTTTCTCAAGACAGACCACTGAAGAGAAAAGCCCAAATCTTTTTATAATGGTCAATGACGACGTCAGGGGAGATCCACCATTCATAGCAAGACATGTGGTCTCACAGAAATGTTTCAAGGCCGACCTTCCTTGAGCTGTTTTTAGGTTGATGTTCTTATGACTGACCAGAATTTGCCGAGCTTTGCTCATTTAGTCCCCATTTATATCTTGGTGTGTTTATCATAATTCTGGGTTTTGGGGTTTTTTTTGACTCTTGTTTTATTGTTAACTTCAGGTATAGCATTTCTGCATGCCTGCAGAGTGACTGTTACTGCACTAAATAACTTGCTGGGCAAACTAGATAGATCACGTGGGTCTCTATCTGTTGTCATTTACTGTGTTTCTGTGGAGAGGTGAGAGGTTGCGGTGTGTTATCCGGGGATGTTTTATCTGTGCTTTATCAGTTAAAACCTATTATCAGAAGCCCTAATTATATCAAAGTGCAGCATGCAGTGTTTTAACATTGGTTGTATTAAAGATACAGCACAGTATTAGTTTAGTAACTTCAAAAAGTGTTTAGATTTCTTAATTAAGGAGGTGCAATGATTCTATGTTTGTCTATAATATACTTCTAAAGTATAATGTAGCGATATTTAATGAGTTCAGAATACAAGAGGATTTCTAAGTGGGAGAGGATAATTTGCCCCGTCATACCTAGGGCAACATTATTATTGGAGAAAAATGTACTCTTTTTTTTTTTTTTTTTTTTTTTCCCCTTTCTCCCTCTTAGAAAATGCAAATGAATTTCCAGAGGGATTTAAGATATTTCTCTCTCCTGTCGTAGCGTGCCGTAAATGTGCACACAGATAAAGCTGCCAAGGGCTTGCAGTTTCTAGGACCGAGATTTTCAGCTCCTGGCATTGCACGCTCCCTCCTCCAAACTGCAGTTCCAGAAAACTGCCCCCCGCCCCCCACCCCTGTCTTTTACTGCCCGGCTAGAGCCAAATTCTTTTCTGGACTTAAAACAATTTTCCAGCTTTTGTGCCTGGAGTTTGATCTTTCTCCTCCGTCTCGGCTTTCTCTTAGTTTCTTCTCTGCCTTCTTGTTCTCTTTCTTTTCTTTTCTCATCTTCGCATCCCAAGCATTTCTTTTTCTTTGCTCAGTGTCTCTCTCTCTATATTTGCTCTACAGTTTATCACCACTTCCTTCCCTCCATTATGATGCCCTTTTTTCTCCCGGTCATCTTCAGCTCTCGCTGCTTGTTTGCCAACCAAATAGGCCACAGGAGGAGGCGGGAGTAGTAGCAGAGGAGTAGCTGGCGTTTCCTGCCCGCCCTATTCTACAGCTGTGCGCAGCAGAGCTTTCAGCTCCCCAGAGGGCAAGAGATGAGTGGTAGACGGCTGCCAGAAGTGGGAGTCTCCCACCCAATGCAGAGGCCTGCAGGTTTGACGCGTGTCTCTCATCCCCCCCCCGCCCCTGACCTGATGCGACCCGAAGATTCTCATCCCTTCCTCCTACTGGGCCTGACTCGAGCACTCTTGGCCCTTTCCCCAGCCCAGCCTGAGCACTCGCTACCTTTTCCATCTCGTATCCGTCCAGCTCTGGCGCCCGTTGTCTTTCAGCCTCCCTCCAGTTCCACGGCTTTGCAAAGAGCATGTATTTGACTGCAAACAGTGCCCCCTCGCCTTCACAGCAGGGACCTGCAAGGTCCCCAACAGATGACACCTGCAACATCTAAACTTATTATATCTCTCTATATAGAAAGAAAGAGCTTACTACACCCCATGGAGCAAATTGATTCCCCCTCAGACCCTCCCGTATTAATGCTGGGAGTCCAGAGGGGCCTCAGTGGGAGATGGGAAGCAAGGGTGGCCCCAGTCAGATCCTCCCCTAAATTATACTAGGTGTCGTATTGAGACATGGTGAGAGTAATTTTTGTCACTTTCAATAGTTATGTTTACAAAGTCCATACCATTCAGTTTGTGGAATGGCTGGCCATATCTGATGGTATCCTGCCCTCAGTACGCGGGGGTTGAGAGGAATGCACGGTGTAGTGGCTTTGACTTCCTTCAGAAGCTAGATTGAAATCATGGTAAGAACATAAGAACATAATAAATTGCCATTCTGGGTCAGACCAAGGGTCCATCAAGCCCAGCATCCTGTTTCCAACAGAGGCCAAAAACCATTGGGATGGCTACAAAATGTGCAGCAACCTTTTCTTGCAAGCTGATGCTCTGACTCTTTTCTGAAACTCTCAGCAGGCTGGATGGATAGTTGTATTTTGGGAGAGGGCTTGGGAATTTGCTCAAGGAGGTATAAGTTGCATTAGAAGAGACTGCATTGTATTTTCATGTCTGAGATCCTACTTTTAATCCTGGCAGAGAACCTTCATGAAATGAGCAAGGCTCTCTGGGCTCAATTTCAAATGCCAGTGTCTGACTTTGTAAAGCTCCCTCTCAGAATTCTTCATTGTTGCTCTGCCTTCAGCTAGAAGACTGCCTGAATCATCATCTCTCCCTACTCTACAAAAGCTAAAGGGAATGAATTAAAAGAGAGAAAATAAGCACCTCTAGTTCTTTCTCTGCCCTTTTTTTTTTCTCCTTTCTGTTGAATGTGGGCGACTGATTATCAGAGACTAGAGCTGGGTGTGACATTATAGGATTCCCCAAATAGGCCTGGCAATCCAATTCTTCAACGACCTTTAATGCTCCTATTGCATTACTGCGCTGCTTTTTAGGCTAAGCCTGACAGTTCTGCTGAGCAATATGGGGAGGGTTAGGGATATGCACAAAACTCATTTTATTACCTAAGCCAATAGGAGTGTGAAATTTTTCATTTTTGTTTTTTTTTTAATTTAATTCAGATTTTAGCACCTGCCTTTTCATTGGTATCTCAAGGCGAGCTACATTCAGGTACTGTAGGTATTGTCCTATTCTCAGATGGCTCACAATCTAATGGTCTGATTTACTAAGGCTTTTTTTTTTTTTTTTTGCCATTCTGTGTCTGGGAAAAATGCTTAGTAAATGAGGCCCTTAGTTTGTACCTGAGGCAGTGGTCGGATAAGTAACTTGCCCAAGGTCACAACGTGTGTCAGCAGGATTATAAACCCCAGCTTCCCTGGTTCTCGACTTGCTGCTCTAGCCACCTTGCTGTTTTTCCACTCCACTACAAACCTGTGAAGGTAAAGACCTCTGCGTTGAGGCACGGTGTCTCCCAGTCTCATGTCTATCACAGGGATGTGCATTCGTTACTTCCGTTTAGGCGGTACCCGTGCACCTCGCCGACTTTATAGTTTGCACAAAATAGCAGGTAGTATGTGCATATTTCATCATTAAAAATACATGCATACTATCCGTTCATTTTAGCGTGTACTATAAAGTTGGCAAGCTACACGGGTACAGCCAAAACGGATGTAATGAATGCACATCCCTAAAGTAAAATATAAATCTTAACACATTTATCAGCAATATTTTTTTTTCCAGTTTTTTCCTCCCTCCATTGTCTTTTCCACTCTTCAGGTGGCATGTCTGGGTGGCTATGGAGATTGCTGTTTTGCCCGAGGACTGGAGAGATGCCTCGTGGAGAGCGGGAAGGGGAAAGGGTGGAAGCCATGGCCCTGAATAGCAGCAGCTGTCTCCCTTCCCCCCTCTCTCTCAATCCTAAGTGCATCACCCCTGTGGTGCTCTCAAGCCAATCCCCTGCTCTACAGTGTTGCAGCCAGAAGATTTAGCAAGTGGTTCGCCAGAAAATAAAGTTCGTCAACCTTTATTCCAAAAAGAAAAAAAAAAAAAAGAAAACGGGGAAAACTTACATAGAGAGATTTATTAAAAGGAAACTTTTTGGTCCGAAATTACAAAAATGCTGGTGGACCCATTAGATGCCAATGCAATCCAGCTTATTGCCCCATATGAACTGGCATACTGGCTCAGACCAAGGGTCTATCAAGCATCCTGTTCCAGCAGTGGCCAAGCCCTGATGACAAATACATGGCTGGATCCCAAATAGTAGATAAATACCATGCTGCTCACATCCAGAGAAAAGCAATGGCTGTTTTATGGACTTATCTTCCAGGAACTTGTCCAAACCTTTTTTAAACCCTGTTATGCTAATTGTCCTAACCATATCTTCCAGCAATGAATTCCAGAGTTTAATTATGAATTGAGCAAAAAAAATATTTTCTCTGATTTGTTTTAAATGTGCTAATTAGTAACTTCATAACGTGTCCCCTAATCTCTTTATTTTTTGAAAGAGTACATAACTAGTTAGAATTTACCCATTCCACTTCTCTCATGATTTTATAGTCCTCTATTATATCTCTCCACAGCCATCTTTTATCCAGTCTGAAGAACCTTAACCTCTTTAGCCTTTCCTTATAGGGGAACTATTCCATCCCCTTCTCTAATTCTGCTGTATCTTTTTTTGAGATACAGTAATCAGAATTGTAGACAGTATTCTAGATGCAGTTGCATCATAGAGCAATACAGAAGTATTACAATTTTCTCAGATTTATTCTCCATTCTTTTCCTAATAATATTTTTGCTTTCTTGACTGCACACACTGAGCTGTACATTTCACATATTGTTCATGATACCTAGATCCAAGGTAACAAACGAATGATGGCAGAAAAAGACCAAATGGTCTGTCCAGTCTGCTCAGCAAGTTTCCCATGCTAGTAACTGCCTTTCCAGCAGGTTATCCCCTCTGTTAAGGGGAGTAAGTGCCGCTCTATGCAGGCTACCCCTCAAGCCTTATGTTAAGGTTATTAATATTATCAAAATCAAGCAACTGTCAAACCCATTATAAAAGTACTGCCAGCAACAATTTAGACAATGCTGCTTGAACTTGCTTTGCTTTTGGACTTGCCCATAGAAGTGGTCCTGAGCTTTTTCCCAAATGACTGTGTATCAGAGCCCTGGACCATAAAAGTCTGGGCCCAATGTTTGCTGTCATCTGAATCCAATTCCCTTCCTGCCCACCGCCGTCGAAGTGAAGAGAGATGCTGACGTTGCATCAAAATCATGTAAGCTGATTGGTTAAGGGTAGTAATTCCTTTGCCTTCTGTAGTAGCTGCCGCTCCATGCTGGTTACCCCCCATGCACCCTTTTCTTAATTTCTACTAGCCTTTAGGGGATCCATAGTGTTTATCCCATGCCTTTTTAAATTTGTTTACTCTTTTTGTCTTTACTACCTCTTCTGGTAGGGCATTCCAGACATCGACAAGCCTCTCCATGAAGAAATATTTCCTGATGTTGGTTCTGAGTTGTTGTCCCCCTGAAGTTTCATATTGTGACCCCCTAGTTCTACTGTTTGCTTTCCAATGGGAAAGGTTTGAGAAATATGCATTATTTAAACATTTCAGGTATCTGAAGGTGTGCATCATATCTCCCTTGCACCTCCTCTCTTCCGGGGTATATATATATTAAGATCCTTCAGCCTCTCCTCATAAGTCTTCCAATTCAGATCTCATACCGTTTTGGTTTCCCTTCTCTGGACCACCTCCATCTTATCTCTATCTTTTTGAGATACAAGTTCCAGAACCAAAATCAGTACTTCAAGTGAGGCCTCACCAAGGACCTGTACAAGGACATCACTACCTCCTTTTACTCACTGGTTATTCCTCTCTCTATGCAGCCCAGCATTCTTTAGCTATCATCTTGTAACTTTGCTTTGCCACCTTCAAATTGCCAAACACTATCACCCCAAGGTCCCTCTCCCAGACTGTGCACATTGTGTCTTTCACACACCCCCATCATATATAGTTCTTTTGGATTACCACATCCCAAAAGCATGACATAAGATATGCCACACTGGGTCAGACCAAGGGTCCATTAAACCCAATATCCTGTCTCTATCAATGGCCAATCCAAGTCACAAGAATCTGGCAAGTTCCC
Organism: Rhinatrema bivittatum; assembly: GCF_901001135.1. Taxonomy (NCBI): domain Eukaryota; kingdom Metazoa; phylum Chordata; class Amphibia; order Gymnophiona; family Rhinatrematidae; genus Rhinatrema; species Rhinatrema bivittatum. The sequence goes on from NC_042621.1 coordinate 292,810,020, forward strand.
AAACATTAAATAGGTCCTGCACTTCTTGGCATTGAATTTCAGCTGTCAAGTCTTAGATCACTCTTCAGGCTTTCTTAAATCACTTTTCATTCGCTCTACTTCTTTAGGCATATCCACTCTGTTGCATATCTTAGTATTATCTGCAAATAGATAAACTTTACTTTCTATCCTTTCCATAAAGGTACACACAAAAATATTGAACAGAACCTATCCCTAAACTGATCCCTGTGCCATTCTGCTTAACACCGTTCTCTCTTCAGAGTATGTTCCATTTACTATTACACGCTGTCTTCTGCCAGTCAATCAGTTTTCAGTCCACGCTACCACCTTGGTTGGCACTGACTCCCAAGCTTCTCATTTTATTCACAAGTCTCCTATGTGGGATCATATCAAAAGCTTTACTGAAATCCATGTAAATCACATTGAGCACTCTTCCTTGATACAATTCTCTTCTTACCCAATCAAAAAAAATCAATCTGATTTGTCTGACAGGACCTTCTCCCTTGTGAAGGAAAGGCTCAGCCATGTAGTCCACTTCAGTTTGTGGCTCAAAAATGGTGTAAAGAAATTGGTTTTCGATGCATTGGAGGCTGGGGCTGAATATGGAACAGTAAAAGGTTATATGATAAGGTTGGTCTTCATTTATCCTTGGCAAGAAAATAGAGAAATTCAGATCATAAATTATCAGGCATTTAAACTAGTTTGCAGGAGTGACAGAAGGTGGCTATTGAAATTTGTAAGTTACCCCCAAGTGATATAGGAAGTGGGAGGAGAAAATAAAATCAATCAGCTCAAAAAAGCAGAAAAGGTGACTAGGAAGGGTGGCAAACCAAGGGAGAAAAGTTAGAAAGCTATGACATCATTGCTGTTTTGGAGACATGTTCACTGAATGTCATGATTGGGATATGGCCATCCTGGGCTATAGCTTAAGGATGGACAGAGACGACAGGAAAGAGGGAAGAGAAGCTCTTTATATCCAAAACAATATTCAAGCAACTGAAAATGCAAGGGGCATGAGGTAGGGAAGAAGAATTATGGTCTGTCCTAAAGAAAGAAAATGGTGCTTCCATTTACATCTGTGTGGTCTATAGGTCTCAATCCAGACAGAAGAGCTGGACCAGAGATTTGGTTGAAGACATCCATAAGGTAGGAAAGAAGGGAGAAGTGTTGCTCACTGGAGATTTTGATCTGCCATATATAGGCTAGACTATCCCTTCTGTATAGTCTACTAATAGTAGAGAGATAGTGGATGCCTCACGAGTGAAGTTGTGATACTCCAACTTAATCCTCACAAATGGGGGTAATGTCTCTAATATCTGAAAAACAGTGATCATCAGATGGTATAGTTTGATATTGCAAATAAGATACAGGGAAGTCACATGTAGACCCGAGTTTTGAATTCGAATTTAAAAAATACAGATTTTGTTCAAATGGGGATGTTCCTAGAGGAAGAATTAGGAGATTTGTTGAAAAATGGGTGAGGTTGGAACAACAGTGAGCCAAATTAAAAGGTGTTATTACAAAGGCAGTAAATCTATCTGTTAGAAAACTAAACAAAAATAAGAGAAAAAAGAAACTAATCTGGTTCTCAAAGGAAGTGGCTGAAAAAATAAAAGCAAAAAAGAACAGCGTTCAAGAAGTATAAAGGATCCCAAAAAGAGGAACACAGGGAAGAATACACGTGAAGCTGAGGGAGATGAGGAAAGCAAGCAAGAATGCAAAATGTCAATTGGGAGAAAGTATTTCCAAAGAGGTAAAGCAAGGTGACAAAACATTTTTCAGTTGTATCAAAGAAAGAAGGGAGGCCCAAAGTGCTATAGTGAAATTTGAAAGATGGCAAAGAACAATGTGAGGAAAGAGATGAAGAAATGGCAGAAATGTTAAACAAATATTTTAGTTCGATATTCATTACAGAGACCCTGGGGAAGACCGTAAATGGGGGTGGGGTAGATGAAACTCAGTTTACAGAAGAATAATGTGTGGGAGCTAGGAAAACAAAGTGGACAAGGCCATGGGGCCAGATGAGGTCCATCCCAGGATACTGAGGGAGCTCAGAGATGTGCTGGTGGGTCTGCTGAAAGACCTGTTCAATAGATTCCTGGAAACAGGAATGCTGGTGTATAACTGGAGAAGAGATGTGGTGGTCCCGGTTCACGAGAATGGTAGTAGAGGGAGGCTGGAAATTACAGGCCAGTTTGCCTCAACTTGGAGACAGAAAAATCAATAGAGACACTGCTGAAGGAAAGGATAATGAACTATCTATAAACTGGTGGGTTGCTGGACCTGAAGCTGCATGGATTCACCAGGGGAATTAGGTGATTAGGTGACTAGAGATTTGGATCAAGGAAGAGCACTCAATATGATCATCTTACAACACTATACTGTCTTCAGCCTTAGACACTCTTGACCCTTCTCTTACCCGTCCTGTAAGACACACTAAACCCCAGCCTTGGCTCATCCCTAGAATTCGCTATCTACATTCCTGCACCCATTCTGCAGAACTTCTCTGGCTAAAATCCCATGCCCATGCAGACTTCATACATTTTAAATTTATGGTCCACTTTCCAGTATACTATTGCATTTGTCAAACAAGACTACTATGTCCATCTGACAAACTTTCTTGCCATCTCTTTGCAACACTCAATTCTCTCCTCAAACTTCCTTCGCCTCCCTCCTCCCTTTCACTCTCTGCCCAGACTGTAGCTGACTACTTCCATGAAAAGATTCAGAAATGAGTTCTCAACTATGTCACCTTTACCTGCCTCTCCCCCAATTCTTTTCTCTACCTTCCCCTAGTCTCCTCCACTCTCTCCACCTTTCCTTAAGTTACATTGGAGGAAACTGCTCATCTTCTCTCTTCCTCCAAACTCATTACTTGCTCCCCTGACCATATCCCCACCCAATTCCTCAGCTCCATCTCTACTTCAGTCATCCTTTCCATCTGTCACATAATCTCACTCTCCACTGCTACAGTTCCTGCTGCCTTCAAATGTGTTTTAATCATACCATGCCTTAAAGTCTCACTGGATCTTACCTGTCCTGCCAACTATCGTTCCATCTCCCTTTTGCCTCCAAACTACTTGAATTGTTCACCTCCGCTGTCTTAACTTTCTTACATCTCGAGCCATTCTTGATCCACTCCACTCTGGTTTTCGCCTTATACATTCAACAGAAACAGCCTTTGCCATTGTTTCCAATGATCTGTTTATGGCTAAAACCAAAGGTCTTTACTGTGTCCTAATCCTCTTTGACCTGTTTTCTGCTTTTGACACTGTTGATCACCACTTACTCCTTGATTCTCTGTCCTCGGTTTAATTTTGGGACTCTGTCCTGTCTTGGTTCTCTTTTTACCTCTCCCATCACACTTTTAGCATTTCCTCTGGTGATTCCTCTTCTACTGCCATTCCACTATTAATTGGTGTGCCTCAGGGTTCCGTCCTGGGCCCTCTTCTCTTCTCACTATATACTAATTCCCTTGGTGCTCTGATTTCCTCTCATGGCTTTCAATTCCATTTTTATGCTGACTCCCCCCAAATCTACCTATGTACACCAGAAATCCAATCCCGGATCTCGGTCTCCCTGTCTGACATTGCTGCCTGGATGTCCCACTGCCACTTTAAAGTCAACATGGCCAAGATAGAGCTTCTTATCTTTCCCCCCAAGCCCATCTCCCCTCTTCCTCCTTTCTCTGTTTCTGTGGATAAGACGGTTGTCGTCCCTGTCTCATCCGCTCATAACCTTGGAGTACTCTGACTCGTCTCTCTCCTTCTCTACACATATCCAAAACACTGCTAAAACATGTCGTTTGTTTATTTATAAACTCTTTTTTACATTTTTGACGATTATAGTACTAAATGTTCAAAATGACGTAAAAAAGAAAGTGCTTTTTAATTCTACTATGTACAAAGATCCCAACACCAAAAACATTTTTTATATTTCATAAACGACCTTTATAACGCCCTGCAGTGTTCTCGGGCATTGTGCTCCTTCATTATACTGCTAAAGGGCCATTTTTAATTATTGGATGTACACAATATTTCTGCCTTTTTTTGTCTTTTTCAGAATTATAATAAAACTCAGTGTTATGTCACACAGAATTCTTTTTAAAGCTTTGATTATTCGCCAATATTGGGTACTTCCCTTAAATGGCGGAGCTCCGTTTAGCTCTTGTATAGGTTAAGTTCTTATATTCCTCTTGAGGAGATAGCAGAGCTCGGTCCAACGTGATCACGTTTTGCATCCCAGCTGCCTCAGGGACCTCTCTGGTATCAGGTTTGTGTCACTGGTACTCCGGGTTCCAAGGGATTATTTTAAGATTTCATTTCAAATTGCTTCTACGACGACAAGAAATGTTATCACAACCACATTTATGGAGTTTCTATTTTTACTTACTTTCTAGAGATGAACTTACTCGTCCACGGGCGTTATCATTACGACCCCACGGTATTGGAGATACCTCCTTCTACACTATTCATCTAGTTTCACTTTTTTACGCATGCCCGTGATTTGGTTTGAAGGCGGGCTGATCGTGATTGTATACAGATGGTTTCAACTGAGATCAAGAGTAGATTCACATGAACTGTGTCCATTCTATTTCACGATTAAGTCCGTGTGGGGAGACTGTATGTAACTGAAAAATCCAGCCCTTGCATTCGATCGTTGATGTCGGTATATATGCAAACTATACATCTGATCTTTAATGAACCGATACACTTTGCGTTCAGCAGAGGCTCGAATGTAAAAAATCATGTGTTACATGCCAGCCAAAATATCCCATACATACCGAAATCAACGATCAAATGCAAGGGCTGTAGTTTTTTGTGTTTTGAAATCTCCTAGGACCACCATTCGTCTGGCCATGGGCCGTGAAGTAAATTTACCATAATATTTTCATGCCAAGACAGTTATGTTGTATATGCAATTTTCTGCCTTTGCGAGTTGACATATGTTGGAATGACTAAAAGACTTATTAAGACCAGGTTAACTGAGCATAAAAGTTGCTTGAAAATCGGGAAAATGGAGACACCACTAGTTGCTCACTTCCTGGAACATCAGCACAATTTTACAGACCTGACATAGACCATCTTACAATATGTCCCAAATCATTGGCACGGGGGGCGGGATAGGGTGAAGCAGCTTCGCCAACATGAACAGCGCTGGATTTTTCAGTTACATACAGTCTCCCCGCACGGACTTAATTGTGAAATAGAATGGACACAGTTCATGTGAATCTACTCTTGATCTCAGTTGAAACCATCTGTATACAATCACGATCAGCCCGCCTTCAAACCAAATCACGGGCATGCGTATAAAAGTGAAACTAGATGAATAGTGTAGAAGGAGGTATCTCCAATACCGTGGGGTCATAATGATAACGCCCGCGGACGAGTAAGTTCATCTCTAGAAAGTAAGTAGAAATAGAAACTCCATAAATGTGGTTGTGATAACATTTCTTGTTGTCATAGAAGCAATTTGAAATGAAATCTTAAAATAAACCTTGGAACCCAGAGTACCGGTGACACAAACCTGATACCAGAGAGGTCCCTGAGGCAGCTGGGATGCAAAACGTGATCACGTTGGACCGAGCTCTGCTATCTCCTCAAGAGGAATATAAGAACTTTAACCTATACAAGAGCTAAACGGAGCTCCACCATGTAAGGGAAATACCCAATAATGGCGAATAATCAATGCTTTAAAAAGAATTCTGTGTGACATAGCATTGAGTTTTATTATAATTCTGAAAAAGACAAAAAAAAAGGCAGAAATATTGTGTACGACCAATGATTAAACAAATGACCCTTTAGCAGTATAACGAAGGAGCAGCAATGCCCGAGAACTCTGCAGGGCGGTATGAAGGTCGTTTATGAAATATAAAAAATGTTTTTGGTGTTGGGATCTTTGTACAGAGTACGTAGTTAAATTAAAAAGCACTTTCTTATTAACGTCATTTTGAACGTTTGTTTATTTATAACATTGCCAAAATCCGTCCTTTCTGAACATACTACCAGAACCCTTATCCACTCTCTCATCTCCTCCTACTTGGGCTATTGCATCCTGCTCCTCAGAGGTCTCTTGGCAAGCCATCTCTCTCCACTGAAATCCGTCCAAAATTCAGCTGCAAGCCTTATCTTTCACCAAAGTTGCTATGCTCCCATAACCCCTCTTCTGAAGTCACTGCTCCCTATCCACTGCCACATAAATTTTAAGCTCCTTTTTCTTATCTACAAATGCCTTCACTCTGCAGCACCTCACTACCTCTCCTCTTTTATATCTCTCTACATCTCTCCTCGTGCACTCCTATCTGTGCCCTTCTCCTCTACTGCCAATTCCTGACTCCGTGTTTCCCACTTGGCTGCGCCGAGTGCTTGGAATAATGTTCCTGAACTGGTGCACCATGCTGTCTTTCTTCCCATGTTTAAATCCCCTCTAAAGACCCACATTTTTTAAACTGCTTTTAATTATTATGTCTGATTGCCTGTTTTTAGTCTTGTTAACTAACCTTTTCTTTTCTTGTTAACCATTGTCTTGCTTTATGAAATGCCCCAAGTCTCTTGTCCTGTTTGTTTCTTATTAGATTGTAAACTCTATGGAGCAGGGACTGTCTTTTTGTCTGTTTATACAGCGCTGTGTGTACAAACATACAGTATAGAAATAGTGTATAGAAATGTGTAGAAGTAGTAGTGATTTACTTGGATTTCAGCAAAGCTTTTGATTTATTCCCGAAAAGGAGGCTCATGAATAAAATGAGAAACTTAGGTCTTGGCGCCAAGTTGGTGGAGTGGTCTACAAATTGGTTGACTGACAGGAGACAGTGTTTAATGGTAAATGGAACCTACTCTGAAGGTAGAGCAGTGTTAAATGAAATGTCACAGGGATCTGTTTTGGGACCGGTTCTGTTCAATATCTTTGCGGGTGACATTGTGGATAGGATAGAAGGTAAAGTTTGTGTATTTGCAGATGATACTAAGATCTGCAACAGAGTGGACATGGCTGAAGCGGTGGTGAAGATGAAAACAGTAAACAAATCCAAAAGAGCATGGGATAAAGAGTGTGTATCCCTAAAGGCTGGAGGTGGAATGAAGAAAAGGGGACATGGGGGTAACCTGCAAGGAGCGGCAGCTAGTACCCTTAACCGAAGACATGGGGATTAGTCCCCTGAAGCAATTAGCTTACATGATTTTGATGCAACTGCAACTTCGCTCTCCATTTTGGGGGAGGGAGCAGAATTGGATTCAGATGACAACCAACACTAGGCCCTGACTTTTACAGTCCAAGCTACTGATACATAGACATTAGGGAAAAAGCGCAGGACCGTTACTATGGCCAAGTCCAAAAGCAAAGCATGTTCAAACAGCACTGTCTGAATTATCAGGAAGGCTTATTACTCTGTAAAAATGTTTCTAGCATTAATTATGTTAAGAGTTTGACAGTTGCTTGGTTTCGATTAATATTACTACCCTTAACAGAAACATGAGGATAACCCATATGGAGTGGCAGTTACTACCATAAGAAACTTGCTGGACAGACTGGATGGATCAGTTGGTCTTTTTTTGCCGTCATTACTATGCTACTATGAACCATGCTGCCTCCGGTCCACCGGATTGTAGATAGTTCAGCAGCATCGCCATTAATTTCCCACCACCGAGGTGAGGCTAAACTGGCCTTTAGTTTCCAGCCTCCTCTATGCTCCCACTCTTGTGAAGGGGGACTACCATCGCTCTTCTCCAGTCACATGGCACCACTCCACGTCTCCCTTCTTTTCTACCTTATGAATATCTTCGACCAGATCTCTGTCTAGCTCTACTGTCTGAATCTAAGGCCTGTAGACCACACCAGTAAATATGGAAGCACAATTTTTTTTATTTTTTTTTTTGGACAGCCCATAATGCTTCTTCCCTACCCCACATCCTTTGCATTTCAGTTGCTTGGATATTGTTTTTGACATAAGGAGCTACTCCTTCCCCTTTCTTGTCCTCTCTCTATGTCCTTAAGTTATAGCCTGCGATGGCTGTATCCATGAATATTTAGGAAAATGTAATCTTTATTGAAGGTTAGGAAGTATTCCAGTAGAATCATATCTTAATGTAGTATGTTTTGCTCTTGCCACAGTGGTGAGAAAGTTTTAGAAGGGTAAAATGTTCCAAAGTGCTATGTTTTGGGACAGGCCCCACAATGTAGGCCTGTAGCATACTGAGAATCCAATTGGACACAGTTGAATAGAAAATATGAAAAGGTATAATAGAGCTACGAGAGAGGTGGTATGTTCGATCGTACTAGAGGCCCATCTTGATGGTTTCAAAAGCACGTGCCTACTTTGATGCACAATTGTCAAACCTGTCCTGTTGGAAAGAAATCAGTAGAACTCTAGGTCATGAAATGAAACTCCAGGGAGGATGACTCCGAACCAATGTGAGGAAATATTTCTTCACGGAGAGGGTGGGTGAATGCCTGGAATGTCCTTCTAGAAGAGGTGGTGAAGACAAAAACAGTGAAGGAATTCAAAGGGGCATGGGATAAACACTGAGGATCCCTAAAGGCTGAAGGATAGAAATGAGGAAAAGAGTGCATTGGGGTATCTGGGGGTGATTTGCTGGTGTGGTGGTTGTTTTCCTTAACAAGCCTTGATACTGTTAGTGCAACTCCATCATTGCTCTCTGCTTCAACGGCAGTGGAAAAAGGGGAATTGGATTCAGACATCAAGCCAACGAGGGCCCCGACTTTTATGGTTTGGGGAACAAATAAACATGGGGGTAACTTGCTGATGCGGCTTTTACTATCCTTAATCACTAAGCCTGATACTTTTGATGCAGCTCCATCATTACTCTCTGCTTCCATAGCAATGGTTAATGGAAATTGGATTTAAACAGCATCCGAGGGCCCTGACTTTTATAGTGTGGAAAATTGTTAAGCACAAGGGGAACCTGCATAATGCAGCAGATACTGGCATAAGCTTGCTGGGTGGTCCTTTTCTGCCGTCATTTCTATGTTTCTATCTTGCCTCCTGTCAACCAGTGCTCATAGAACATGGACAAATCCAGTTTGTCATTTCAACACAAAATCTGATCCCTGCGAGTATGCTTCTTATTTTTCCATGATCTGAGGAAATAACCATTTTTGTAAGCTTTTAGTACAACATTTGTGCCATCGGTGCCTCACCTTTTTGCAAATGTCAGATATTGTAAAGTGAAGAAAGCACTATCCAAGGATCTGTGTTCAGTGTTGGCTTCTCTGTATCTTTTCATTATTGTGCCTCTTAGTTATTGTTTGCTTTTTTCTTTCACAATTGTTATGAAGTATAAGTAGTACATCTGTTTACATGTTTCTTCTACTTGATATTAAGTCCACAAAAAAAAAAGGCTGCAAAAGGAGTTTTGTTCAGTGCACCTGCATATTTTGGCTATCATTGATCATTTATTTTTAGTCGTTTTCATTTGCTAAGTATTTGCCTCAGAAGAAGTGTCTTTGCTTTTCCTGAAAATAGGACATCAATCCTATCATTCCGTTTTCAGAAAAGTCCATTCAGTGAGTTTTGAGATAAATGAGGATAATTATATCTATTTGATAATTTCATACTTTTTTTATGCTTATCTAACTCACAAAACAATTTGATATGAAAACCAGATTTTACAGTCTGGCAGAGTTTAATTGAGATTAAGTATCTTTGGTAGTTCTGAGATGATTCAAATGTTTGATCCTAACAATTGCCATCTACATATGTGAAGGAATAAACAATGAAGGTTTTGGAATGTTGTCACAAAAATTAGGTTTTGGTACCATGCACCTTACTATCATGTGGGTCGATATCTCAAGGCAAGGTGTTGCGATGAATATTGACATACTAAATAAACGATCCTCCTCCTAAAAGAGCCAAGAAGAGCTGTGTCTCAGCCTTGATACAGAGAATCCTTGGTCTCGAAACACTGGACAGCATTAGGTTTTGGTTTGAAACATTTTTCTGCATTCAGATAAGTTTTATATGTTTGGCTTTATATGCAAATATAAAAATATATAAAAGGAAAGTTATGACACCGGACCAATGATTATATTTCAAGATGCTTTGTGTAGCATACACGTAAGTTAGGGTAATAGCGTGCATCTTATGTATGATGCTCATTATTTGGTAATACATAATTACAGCTCTTTTCATAGGAGGATTGTTTATTTAGTATATCGTGCTATTTCCTACTGTAAGGTTATTGTTTATAGTATACCGATAAATAGCTCTCCCAGCTGGCAAGAGGTCATGTGTGAGCTAAGTGCAAAGAGCTCCAAGCCCTCAGAGAACAAGTCCGATCTCTGGAAGTTAGAGTGGCAGACCTGAAGGAGCTAAGGGTGACAAGTATATAGAGTAGAAAGTCCCACCTCCAGTCTGATAGCCCCTGTACAACTTTGGAGGAGAAAGGTCACCTGAAAGGAGAGATCAGCTTGATGAGGCAGGAAGTGTGGACAAGTGCAAGGTGTTGACATAGGGAAAAATAACCCTTGCTGTAGTTACACGATGTTAGATTCCATATTAGGAACCTACCACCCAGGAAAAAGATCTAGGCATCATAGTGGATAATACTTTAAAATCATCGGCTCAGTGTGCTGCAGCAGTCAAAAAAGCAAACTGAATGTTAGAAATTATTAGGAAGGGAATGGTTAATAAAACGGAAAATGTCATAATGCCTCTGTATCGCTCCATGATGAGACTGCACCTTGAATACTGTGTACAATTCTGGTCGCCGTATCTCAGAAAAGATATAGTTGCGATGGAGAAGGTAGAGAGAAGGGCAACCAAAATAATAAAGGGGAAGGAACAGCTCCCCTATGAGGAAAGGCTGAAGAGGTTAGGGCTGTTCAGCTTGGAGAAGAGACTGTTGAGGGGGGATGTGAAAGAAGTCTTTAAGATCATGAGAGGTCTTGAACAAGTAGGTGTGAATCGCTTATTTACACTTTTGAATAATAGAAGACTAGGGGGCATTCCATGAAGTTAGCAAGTAGCACATTTAAGACTAATCGGAGAAAATTCTTTTTCACTCAACGCACAATTAAGCTCTGGAATATGTTGCCAGAGGATGTGGTTAGTGCAGTTAGTGTAGCTGGGTTCAAAAAAGGTTTGGATAAGTTCTTGGAGAAGTCCATTAACCGCTATTAATCAAGTTTACTTAGGGAATAACCACTGCTATTAATTGCATCAGTAGCATGGGATCTTCTTGGTGTTTGGGTAATTGCCAGGTTCTTGTGGCCTGGTTTGGCCTCTGTTGGAAACAGGATGCTGGGCTTGATGGACCCTTGGTCTGACCCAGCATGACAATTTCTTATGTTCTTATGTTCTTAAGCATTCCTGTAGCTAGGACCTGCCCTCAAGATGATGTAGTATCCTCTCGCTCCGAGGATAGGTATTAAAGGGACATGTGCCCAGGAGGGGAAGGGTTAGGATAGACGTTATAGTTGGTGATTCAGTTATTAGGAAGATAGATAGCAGGGTGGCTGGTAGATGTGAGGATCGCTTGGTAACTTGCCTGCCTGCTGCGAAGGTGGCAGACCTCACGCATCACATAGATAGGATTTTAGATAGTACTGGGGAGGAGCCAACTGTCTTGGTACATGAGGGTACCAATGACATAGGAAAGTGAGAAGGGAGTTTCTGGAAGCCAAATTTATGATTTTAGGCAGAAAGCTGAAATCCAGAACTTCCAGGGTAACATTCTCAGAAATGCTCCCCATTCCACGTACAGGACCCTAGAGGCAGGCAGCTTTTAAAGTCTCGATGCGTGGATGAGACGATGATGCAAGGGAGAAGGTTTTAGATTTCGTAGGAACTGGCTTCATTTTGGGGAAGGGGGGGAGGCCTTTTCCGAAAGGATGGGCTCCACCTTATCAAGAGTGGAACCTGGCTGCTGGCACTAACCTTTAAAAAAAAATAAAGAGCACAACTTTTAAACTAGATGATGGGGGAAAGCTGATAGTTGCTCAGAAACTGTTATGTTCAGCAGTCCATGGGCCTATCCTGAAGCTTGCCATCCCTACCTGTCAGCTGGGCCTGGCTGCGTGGCCTCCTGACTTTGCATCTCCCCTGCTGCTTCCAGCAGGCTATGCATGGTGTCCTCCTCTAAGCACGGCAGGAAGCCATGCTGTGCCGCTCCAGCTGTCCTCTCCCTGATGCAGCAGGATGCCACTGGGATATCAGGGCCTGGCCCACCTTCCTGAGCCATCTTTTCTGCCTCCCTAGGTGTGCACACGTTCGATTTCCCCCACATTTAAAGGGCCAGTGGCGGGAACGGTGAGGCGGTGCCCTCTGATGACCCCATAGGCTGGGTCCTATATAAGGCTACCTCACACACTCCTCCAGTGCTTTGGCAAAGGGTTGACGTCTCCTACAATATTGTATTGCCTGCATTGCTGCCTTTGTTTCCTGGTTCTTGCCTTCACTGTGGTTTTCTGTTGTCTGTGGTCCCTGTTATCTGGTTGTTCTCGGATCTCCTCGTCTTCCTCTTGCCTGTCTCCTGCGTCTCATTGTGTTCCTGTGTCCTCATCCTCCTTCTCTTTGTCACCCTCCATGGATTGATCTTCTGGACTCTGTCACTGTTTGAACTCTGCCTGCCACCGACCACTGCCTAGACACCGACCTTGATTCTTCTCCGCCTGCCACCAACCACTGCATGGACACCGATGTTGCTAGTGCGCCACCTGCCCAGCTCTCCATCTGACCCTAGCCTGTCCTCCCACTGCTCCCTCAGCATTCTAGCCTGCAGTGCTTCCTGCCTGCCTGAGCTTCCATCATCGCAGATGCTTCCACCTCGGACCAGCTGGCTTCGGCATCAGAGGCCTTTCCTAAATGGAACGTTGGCTGATATTGGTGAAGCTCCAGTTGGGCCTCTGCTTCCGCCAGCTCCGTCTTCTGACAGTGGGGACCTGTGAGGCTCCTCCCTGCAGGTAGCGCCAACTGCCCTTGGTTCAAGGATCCACATTCACAATAGAAGCATATAGTTAGGAATGATGTATCTTTGAAGGATACTAAAAGAACAGGGAAAATAGAGCTTCCCAGTACAGAGGTTGTAATAAATACGAAAGGGGATCAGGTGCCTTTAAATAAAGTGCAGAAAGATTCCAAATTACCCCTGTCAACTGATGAGCAGGTTGTTAATAGAAACAAGAAACATACTTTTGAAATGTCTATATACAAATGCTAAAAGTCTAAAAAAAAAATAAAAAAATAAGATGGGAGAGTTAGAGTGTATAGCACTGGATGAAGAGGTAGATATAACTGGCATCTGAGACCTGGTTGAAGGAGGATAACCAATGGGACACTGTGATACCAGGGTACAAATTATATTGAAATGATAGGATGGATCAAATTGGTGGAGGGGTGGCACTATATGTTAGAGAGCATTGCATCAAACAGGATCAAAGTTCTGCAGGAAACAAAATGCAAAGTTGAATCTTTATGTATAGAAATTCCAGGTGAAAAAGGGAATAATGTAGTAATGGGGTATATTACCGTCCACCTGGCCAGAATGAACTAACAGATAATGAAATGTTAAAAGAAATTAGGAATGCTAACAAAACCAGCAGCACAGTAATATTAGGACATTCTAGAAAAGTAAAGTTCCTAGATGAAAATAAATGACTGCTTCATGGAGCAGCTGGTACAAGAACCAACAAGAGGGAAACTTTAGACGAAGTCCTTCGTGGAACACAGGATTTGGTGTGAGAGGTAACAGTGTTGGAGCCACTTAGCAATAGTGTTCACAGTATTATCAAATTTGACTTAATAACTGGAAGGAGCACAAAAAATAAATCTACTACGACAGCATTTACCATTCAAAAAGGTGCCCATGATAAAATGAGGAAAATGGTTAAGAAAAAACTGAAAGAAGCAATTGCAAAGGTTAAGAGTTTAGCTCCGACATGGATGTTGTTTAAACATACCATCTTGGAAGCCCTGAACAAATGTAGTCAATGCATTAGAAAAGGCAGAGTGAAGGTAAAAGACTACTTGCATGGTTGAAAGGTGAGGTGAGAGAGGCTGTAATATCTAAAAGAACATCTTTCAAGAAATGGAAAAGGGATCCAAATGAAGAAAACAGGAAACAGCATAAGCACTGGCAAGTCAGATGCAAAGAAAGAATTTGAAAAGAAGCTTTCCGTAGAAGCAAAAATTCATAGTAAAACTTTTTCAGGTACATTCAAGGTAAAAAGCCTGCGAGGGAGTCATTTGGACCATTAGATGATCAAGATGTAAAAGGAGTACTTATGGATGACAAAGCCATAGCAGAGAGACTAAATTAATTTTTTGCTTCAGTATTCACTGAGGAAGATGTAAGAGATATATCCATCTATAGGCTTTCGCGGTAGGTGAACCAATATATGTATGGACCGTTGGTGTTCACAAACGCTATTACACAATACCAACTCCAATCCCCGTAATATATAATGTGATATGCGACACATAGACCTCACTCATTCAAAATTAGAACTTTGAAAGAATGACCATCATAATTTTAACACTTTTTTAAACACTTCATCGCTTAGCTTAACACTTCAAGACTCGGCCTTATATTTAATCATTGGTCACAAAAGTTCAATATTTTTCAAGTATTTTTCCTTTGCAAAAATTCAATAAAAATATGTTTTGTGCCAGGCAAAATGGTAGAAACTATCATAAAGAACAAAACTGCTGAACATATAGATAGGCATAATTTAATGGGACAAAGCCAACATGGATTTAGCCAAGGGAAGTCTTGTCTCACAAATTTCCTACATTTTTTTTGAAGGCATAAATAAGCATGTGGATAAAGGTGAGCCAATTGATATATTGTATCTGGATTTCCAGAAAGCATTTGACAAAGTCCCTCATGAGAGATTTCTTAGGAAATTAGAAAAGTCATGGGCTAGGTGGCAGTGTCCTATTGTGGCTTGCCAACTGGTTGAAAGGTAGAAAACAGAGAATAGGGCTAAATGGTAAATTTTCCCAATGGAAAAAGGTGAATAGTGGAGTGCCCCAGGGATCTGTTCTGGGACTGATGCTTTTTAATATATTTATAAATGACCTGGAAATGGAAACAACAAGTGAGGTGATCAAATTTGCCACTGACACAAAATTATTCAAAGTTGTCAAATCACAAGAGGATTGTGAGAAATTGCAAGAGGGCATTGCAAAACTGGGAGAATGGGCATGCAAATGAAATTTAATGTAGACAACTGCAAAATGATACACTTGGGGAAGAGTAACCCAAATTATAGCTACATAATGCAAGGTGACACATTAGGAGTCACCATTCAAGAAAAGGATCTAGATGTCATTGTTGAAAATACATTGAAATCTTCTGCTCAGTGTGCAGCAGCAGCCAAGAGAGCATACAGAATGCTAGGGATAATTAGGAAAGGAATGGAGAATAAAACAGAGAATATCATAATGTCTCTGTATCGCTCCGTGGTGTGACCTCGTCTTGAGTATTGTGTGCAGTTCTGGTCACCACATCTCAAGAAAGATATAGTAGAATTAGAAAAGTTACATGTTTCTGTTAAGAATAGTAACTGCCGTTACCCCATGCCTTCTGTTAAGGGTAGTAACTGCTGCTCTGTGCAGGTTACCCCATGTTTCTGTTAAGGGTAGAAACTGCCGCTCTGCAGATTACCCCCAAGCCTTATATATGAGGAGCCTTCTTGAAAATTCAGACAATGCTGCTTGAGGAGCTTTGCTTTTGAACTTGGCCATAGAAGCAGTCTTGTGCTTTTTCCTCTGACCGTGTATCAGTACCCCAGACCATAAAAGTCTAGGCCCAATTTGGTTGTTCTCAGGATCCAACTTCCCTTTTCCCCTCACGCCGTCAAAGCGGAGAGCAGTTGCATCAAAGGCATCAAGGCTTATTGGTTAAGGGTAGTAATCCCCCAAACTACCGAGCAGGTTACCCCCATGCCACCTTTTCTTCATTTCTGCCCTTCAGCCTTTAGGGATCCACAGTGTTTATCCCATGCCCCTCTGAAATCTTTCACCGTTTTTGTCTTCACCACCTCCTCCAAAAGGGCATTCCAGGCATCCACCACCCTTTCCGTGAAGAAATATTTCTTTGACCATGGTTTTGAGTCGTCGTCTCCTGGAGTTTCATTTCATTACCCGTAGTTCTACTGTTTCCTTTTTAATGGAAAAGGTTTGAAATACGAGCATCTTTAAACTTTTCAGGTATCTGAAGGTCTGTCTCATATCTCCCCTGCACCTCCTCTCTTCCAGGAGGGGGTACATTTGTAGATCCTTCAACCTCTCTTCACAGGTCTTCCAATGCAGACCCCCACACCATTTTGGTTGCCTTTCTCTGGACCGCCTTTATCCTGTCTCTGTCCCTTTTGAGATAAGGGCCCCAGTACTGAACACAGTACTCCAGGTGAGGCCTCACCAAGGTCCTGTACAAGGGCATCACCACCTCCTTTTTCTTACTGGTTATTCCTCGCTCTATGCAGCCCAGCATTCTTCTGGCTTTAGCCTAAAACTAAAAGGTATTGAAAATTCAGGAATCACTCCTGGAGGTGGTTCTATTCAATATCTTTTTGAGAGAGATGGCATTGTTAAAGGGAAATTTGCCTTTTTTTTGGATGACACAAAGGTCTGCAACAGAGTGGACACCTCAGGGATTAGACAGAATGAGAAATGATCTAAGAAAACTTGAGGAATAATCAAATGCTCGGCAGTTAAGATTCAATGATAAAAAGTGTGGCGCCAGACACTTGGGAAACAGAAATGTACAGGAGTGGTATGTGATAGGTGGTGAAGAGCTGACGTGCACTAATCTGGTGAGGAACTTTGTTGTGATGGTGCTGGATGATCTTGAGTTAGTTAAACAATGTGATAAGGCAGTAACCAGAGCCAGAGGGATACCGTGGTGCATAGGGAGAGGTAGAACCAGTTAAAAAAAAAAAGTTTCTTTACAGGTTATTAGTGAGGCTGCACCTAGAGTACTGAGAGTTCTGGAGGCCCTGCTTCAGACCAGGCAGAGAGGCAACCAAAATGTTGTGGGGTCTGCATCAGAAGTCATGTGAGATGAGATCTGAAGATCTAAATACGTATATCCTAGCAGAGAGGAAGGACAGTGGGATATGATAGAGACATTTAACTATATGAAAGATATTAATGTACAAAGAAGTACACTTAGTGGAAAGGAAGTTCTAGAACTAGGGGGGGTCACAATATGAAGCTCCAAGAATGTAGATTCAAAATCAATATCAGTTCTCCCCCCATGGTAAAGTGGTTGATGCCTGGAATCGGGAGAGAGCGGTATCTCTAGCAGGACCAAACCTTTGGAACACACTATCACAGGAACTGAGGTTTGAAACGAATTTTAAAAGGTTTAGACACAATCTCAAAACCTGGCTATTTGGCATAGCAAATACAGAGTGAAAAAAAAGATGCCCTTCATTATCTATTTTATGAAGTTTTATTACCTATTTTATGCTTTTTAAGGCCTTTTAGTGTGCAGTATTAGTGCCTATTTTAGTATTTAAGTTACTGTCTTTCCAGTTTTACCTGAACATACTGAGAGATATTAGGACCTAGTGTTTGTTTAAATTTTAGCTATTTTGGAATGTTATTTATTTAAAAATTGTGTCTGAATTTTATCTGTTGTTACTCAAATTTTATGTATTGTAAACCGTTACGATGGTATGTCCTAGTGACGGTATAGAAAACGCAATAAATAAATAAATAAATAAAATAAATTCCACCACATCTTCTGGGAGGGAGGCAATAATGGCAATACAATTCAAAAAAGCGTGGGATAAGCACAGAGGATCCCTAGTTTGCAAGAGGGTGAAGATGAAGCGCTGAGAGAGCCTACACAGAGCAGCAGTTACATCCTTAAAATCGTGTTTGCCAACCCTCTCCTGGAGGCATCCCTAGCCTTTCAGGATTACCCCAATGAATATGCATGGGGCAGGTTTGCAGACGCTGCTTCTCCAGCGCTCAGTGGGCCATTGATCTGACCCAGCAGCGCATTTCTTATGAAAGGTTGGAAGGGGGGAGCTGATGTCAGGTTTCATACGGAAATTTGCAGCGGTATCTACCTAAGGCAGACAAATTGCTGCTGGGCAGACTGGATGTGCCATGTTGGTCTTTATCTGCTGTCATGCACAATGTTACTGAATTGTTAAAGGATTGGCACTGTTCTAAAATAAATGCAAAGAAGTCAGAAAGTTGATTTATGGATGTCTCAGCAGTCCTAACTGAGCTTCCTTTTAGGCTGCTATGAAATTACAAATGGTTTTCTCTGAAGACATAAGGCCTGCCATACTGGGTCAGACCAAAGACCCATCAAGCCCAGTATCCTGTTTCCTACAGTGGCCAATCCAACTCACAAGTACCTGGCAGGATCCCAAGGGGTAGACAAATTCCAAGCTGCTTATCCCAAGAATAAGCAGTGGATTTCTGCAACTCCACCTTAATAATGGTTTATGGACTTTTCCTCCAGGAACGTGTCCAAACCTTTTTTTTTTTAAACGCAGCTATGCTAATAGCTTTCATCACATCCTCTGGCAACAAATTCCAGAGCTTAATTTTGTGTTGAGTAAACAAATATTTTCTCTTATTAGTTTTAAATGTTTTCACCCAGTAACTTCATAAATGGAGATTTATATTATTTACATTAGAAACTCTCCTTTAGTTTTCACTTTTAGTCTGCCTTTAATTTGGGGAGAAGCCTACCTTGACCTTGTTTTATGAAAAATGGAAGCACACTAAAACCCAGATTAAAAATGAATGGCTGTTGTTCTTTCCGGTTCTTTTTTTTCAATATTGGCATTTCTGTGGTACAATACTGCTTCTGTTTTTTTTTTGGTTTTTTTTTCTGAGAAGGAACTGCATGTTGTAAATTTTGCCCAGACTAGAAGACTTTAAGTAAAAAGAGATGTGCAGCTTTTTAAGCAGGTATAATTTATGAATGTTGCTTACTTAAAATGAACAAAAACTTTTGTTTTGATGCAGGGAGAAATGAAGCAACTGTGCTGGTCACCAAGGTGCCTTAGGGCTTTGCTATAAGTGGGGAATAGAAAAAAAAAAAAACCCACCACATCCAGAGCACAAAGCAAGAGCATAGCTAGCAAGAAGAATAAAACAGGGGAAATAATATTATTAATAAAATTAAAAATATTTGGTAGCCCTGAATTAAAAATTCATTGTATCACCCCCGTGCATGCTGTGCTGGCCTCGCTATTTGTTGCCAGTATGACATCCAAGACTGAATAATTGTGGTTGCTTTTCTGATTTCAGTTTTAACACTGTTAGCTTTTTTTTTTTCCTTAGTGAGATTCTGCTCCTTATGGGTTGCATGACTGCAAAAGGCTTTTTTTTTTTCTCCCTCTCTTGTTAATGCAATTTACTTGTATTTTATCCACTGTATATGAGGCACCTCTTAATTATTATGGACTGTTGCTACAGCTTTTTCTGACCTTCACATCGGGTCCTATCTGTGCCGATCCAAATACATTGTTTTAATGATTTCTCCCTCCCTCCCCCCCACCCTGCATGCATCCACACAAGCGTGCGCGCACCCGAAATTCAAGGCGAGCTTTGATGTGGCTTTAGCTGCCTCGATCGTCTGGCCGCATCTCAGAGATGTGTCACCTATGCCGGGAGGGAATAGGGAAATCACGTTTTGAATGGTAATGATAACATACTAATCACTTCCTTGCTTTGAAGATGGAAGCGAGATATTCTGTCAGCATCCCTGGCTGCTGGAGCTCCGAGGCACTGGTCTAGGTGTATTAGCTTAAGTGTTGCATGTCAATACAGCTTGCATCTCCTAGATCCATAGGGGCTCATTAGAGCAAGGGTAGATCATTGCGCGAGACAGCTACTCAGATATAATGTGTGTGGCACCTTCTTTTTCTCTCTCTCTCTCTCTTTTTTTTTTTTTTATTACTAGAAAGCATTTCTTCAATTTTAAATGACATCTGTCAACATGACAAAGTTTTAAGAGTTGTTTGACAGCTTCTCAAACTGTTTGTGGGAAAGAATAGGCTGTGTTTTATTTATTGTGCTTCAGTTTATATGTCTTTTGACAGTCTGAATAGAAGCTCAGAATCACTACTCTTAAATCAAAAAAGAAAGATACAATTCAGCTGTTTCCCCACTCGGAAGTCACTGTACTGAGCGAGGATATAGCATATTTGAGTAGTGGTGTTTTGTTGGTCTATATGTGTGTATGCATATATCTGTGTATATCTATACTCACAAACACGCATGCATACATACATGCGTGTTGAGAATGGCTTTTTAATAGACCTGGAAATCTCTCTGGCACTCTGTATGTACTGAAAATTCAGAAACGCATCTTGCTCTTTACTGATCTTACTTTGAATGTGGATGTATAATCAAACTATGCGCTGTAGTATCAGAAATCTCTTGAATTAAAAATGCTGCCGTTGAGAGAGGTCAGCAAAATGGTTGAACACAACCGGCAAACCATAGTGTTAGTAGTTGCATATTTGCACCTCGCCGAGAATGGCTCCCAAAGCTCGTGCTTGGCCACCTTAAGGCTCTGTCCATTTTGTGCTCCTTTGCACTGAAAGGAAGGCAGATGCCCCTCTAAATACAATAAGCCCCTAGATAAATGCCGCCTAGAGACACAAGGCACATTGGGCATATGAAAGCATGACTAATTTAAAGGAAAATGGGAATATTGTAGACCAGCGTCCAATATATATATTATATATATATATATCATAAATCTGTTTTTCTTTTTTCTTTTTCTTTTCCAGAGGGCACATCTGCTCGATAACACAGAGAGGCTGGAAAGGTCGTCTCGGAGACTAGAGGCCGGCTACCAAATAGCCGTGGAAACCGGTAAGGATTCTGAGAGCGAGCAAATTGTCTTGCTTATGCACAGCAGTCTGCACAGCACATGACATTTCAGGGAAACTTCAAAGGAGAAGCGGAGACAGCAGCCCGAGATGTGGTTTACATATCGGGGAGACAATTGGGAGCTTATTTGTGCATGGCTTTTTTTTTTTATTTTAAGTTAAAAGGCATGCCATCTACTGAAAACAGTTCCTGAGGTTTAAAAGTATACATCTGAAAAGAAAGGAGAAACTTTGTCTAAATTCTACATTGGTCTTACTATGCGGCTACATGTTGTCAGTTTACCCGCTGGCGAGGATTGCTAGCAAATGCTGAGGGCTCCACCTGTTTTCTTGTTGGTTTATGGTGCATTTTTTAAAATATTAATTATTACATATACTAATTAGGAATTTCATAAACATGGTACCACCACCACCACCACCACAATATAAATCTGCATGCCATACATGGAAAATTAGCTTCTTGGCTAGTTGCCACCCAATTTGAAAATGGCTCAGTTAATCTGCATTTTCTCTTTTTTTTGATTTGTCAACGAGGAACCAAAAGGCAAACTTCAGTGAGTGTCTGGCACAGGAAAATGAATTGAAATTAGGAGGCGTGGGCTTAATTCCCTGTTGAAGGCAGTGGCTGCAACTGCTTAATTGGTTCTTTCTGTAATTCTGCGACTGGTTATGCATGCAGTAATTGCTGGGTAGCTGAGGTTCTGAAAGAACAGCAGCAATAATTAGTCTTCCCAATTGTAATCTGTCTGAAGAAATAAGCTTAAAGTTCCACATAATGGTTCTTATATCAGAGAGCGTACCTAGGTTTGGAAATATGTTTGTGTTCTGTGGAAGCCAATTAATGGGCGCCGTTCGTTTTTCTCATTTAGTTCTGGCCACTCACTGCCCCCATGGTGTGGTATGCTAATGAGTCCAGCCTCTTTGGCTCTCACGGTGTTAGAAATGGCTCCCTATTCCTTGCTGTGCTGGAGGTATGGAGGCGGTGGCCTTGTGTTTCGAGCAGAGGGCTGAGAACCAGGGCAGCCAGGGTTCTGAATCCCCTGTTTCTCCCCCCGACACTTCTCGTGACCTTGAACAAGCCACTTTGCCCTCTGTTGCCTCACATATCAGTGTAGCCTGGGGAAAGGGACTTTCTTACTGTACCTGAAATGTAACTCGCCTTGAGCACAGGTTTGGAAAGGTGATTAACGAAATCCAAACCTTACAGAGGATTTTTAGTTAATGACGTGGTACAAATAAGCACCATGACCCTGTTTATTAGCCAGGAAAAGGTTCTTTTCCCCTCAGAATTTCACCAGTAAGTTATATGAAGAGAGATACGTGTCGATCAAAGTAAGTAGCCGTTTGACTCTGTCCCCATTGTCCCTTCATTAGTTCATTACTTGGTTTTCACCATCAAAAGCCAAGGTAAGCTCAGCTGTTTGGGAGAACTATAAGCTTAGCTCTTCTCCCAGTTTTGTATTCAAGTGACCTCCTTCTTCCTCTTTATTTTTTCTTACTTTGAATCCAGTTTTCAAAGGTGGCCTTGCAAGTTTCCAGCAATCATTTCAACTTTCTGATGTCAAAGTTAAAAAAAAAAAAAAAAAAAAAATACAAGCCTTGTATCTGACGGGAAATATCATGGCGGCTTTCTAATTTGTAAGGTTGGCCTGATAGGAGGAAAAAGAATTTTTGCTGAAGCAATTGTAAGTGAGGAGGAGAATAAAATATTTAGACCCCCATGCTGAGGAGGATTTAGAAAAGTTTCCAGGTGTTGCAGGACTGTGCTGGGCGCTCAGGGCGATTCTTGGATCATGTACGCAAACGAGCCCTACTTTCTAATTAGCAGCTTGTCAATTTGTGGTTTATGTGCGTGGCCTAGCCTATCTTTTCATCCAGCCCTTTCAGCCAAGGAGATTTTGGTTGCATGTTCTGGATCCTAAAGACAGGGAGCACACAGAGGGTGACATGTTAGTTGGCAAATGACTTCCAAGAGGTGCGTGGGGAGTGCATTGGGACCTAATGAGGAAGTACTTTCCTGATGTCCTTTTTTCAGGTTTCCTTGCTAGATCAAGGAAGTAAATTTATTTTTTTTCTGACCCAGCTCATTCAGAAAGATTTCTTCCGGATCCGTCCGGTTAGAGTTACTTTTTCTATCTGGTGCTTATTGGCCTTTTTGTTTCGTTTTTCCTAATTGTTTCTACCCCTTTCATTTTCTTCTAATGTTGACCAGTAATGTGCTATAATATAGGTGTTTCTTGTTTTGATGGTTATTATATGCAGTTTTCTTTTTATAGTTTATTTTTGCTTGGTGGTCATGTATATGATGTAAATGCTAATAAAAATTAAGTAATAAAAGAAAAAAAAAAAAGAGAGAGATGTACTTCCCAACAACTGCATAAGAGCCTGGACCCTTAAAGAATAAGCATGTGCACCATGAAATGTACTAAGTCTGCTGGGCCTCTGCACTGCTCTTCCTTGAATGTAATGGCAGGCACCGGCGTTCTTTTAATGTTTAGGTAAAGTGCCTTTGACGTTTCCTGTGAGGTCCCAGGTAAACTCCATTTGCATGTGGTAGATACAAGCTCAGGTTGGCTTAGTAATAATTTACACTTGCTAGATCACACAGTAGTAAAAGGGAGTTTTAGTTTTGCCTTACACCAATTTTAATAAATCATTTAACAGGAAAAAAGGACATCTCTACATTGAATATGTTAAGACACATTTTTTTGGATGGGGCAGGGTCTGTAATAAAAGTTGAAAACCAGCGTTAAAACCTCTTGGTATATTTGGTTTCCTGCTCCAAAATAAAGGTTACTTAAGAAATGGCACTTTATCTTAAAGCAGATGTTATTAGATTCCCTTTTTGACTCATACCACCTAAGTTTTTTCTTTTTTTTTTTAAATCCCAGTATTGTATCAAAGAAACATAAATATAGCACTTGCTAAATGTGCTCTCCCCTTCCCCCACAACTACTGTCGTCATGATCTGAAAACCTTCACATTTCCCTCCGCAATATTTGAAATATTCTGCTTGTGTGATTGCGCAATCTTGATTTCCTGATATGATCATTTCTTCAGAAAGTATACTCATTGGAGCTGACCGTATTCTATGGAGAGATATAATACATGCGTATCTGTTGTCATTTAAAACCGATGCATGTCAGGAGGTCAGTATTGTTTGTAGAGAGAGAATAATCTGGTGAGGTGCTGTGTGGTGTGCTCACTGGGAGATAAGCTTGTACACTTCTTTTAAAGTAACCATAGGGGCACATATCATCCATGGTAAAGCAATTTACAGCAACTCCAACCAGGCAGCATTTCTTGGCCCACTATGGCACTTCAGCAACCAAAGAAATGTGCTTTTGCAACTGGTCATTCATATGCTTACTTAATTGTCTCTAAAACTGGAAGGCTAAGTAACTGAACATTTCTGAACTTCATAGGTAACTTGCATTCTACTCTTGAGATCTTGGAAACTAAGACCAATGCATAACAGACCTTTTAAACCAATTGAAGAAAGAAGGAAACCTTCAATATGAATGACGCTCAACATCTTGAGGTGCTCTGATGCTTTTCATCTGGCTGGGCAAAGTTGTGTAGCTAAGTTTGACTCCCTGCTCTCTGTCCAATGCCAGATTGACCAATGAGGACTATTAGAATTGATTTGGTCACTCATTTTCATCAGCAGCTGACTTGTGTGCACCCACTTTCAGATAAGTTATTATTCTGTCTGCAGCTCAGAGAAGTTAGGAAGAGGTAAAGTAAGTAATAGAGACACAGGAGATATGAGAGGTGAATACTATAGGTGAACCTTTTTTAAACGCAGTTACACTTTTTATAGCTTTCATCATATCCTCTGGCAACGAATTCCAGAGCCTAGTCATGCATTGAGTACAAAAAATATTTTCTCTTATTAGTTTTAAAAGTATCGCCTAGTAATTTCATTGTATGTCCTGTAGTCTTTGAACTCTTTGAAAGGTTAAACAATTGATTGTTTACTTGTTCCATTCCACTCATTATTTAATAGACGTCTATCATATATTCCCTTAGCCGTCTCTTCTCCAAGCTGAAGAGTCCTAACCTCTTTAGCCTTTCCTCATAGGGGATTCGTTCTATCCCCTTTATCATTTTGGTTGCCCTTCTCTGTACCTTTTCTAATTCTGCTATATCTTTTTTTGAGATCTGGTGACCAGAACTGCACTCAATACTCAAGATGAGACATTATGATATTCTCTGTTCTATTTTCCATTCCTTTCCTAATAATTCCTAGCATTCTATTTATTCCTTTCCTAATAATTCCTAGCATTCTATTTGCTTTCTTGGTTGCTGCTCCAAACTGGGCAGAAGATTTGAACATATCGATGATGAAGCCTAGATTCTTTTCCCTGAGTGGTGATTCCTAATGTTGAATGTATAGCTATAATTGGGTTACTCTTCCCTAAGTGCAATCACTTTGCACTTGGCTGCATTAAATTTCATTTGCCCTTTGCTCGTCCACTCTCCCAGTTGCAAATTTGATCACCTCACTCGTTTCCATTTCCAGGTCATTTATAAATAAGTTAAAAAGCATTGGTCCCAGAACAGATCCTTGGGGCACTCCACTATTCATCTTTCACCATAGAAAAAATTAAACGTTTAGACCTACTTTCTGTGTTCTATCTTTTAACCAGTTACCAATCTACAATAGGATGCTGCCCCATCACATGACTTTTCATTTCCTTTTTCATTTCTTTATAGAGGTGCAACCACTAGAACATAGCTTGGGAACTAAGAACACAATAATTTCCCATACTGAATCTGACTGAGGGTATCCTGTTTCCAATAGTGACCAAAATGAAGAGAGGGTGGCTTGCAGGAATGTCGGCTACTACCTGGAGATAATACCCTTATTCAATAAACATACACACGGTTAATGTGACTCCAACATTGTTCTATGCTTCAATGACAAGAGGAAATGTGGAAAAAAGGATTTGCATTCAAAAAAAGAGGGGAGTAGCTTGCTTGATACGGCGGTTACTACCCCAAACCAAATAAGCCTGATACTTCACTTTCAATGCATATCCAGCATAGTAGCTCTCTGCTTCAACAGCAGGAGGAATGAAGAAAAGAAGATTTATATTCAGACAACCAACAAGGACTGAATTACATAGTCTGGGTAAACAAATAAGCATGGGTGTAGCTTGCTTGTTACAGTGGTTACTACCCTGAATCAATTAAGCCTGATACTTCACTTGAAATACATATGCAGCGCAGCTCACTGCTTCAACGGCAGGGGAGGAATGAAGAAAAGTGGATTTATATTCAGAAAACCAACAAGGACTGAATTGCACAGGCTGGAATAAGCGTGGAAGTAACTTGCTTATTGCGGCAGTTACTACCCCAACCAATTAAACTAGATATTTCACTTAGATGCAGTTCCAACATTGCTCTCTACATTAATGGCGGGGGTGGAAGGGAAATAGAACCAAAAGGTTAATAAGGGCCAAGAGTAACAGATAAGTATGAGAAAAAAATCAAGAGCAAAAGCTTGCTCGGAAGACTGGATGGGTCGTTTTGGTCGTCTTCTGCCGTCATTTCTATGTTTCTATGTTACAAGTACCTGGTAAGAACCTAAGGGGTAGATAGATATCATGCTGCTAATGCCTAGAGATAAAGAGTGGCTATTCCCCAAGTCTACTTGGTTAATAACAGTTTATTGACTTGTCCTCTAAGAACTTGTCCATACCTGGAAGCTAAATACCAAATTACAGTACTACTGTTGACCCTTAGCAGGTAACTTTGACTCCCTGTATGTAAAGTTAAGTGTGGAAGTTTTTCAGAAAATAAACTTTGGGCCTAATTCACTGCAAACTCTAGTGGCAGAGGCAGACCTAGATATTATAACTATCAAGGAGTTCCATGAATAGTATATGGTCAAACCCATAATAATCTCTTTAGAAAGTATAGGGATGACAGAAAAGAAGGCAGATTAGTTCTTTGTATAAAAACTTAAACAATTGAAATATAGGCAACTTGAGTTAAGGAGGATGCACTGTGGGCTATATTAAAAGGGGGAGATTACGCTTTCATCTACACTAGTGTAGTCCTCATATCTCTGACACAGGTGGAAGAACTGGACAGAGCTTTATTTATTTATTTTTATTTATGAACTTTTATTTACCAACGTTAGTAAAACACATCATGCCAGTTTACAATGAACTGAAAAGAACGGAAAATTACAATGAAGGGGGAAAGGGGGGCAGGCTAGAAAAAGGAGGAGGCAGGGAAGGGAACGAGAGAGATTAAGAGGAGAAATACTAGGAACGCAGAAAGGAAAAACAATTGAAAACCAGATTAAGTAGTTATAAAAAAAAAACTGCAATTGTCGTATCCCAGTATAGAGGATAGATAATTCAAACTATGAGAACAATTGAAGGCTATATACAATGAAGGCTGTGTACAGCCTTCATTGTATCTAGCCAGACATCCAAAAGGTGGGGGTGAAAAGGAAAGTATTGTTGGTGGAAGATCTTAACTTGCCAGGTATAAATTGGCGTATATCATCTGTGGTATCAGAATAAGAGAGTTCCTGGACTCCTTTCAAGGGGCTGTCTTCATATAAATGATGAACACTAAGAGGGAAGGGTGATACTGGACCTGGTATTTACAGTTTTTAAGAAAGTGTTGCCAAAGTCCAGGTCAGTGCCCACCTGAGCACCAGTGATCATAAGACACACAAGTCAAAGTCCTGGATTAAAAATATGGTAAAACAAGGAGTACCTCAAAGAAGCGCTGGCAGAGTGGGAAGATGTCCGTGAGGTCGAAGAACAATGAGCTAAACTAAAAGGAATTATTGAAAGGGCAACAGATCTTCAAGAAAGTAAATAAGAGGAAGAAGAAACTGATATGGTTTTCAAAAGAGATGGCTAAAAACATAAGTGCAGAAATATTAGCATTCAAAACATATATTGATCTCTGAAAGAAGAGCATGGGGAAGAATATCGCTCAACTGGAAAAAGTAAGATGGAAAAAAATAGCTAAAGAGAGAAAGCAAGGTGATGGGACTTTTTCAGATGTTAATGAAAGGGAGAAGGGCAGAGATGGAATTATAAGATTGAGAGGATAAGAGAAATCTGTGAAAGGAAAACACAGACATGCTAAAGAATTCACTGAAGGAGGGATTGGAGAAGGACTGCCAATTGTTGGTCAGGGTAGATGGCAGCATAATTTATAGAAGATAGTGTGCGGAATAAGAAAACTAAAAGTGGACAAAGCCAAGGGGCAGACAGAATACATCTTAGGATATTAAAGAATGTCAGAAAGATTCTGTGGGTCCACTGAGGGACCGGTTTAGTAGATCTTTTGGAGATAGGACTGG
The DNA here is from genome assembly GCF_901001135.1 of Rhinatrema bivittatum. Classification (NCBI taxonomy): domain Eukaryota; kingdom Metazoa; phylum Chordata; class Amphibia; order Gymnophiona; family Rhinatrematidae; genus Rhinatrema; species Rhinatrema bivittatum. Next base: position 292,838,191 of record NC_042621.1, read on the forward strand.
TTCATCAAACCTGAGAAGGGAAAAGGGTGGACATTTCAGACCATTTAGTTGGACTTCAGTGTGGCAAAATTTGATTCACTAGCCTTTCCCCTCTGAGGCAGTATAACCTTACCAGAGGAAAATCATATCGGACAAATCTGATTGATTGTTTTTCTTTGAGTGGGTGTCCAGAGGATTAGCTTGGGAGTGTCCCTGAATGTAGCATACGTGAATTTCAGCTAAGATTTTAATATGGTCTTGCATAGAAGTTTCATAAATAATCTGAATAGTCTAGGAATGGAATATAATGTGGTGACCTGGATTAGAAGTTGATTAAGAGATAGATGACAGAGTAGAGTGCCTCAGGTATCGGACATGTGGTCGGTTAGTGGAGGATTTAAGAGGGATGACACTAACATTTGCGATAGCGTATATGCACCTGAGGGAGCAGATAGAATGAGAAACGTCTGAGTAGTGAGCAAATGCTAAGCAGCTAAGTTTCAGTACTAAAAAAAATGCAGAGGTATGCGTTTGGAGTGCAGAAATCCATGGGAGCACCGCACAGTGAGTTGTGAGATACTGATGTCCACAAAGCAGGAGAAAGGAGCTCTGGCAGCCTTTGCCAGCCCATGCACACTTAGCCTTTCAAGGCTGGTCCTAAGCCTGACCATGGTATGCAATCAGCGGCATTAGTAACACGTCAGCATGAGGCCTGTGAGCCAGTGCAAGGTCACAGGCCTTGCAGAAGCCCCGATCTCGCCTCATGCAAGACTCTGTGTGTGTATGCTGGCTCCTAGGCTCCACATTGCCTTCCACTATTAATGCTGCTGCTTTTGGAGCCTGAAGAGCACTGCCTTTTCAGGAACCTGTGACCCCCCCATTTGGGGTTCCCGGCCCACAGTTTGGGAAGCCCTGCCGTAGACACTGAATGGAAGGAAAACCTTAGCAAATCAGGCCTTTCGCAATCATGCATGTGTGCGTATATCGAAAAATCCTAAAAAAATGACAGCAAAATAGAAAAAAACGAAGCAAAACGGGAAAACTGCAGAAAATGAGGCCTAACAAAAAAACGGGGGAATACCTTACCCCCCAATTCTCCAACCTAAAAATCAATTCATGATCAAATTAAATTCAAAATAGAAGTTTAAATTAGGTTCAAAAAAGGATTCAAAAGCGGTGTACATTACATCCACCTTACCTGCAAACAGCAGGTAAGGTGGATGTAATGTGTTATGAAAAATATTCCAAAAAACATTTTCTTAAGTTTGTTTTCTTTTTCTTTTTTTTTTTTTTTGAGCTATCAATCGTGAATAGTTCACCTAAATAAAGAATTGTGATAACTCCCCCCTGTGTGATTAAAATAAACTGAAGTGCCCAGTTCTCAACATTCAAATTGCTGTTTTAAAAACAGTTCAATGCAAAAGCCAGTGATATAGAAAGGCTGCTCTCCACACACAGAGTCACCCTAAACTTTTCCATCATCACTCATCAAAAGTTTACCACTGCACTAGGCACACTTAGGGAATAATTGCTAGCTAAATCTGCCTTTTTCTATTTGAGTTTTACTGATGTAGACAGTCTGTCTAACACATCTCACTGAGTGCACTAAAATCTTTGGTTTTAATGACTTGTTTGCACTAAAGAAACAAATGGCTTAGGGACAAAAATTGCTAGTTTCTAGTGACTTCTGCAGTTCAAAAGATGTGAATCTTTGGGCCTTTCTGAAATCTGCCAGTTTTAAACAGTGCTGCTCTGGGATGATTGTTCCTGTGCTCACGGCCAGCCTTAGTTCTGCCTGTACCCTGTTTAAGCACTGAAAACAGAGGGCCCAATATTCAAAGTGCATTCAGCCCTGTTTAGCTGGATAAGCGGCACTTATGGCGCTAAGTAGCAGCCGTCGAATATGCGCCTATGTTCAGCGGTTTGCTGCTTAGCTGCACGAGTCCCTTATACAGCCAAAAGTTTACACGTACAAAACGTGGGTGGCGTGAGTTAATCGTACAACTTATACGGCTAGCTACCCATGTTCAGAGTTAGCTGCATAAGTATACATGTATGTTTAGACGCGCCATAGAGCAGATCTGAACTTAGCTAGGTAGACTTATCTGGCTCAGTGCGTATATATTCGTGTATGTGTAGCAGGTTCGTCGTGCCACTGAATATATATCGTAAGTTAGCCGGATACATTCTAACCGGCTAAGTTACTTACACGGCCAGCTTTGCATATCTTCCCCAGCATCTTTCCATAGGGGTGTGAGTCTCCCCGGAATGCTGCTGTGGATAGTGCTCTGCTGTCCCTGGCTGGAGAGGAGGGGGCGGTGCCCCTTAGGGTCTTATCATTTCATTTCATTTGTATTCCACCTTTCAGCCAATTCAAAGCAATTTACGTTCAGGTACTGTAGGTATTTCCCTGTTCCCAGAAGGCTAGCAATCTAAACCCTAGATTTCTCAAAATGCTATATCTATAGCAGAAATAGCGCCTGCGATAAAAAGGGGGCGTGGCTAGGCTAATTTCCTTGCTCCTGCATCGCATAGGTAATTTCTGCAAGGTGCGATAAATGTATTGCACCTGCGCTAATTTTCACTTCAGGCGAAAATTAGCGCAGGTGCGATTAATCTACCATGGAGGTGTTAACAGCAAAATGGGGGGGGGGGGTTTGGGGGGGGGGAAGAGAGAGAGACCTTTATACCACTGTACGAGGGGGCACTTTTAATTCAGTGTGTGGGTTTGGGGGGGCTATTTTACATACACAGGAGGAATGAACAGCAAAGTTGACATCACTGAAGATTTTGAATCAATGAAAGATACAGAGGAGTTGATTTGATTTGTACAATGTACTCTCTACCTAGCTGGCGTTAAGGCCCTGACACAAAGTGATAAATAATCCTGTACGTTTGTATCTGAGGCAATGGAGGGTGAAGTGAGATTTGAACTCTGGTTTTCCTTGTTTGTAGCTCACTGCTCTAACCCCTAGACTACTCTTCCCTATGTGTCCCTGTGGGAGGGAGAGTAGCCTCTGGAGCACTGCACTCGGCAGTGTTTCTTCAAAGCTGCCACTGTGCCCCTGATTCAGCAGTGCACTTTTATACTGTACATTTCATATACCCCTAAACAGGGCTGGTGCAGAAGTATTAGGCGCCCTAGGAGAATCTTACAGCCTGGCGTCTCCTATCACGCCCTCACAACACACAGTTAAAAATATGCATTTATAATAGGTTTACTATGAAAAAGGACATTCAAAGTAGAGTCTTCTGAGGTAAAAATATCACTTACAACATGTATATTATATTTTCATGCACTACTGTGGTGCCAACCCCCAAAAAATCAACAAAATAGATACTTGGAACTCATATGGTATTAGGTCTGTTAGAATGCATGCTGGGTCCTCAGAAAGCCATGAGTAAACAGAATTGCAATTTAATAAACCTCCCATACCAAAGCAGCACTAACTATCAGCACTCAAACAGTAACAACCCTACCTAATAAAAGGCAACACTACAAATATTAGACCAGGCCCTAAAACACTAATACACCTCCTATTAGGGAAACAGAATAAACTAAGCTGCTATAGAAGATCCTTACACAAGAGGTACATGCTGACAGAATAACTCAGCTCTGTCACATGTGCAGAACACAAACAGACTCTTAGCAAATAAAGAAAAGAGACCATAGAGAGAGATTTGCATATAATGAAGACAGTGCAGGCAAATCTCTCTCGTGCGTATTCATTGTGGATCTCTTGAAAACCAGGCCAGCTAGTGGCTTTTGTGGACCGGAGTTAGCCACTTCTAGGAAGCCCAGTGATTCCTACAGCTGACCCTCTTGGCTCAAACAAGCGAGATAACTGGATACAGCAAAGAAAGACTGAAAATAAAAATTACCAGCAGACTTTACACAAATGGCGATGACAGGGGGTTCGTTTGAAGAATTTAGTGATGTTTGCCTTATGACTTGCATGTAGGATTGAGTTTGAGTCTTGCTTTTGCTTCTCTTCCTTAAACTGTTTTCTGGTTTACACACACAGTCCCGGTTTCCTGCAGCAAGACCTGGAAAATACTGTGGCAAAGTTTCTGAAATGTTGTGGCACATTTGCAAAGAATTGCATATTAAATATTGAACATTTGTATTTTACTTTATAAAGTTGTCTGACATTTCTTGTGTCCCCATATTTTTTTTTTTGTTTTATTGGGAAAAGAGAATCTTAGTGATGGTTGCTAGGAAGGGAATAGAGAATGGGGTAGGGGAGCAGATCAAGGGGATGGGGAGAACTCTGAAGAGAGAAATAGAGAAAAGGATCTCACAGAGGGGGCAGAGGGATAGGAGATGATGAGAGGATGGATCCCCTTACATCCTTCTTGACAATCTCACGCACACTCCTCCTCTCTCCATCCCCCTCCAGTCCCCCTCACCCTCTCATCCACACACACACACACACACACACACACACTGCCCCCACTCCCTCCCTCACCCCACAGCCCATTCCTCTCTCTTTCACAGGCGCACACATTTGTTTATTACACTCAATATTGTCTCGAACCCAAAATTCGCTTGGCGTGCGCACACACACACACCCCTTCCATATTAATCCTCCCTTCCCCAATCCTGATCCAGCAGTGATCAGCCCTTCAGGCTGCTTCCTCTTCTGTGCGAGCTGGTGTGCAACACTTTGAGCAGCAAGAAATAGCTTTAGTGGCCTGCTGTACTGGAAGTGGAAGGGAGCTGAGGTGTCTGCAATGGGGCGGGGGAGGGGGGCGGAGAAGATGATGCCCTGCCTCTCTCCTCCCCTTCCCTGCTCTGGTATCTTGCATGGAGAAGAAGGAATTCTGTGGGAAGGGCCAGATTTTGCAGCCCTCCCCGGGGTCATGAAATCGTAGGAGACCAGAGATACTGATCTTTTATCTATGTATGAGAGAAACCTGGTTGATGAAGGGCGAAACTTTGCTTAGTCCAAGTTTGTCCAAAAATGTGATTACTATACTGAGAGTAAAGCTTGATGCAGTATTGCCCGAGTGACCAAATCTCTTCCACTATTAGGAATTCTTCATCAAATAAGACCTTTCCTTGATAGAAAAATTTGAATCCCCCTTTTTAATTTCCAGTCATTTAGATTATTGTAACGCTTTTTACCAATGGTATACCATAAAATTGCTTAGGTGCCTTCAGCTGGCGCAGAACACTGCTGCCAGATTGCTTTTTGGGGCAAAAAAGACTGACTCAGACTCTTCAGTCTTGTATAGGCTCCATTGGTTACCTTTTGTTCCAAGCAGGGGTCCCCAGACTTGATCCTGGAACGGCCACAAGCCCGTCAGGTTTTCAGGATTTCTGCAATGGATGTGCATGAGATGCATTTGCCTACAATGGAGACACTACATGCATATAGACATCATGCATGTTCATTGTGGATTTCCTGCAAACCTGACTGGGTTTCAGCCCTCCAGGATCAAGTTTGGGGACCTCTGGTATACAGGATAAAATTTAAGATTTTAGTATACAAAGCCTTACATGGGGGTACCCCCAGTATATTGCAAATCTATTACTACCTTACAAAGTATCTTGTACTTTTTAAGGTCATCCCAGAAGGATTTGCTAATTATTCCTTCTCTTATGATATAAAGATTGGATTAAATGTAATCAGATGATGGGCACTTTGGGACATCAATTTTGGGGGTGTTCTAGTATCAGCTTATTTTGGTGGCAAGTGACATCCTGTGTTCAAAAGATTACAAATGTAGAATTGCCATGTCACCCACATGTTCTGCTTTTTGATAATTTAAGTGGTTTGGCGAGAGGATAAAAGTTGTGAGGGGCGGGTAGGGGAATAAGGAGTTTGGCCTGTTTTATGTTTAGTGCATGACTACAAACTAACGGGCAGATCCAACCGTTGAGATCGATCCTCTGTGTTTATTATATAGTCATTGCTGTTATGTTTGAAAAACGAATAAAAACAGATTTAAACATAAAGAGTGGAGCAAACTTGAAGATCTGCCTTCTGTTTTGCTGCTCTTTTCTTGTGGAATACCCTTTGTTTAGCCTTTTGGAATGAGAAAAATGACTTAAAATTAAAAAAAAATAAATCTGAAAGCCTGCTTATTCAATTAGGCTTACAGTGAAGTTTAAATTTACATTTTCAGCAACTACTTTTTGGGATTTATTTAATACTTCGTGAAGTTAAATTTTCATTCTTAGCTTGTATTTTTTTATGATTGGTTGTTTTATAATCATTTACTATTTTGTCATTTTGTTTTATTAATTTTAACCTTAATTATCTTATATGGTTTTGTTGATGAATATCTTTGAAAATGATGTACTTTTTTCTTAATTATGTATTTTTTTTCCATTAATAAGCAAGACTGACTTAGCCATGACTTGTGTGACATTATCTGGGAGCACAGAACAGACCTCTGTCCCCAAGCTAGTACAATGTTTGCTCTATTGAGCATATGCGGGAATTCCTGCACGGGCGTTGCTTCTTGAGCCACCAAAGTCTTTTTTTCATCCGAGCACCAGCATGGACGTGCTCGGATGATCTCTCTCTGTTTTTTCTTGTTATAACTAATTTTTCTGTCTAAAAAGTTGACTTGATGCCACAGCAGCCCCCATACAGCAGTTTTCAGTGCTACCTTTCAAAAAAAAAAAAAAAAAGGGAAGAAGATGAGAAAATATTTATCCTCACAATGTCAGGAAGTGAAAAAGCCACAATAAGTGGGTTTTAAGGATTGTATTTGTGAAAGAAAATGTCCAGAACAAATGGACATGAGCCTTGCTACTTTTATCTTGGTCCTGCCCATAACCAGGCTAATTGTTATAATTGTAGATGGATGTCCCCACGTACACAGAGAGCAAGGGTCTACAAAATGAAGGAACTGCTTAAGGCTTGCAGAAACCAAAGTTGGTCCTCATCCCAAAGCATAGCCTTGTTTGCTTTGCCAAGAAGAGAATTGAGCAGGAACTCCTCCAAAATATTCGGCAGAGCAGACCGAATCTTTGGTCTTGAGTAAAGCCAGCCAGCATGCATCAAAGAGGTAAAAGGGCCACCCTGAGGTCCACTTAGAGTACTCTGTATAAAAAAAAAAAAAGGTGTTTGAGTGCGCCGGCACTATTAACGCTTGGAGTGGTACCAGCTCCGTCGACACATGGAGAACAGTGCCATTAAATTAAGTTTATGGTGCTGCCCACACATAAGTCTTCCATGCTCTGAGCCTTGGAACTTCGTTCCTTTGCCTTCAGAAGCATTGATGCATCATGCAACTCTCTACTTCTCAACTTACCTCTAAACACCATTCAACCTCTACAAATCCTGCAGAATGCAGCTGCAAGAATCCTCTCAGGTGCCAAAAAGCATGACCACATCACCCCAACCCTTATCACTTCATTGGCTGCCAATAAAATACAGGATCGAATATAAAGTCCTTTCCATCCTACATAAAATTATATATTAAGAACAGAAAAATTGGCTAAGCCCCTACATTCACCTTCATACACCAAGTAGAAACCTGAGGTCAGCAAATAAAGGTCTCCTAAAAACACCACCAACGCACTCAAATCAACTCACCTCTACTCAAAATAGAGCGACATCCCTTGGTAGCCCAAAACTTTGGAACTCCCTCCCAACTAAACTCAGAATTCAGGAAAACCTAAAAACATTTAAAAAAGTTAAAAACTTGGTTGTTCAACAAAGCATACCAAACCACCCAAAGAATCAACTAAACATCACCGCCCTCCAACACAACCTCATGATCAATTGAAAATCATCTCATCTATGCTTTACTAAAATAAGAAAGAACTCATTGATCCTAAGCATGATTTTTTACTACTAAGCCTAATAACATGTTTGTTTTTACATCCCTTATCAACCCCCTCTATCCCTTTAACCTATATCCTGATTTTTTGATGGCGTTACTTTGACGTTTCGAATGACGGTATATAAAACTCATTAAATAAAATAAATATTTCCCCACACATCTGTATGCAGGCCAAATCAGTCTCTGCCTCCATCAATTACCATAACAATCTCACCAAAGAAATTACTAGACCAAAGACTGCAACTTGAAACAGATCTCATTTGCTTTCTAGTGCCTCTCATTTCTAACCAACCACCAATTCAAATTTTACAGAGGCTGGAAGATGTACCGGTTCTTGCTTCTGAAGAGGATTTTCTACTACCTACACCAGCCACTTGACCAAGTAGTGGAGTTAGTGAAGAATTTCTTTAACTCTTAGGACAAGGAGAGTATTGTTCGATCTCTCTTTTTCAGATATCAACTTTACTCCCACAAGGAGTTCCACTATCTCCAGTTCATATGGATAAACCATCAGAGCCACAACAAGGAGTTTCTAGCCCATGTCTTTCACCTAGCCATTCAGAAGAAGTCCAACAGGAAAACATCACTCTGAGGCAATCAAGGATACTTCTTCAGTCTTCATTTTCATCATTAGGGTCCTGGATTAGCATTCCCTCACTCCTGGGCTCCAGAGAGGTTTCAATAGCAATACCCTCTGATCCCCTTCCAGAACATTCATCTTCCCTAGAAGATCTCTTCTATTCCAGAATTCTGGACAAGTTGGGAAAAGCCCTCAGATTAAATGTCTGATTAATTGTGCAAGGCCATTACACAATTATTTTGGGTCTCCTCCCAGTTCTTGAAACACCAGCGGACCCAGCAGCTCTTCTGATCCATCAATTCCTGCAAGAATTACAAATGTCAGAAAATCCTGTTACCTGCACCACAGTGGCAAGGAAATTTGACCTTAAATGTTAAGTGGAAATCACCAGGGTTTGCAAATGTACAGCTGCCCCATCAATCAGTGTTGGTAGAATCAGCTTTAAAGAAAGGGAAGAAAACAAGGATATACTCAAATATACCACCAGGAAAGGATCTCAGGCTGCTAGACAGTTTTGGCAAAAAGATGTTCAAAGCTCCATGCTATATGCAAGGATTTCTACCCATTAATTCTAAATAGTACAATACTTATATGATTGTATACAAGAACTGAAAACTTCTCTTCCAGCCATAGAAACTGGAATTGTAAAACCTCAACCAATTTTGGATGCTGAAGAATGTATCTTATTCGTTCCATCCATGAGGCGTTTGATACCATCACTTGTTCCTTTTCAGCCTCCATCAGAGTGCACTGCATGGCCTGGTTGAGAGCCAATAACCTTCACGATGATGTCCAGGGAAAGTTGTTAGATGTTCCGTTTCCTCAAGGAACAGAGTAAAACAGGAGAAGGTATACAGTTCACTGTCCACAATTTTGTGCTGTTCACAGAAAGCATTTATTAACAAAAATGTTGTCCTCAGGGACATCTTCTGAGAGAAGTACAGTGAAATGGTGGTGCAAATTAAAGAACGAAATGTAATGGGCGAGTCCCTTTTGGTGGGACCAGAACAACAGTTTTCCATAAGGTATTCTTACTACACTTATAAAAGACCATATTTCTAGAGATGCTGCTTCCGACGATTCCACTGTTACCGGATGCCATCTCTATTTCTTCAACAAAGTTCCATCTTGTCCCGTAAAGTGGAACTGTCATCAACCCAAAGCCGTGCAACAAGTCCATCCAAAACCTGCACAAAGTTTTTGACCACCTTCCAAACCCAGCAACCAACCTCTCCCGTAGGAAGGAAAATTCAGTACTGCCTGGGGTAGGGGCACAAGATCATGAAAGATTACCAGATTCTCAAGGTCATGGAGTCTGGATACTGCTTATGTTTCTCCCGGCTTCCGACATTCCTTTATTGTTCAGCCTTCAATCTGGATCCTCTCACTTGACGCAGCTCCGCCTGGAGGTGCAGTTGCTTCTCAACCAGCTGACAATAGAACAATTATTTCCCATCTATTTGGCCAAGAGTTCTTCTCCTACTACTTCCTTATACCCAAAAAAGCTGGGGGGAATGAAACCCATCCTGGGTTTAAGAAGCCTGCAAAGCACATACTTTAGGAGAAATTCAAAATGAATTCCCTTTACACAGTCCTTCCCTTCATCCAGAGAGGGGAAGTGGATGTGTGCTTTGGATCTCAAAGGATGTTTATGTTCATATTCCCAACTCTCCCATTGGCAATACCTGCATTTTGTAATGAATTCCTCCCACTATCATTACAAAGTGCTCCCCTTTGGCTTGTCATCATCATCAAGAGTTTTCATAAAGTGTCTTGCTATAGAAGAAGCATATCTATGACAAAAAGGCATTCAAGTCTTCCCTTACCTGGATGACTGGTAGGTGACAGCAAATTACCACAAAAGTATGTGGGCCTCCATACAAACCATTCAGCTCCTGCAGTCCCTGGGATTCCTAATAAATTTTGAAAATAAACTATAATTCCCTCTCAGAGAATCAAATTCATTGAAGCATGGATACATTCTTTGGAGGAAAGCACATTCCTTCTCTCAGATCACGTGAGTACTCACAGGCGAATTGTATACAAATTGCTACACACATCTGTCCACAGCCAGAGACGTGATGGTTGTTCTGGCCCACATGGTGCCAGCGATCCAAGAAGTTCCTCTAACCTGCATTTATATATAGCATCTCCAGTGGGGTCTTCGGTCAGCTGACTCAACCTTTTGACTAAAAAGATACAGTTTTCAACAGACATGATATGGGAACTACACTAGTTGCTACAGTCTACCATTCTTAAAGATAGCATAATGTTATGTTTCAACCCTCACCAAGTAACATTGATCGATCAATCAAGTTAAAAATCAATATCCTGGAATTGAGAGTAATCAGATAACTCTTAACCTCTATTTGACTACTCAAGGGGAAGAGCATCCTCAGACATACAACCAAGTCATTATGTTCTACTAAAACAAGCAAGGAGGCACAGGGTCATGGACTCTTTGCCTGAACATGATAAAGATACTGGAATGGACAACCAAACACCAAAACTATTTAATTTGTTGATGGTGCCTCAAGCAGAGTTTTGTAAGAAAAAAAAAATTCACTAGATATTTTTTCGTATTTTTTTTTTTAGTGTATTACATCTGTGTAGTATGGATGTTTACTTGGTGATTGACAACCAAACACCAAGTCATGCTGCAAGTGAACTACTTTCCAGAGATTTCCAAAAGTTAGCAGATCACCTCAGCAAAATTTTTCAACCACACATATGGTCTTTGCAACAATCAATAGCCAACAAGCTGTTCAGTCTATGGGGTCTTCCAGTGATCAACCTATATATATCAGAACAAAACAGAAAACCTTTGCTCTATTCATCCCAGCAATTCAGAATAGTGCAGGATGCTTTTCTGCTTGACTGGAATACAGATCTCATGTATGTTTGTCCACTGATCCCATTAATATCCAGAATGGAGTGAAAAGTGCTCAGAGACTGCGCACTAATAATTTCTGGACTGTCCTTACCAAAGGAAGTTGAGGATGTCGTCGTATCCACAAAAAGCCATCAACGAGGAGAGCCTGCAGCTTTAAATGAAAATGATTTTCTGCATTGTGTCAACTTGGTTCTTTGGACCCGTTCTCATATGAACCCAAAGAGTTAAATATTTGCTATCTTTTCTGCTTCAGGTCTCGGCACTTCATCAGTGAGAGTACATTCCAGCATTATAGCTGTTTGTATTCTCAAATTGATAGGTTTACTATCTCTATTCTTCTGATAGTGTCCAAATTCATGAAAGGTTTGCGGCAGACTAAACCTCTAGTAACAAACCTTGCTGTTCCATGGTATTTAAATGTGGTTTTGGCACAACTAATGAAACCACCGTTTAAATCATTGGAGTCTATTTTCTCAAGTTCATAATATGGAAAGTAATCTTGGTAGCGATAACATCAGCCAGAAAGATTAGTGAACTGAAAGCTCTAGTTTTTTACTTACCCTACCGGCACTTCTTCCACAATAAGGCTGCAACCATTCAAAATTCCTTACAAAAGTAGTATCTTTCCGTATTTAATCAAGCCATTGTGCTCCCTACATTCTTCCTAAGACAACGTACACATAAAGGTGAAAAAGTCCTTGGCTTATTACAAAGGAAGAGCTCAGCCACATCATCAGACTTTGCATCTCTTTGTCTTTTATGATCCTAACAGATTTGGCATAACTGAACATTGTCCATTTGGCTGGCAGACTGTATAGAACATTATTATACCTTAGCAGGCATCCAGATCAGACTCTATTAAGGCTTATCAAATGAGAGCCATGACTGAATCAATATCGCATCCACGAATTGCACCTATTGAAGACTTCTGCAAAGCTGCAATATGGTCATCGATACACTTTTTTACATCTATAAAACCGTGACAGTAAATTCGGTTAAGCAGTTTTGCATAGCCTGTTCACCCAGTAGTTCACTCTCCATGGTAGAATCTGGGTTGTTTTTTCAGTAAATACTCCACTGTGATCCTCAGTTTAGAACTCCCCACATGTCATAGATAATTCAGTCCTGTTTATCGACAAAGAAAGCAAGTTTGCTTAACATAACAATGTTTTCCATAGATAGCTGGATGAATTAGCCATTTTAAATAACCACCTGCCTCCCTAGAGAATCTATTACCTAGCTAAATTTAGCTCTCAAATCGACTGGGGGTGTGTGTGGGGGGGGGTATGGTCCACGAGGCAACACCTGAGTGGGAATTCCCATACATGCTCAGTAGAGCAAAAGCTCTACTAGCTTTTGGAGAGGGAAGTCCGTTTGGTGCCCCGGATGGCGTCACATCCTACTAGCTACAGATAACACCATTTATAGAAAGCAAACTTGCTTTATTTGTAAATTTTATGTGCTACTGTTCTGTAAATTGCTTTGATGTATCAAATAAATAATAATTATCCTATATTCAGTAGTTAGAAAGTGACAGTGTCACTCTAAAATGATGCTTGATGGCCAGTATCAAGGGAAATGAATCTAGAGTTCTGGCGTGGGATTAAGTAAGAAAATAGCTGGTGGCTTTGAAAGATGGTCCAAAATGTTTTATTAATACAACTGAATAAAGCTATACAACTGAATAAATTTCATCAAATCAAATTCATAAAGCTTATCACAAAATCAGAACAACTTAATTAACTAAATAGGGGCCCCTACATACACACTCACATATACAAAACAGAAAAAATCACTACCTAGAAAAAAAAAATAAAGAAAAAATAAAAGAAAACAATGAAAAATATTATATATACAAAATATTTCAGGTTCCCTTGTAGTGATGATATTCTTTGAGAATACTTCAATCATCGGAGTTCTTCAGGAGAAGCAACTTGATGAAACATTCTAAAGTGCGGTCAAACATCACAGATAGTGACTTCTAATATCTCAGTTATTTAGCACATACACTGAGTGAATGTTGTAGAAACCCAGATGTGAATCTTCAATAAGACACAACATGTTTTGCTATCAAGGAATTATCAGGGATAGTTACACAGTTGTCCAGAATACCACATCATCTTACTCATTTGTATTAACATCTCCTTCCAGTGTCTTTAAATGACCAAAAGGTCAGAGGTACTTCAAAACTGGTCTCATGCAACTACCATCGGATTTTGTGTTTGATTAAGTTTGGTAGGTAGAATTTATTTTTTGTGATATGCTTTATGAATTTGATCTGATTTATTTTTTGTTATGTTTGATTCAATATAGGAATTTAAATATATTTAAATGATTATATTGTATGGCTTTATTTTGTTGTATTTCTATAGATAGCTATACTATTTGAAACCATTGTAGTTGTTAATTTGCTTTGATGTTTTATTCCCAGACCTTCTTATCAACATGACAGTAGACAGAAAAGAGGACAAACCTGCCAAAACACTAACAAATTAAAACCATGTGCAATGAAGTATTAACAGGGATACCCTTTGAAATCTTATGATTTTAGAATGATAAAAACTACAGTTCCCTTGATGCGTTGGGATGGCTATTTAGCAGAAACCTTTGAGAATACCCTTAAAACTGTTATTTTGTCCCCACGTGGACTGCACACCTAACACACCTGCCATTCTGATAACTTGTTAGAGATGGAGCCATTCCTCAGTTATTTACAGACAATTTAAAACCATAACTGATGTTTTTCTTCAGGGCTTGGTATTCCCCAGGGCACTGTTCATTTTTATTACATTTGCAGGTGGTTTGACGACATTAAGACCTTTACAGTGTGTTGCGGGATAACACAGGGAGACCACAGCAGCAGTTTATCGTACTTTAAGTGAGCTCTACAGTACTAGCCTAGTGTCCTGTTTGTTGAGGTGTCTGCATGACTTTTGAAGATATTTTTTTTTTTAAACTGGAAAGCTTATAATGTAGAATTAATTAAATTTCATTTACTTTTTAGGGAAAACAGAATTTATTAAATAAATATGCCCTTATTTTTATATTTTTAGAAATAATACAAAGGAACTATAAATATAATGAACAACATCTGTTTATTTCCAGATGTTTTTTCAGCTTGTTTTGACGAAATCTTTGTAGAAAAACCAGGAGATGTAGAGCTGGACATCCACCTGATCTTGCTTGTCCACAGTTGACTTATTTAGGCATAGTCTGTGTGCTAGAAATGTTAGAAATCAGTGATATCAATTTAGATTAGCCTGCCTTGTGCTCTTTAGGGTCCTGTCCACTGTCAGCAGGACCTGGGAGAAACAAACGCAGTCACCCCTTGCCACTAATTGGATTTATCCCTCTCTTGTCAAAACCCAGTGGTTCCCCTGTGTCTTGAAAAAGATTTTTTTTGCCCCTTGTAGGTAATCATTTCTATACAGATAGCAAGTGCAAGTCAGTATCCAGATTTGTTGACCCTTGAGATCCAATATTGACCTTAGCAAGTATTAACTTCTTAGATCGATAAATCCTGTTATTGACCTCCAAACAAAAGTCAATATCTGCTTGTTAATTTGCAAACTGTGGCTGGCACACTTAGTCTTTCATTATCACCCAATTTATCCCTGTGTGGGTTTTTTTTTTTTTAAGAATATATTTTTCGGTAAGAAATTTCAGAGGCTGTTAGTGGATGAGTGAGAGAGACCTGGCACACAATAGAAGTAAGAACTAAGGGGTGGGTTACATAGTAGTCCTTCTTATGAAAACAATGGCCACGTCTGTTCTTTCTCTCCGCTGTTCTACCGGATGTTCCAGTTCCTCTGGTTTCATCTTCCGTGATGTAGATCAGCCAGAAGACCACCGGTATCCCAGAACACAGCAGGGAAGAAAGGAACAGCTCTATGTGAACATGTTAGAGAAAGAAAAGAGTGAAAACTTGAAATAGACTAAAATCGACACTTGCTACCCCTGCACCTGTGGGCTTACAGTGAAAAAGAACAAAGTACTGGCAGTTTAGTGTCCTTGCGTTCCTTGTCTGGATCATCAATATAATCTGAAACCCTTTTGTATGTCTTTTGAGTAAGTACAATGTTTGCACATTCTGGCAAAATGTCTACATTTAAACATATTATAAACGCTCTTATTGTTCAGATCTGATTGTCGTAAGGCTTAAAAGGTTAGCCTGAGGGGAAAATAAAGTTTAACACTAACATGATTAAATAAAAACGTATTGGCATAGGCACGTAGGAAAGTATGACAGACGTCCGTGGTCTCTCTAGGATCACAATGACTAAGTAAAATTAAAACTTTTTATAGTAAATTGTAAGGAGTAAATCAAATAAGCTGGCTTGAAGAATGCCTTCATTAGTATACAGCCTTAGATGTGGGTTTGATGTTAATGACGGGAAAGCAAGGAGTTTTCCCATTACAGCGCTGGGTTGATTCATGTGTTTACAAAGATATCGAGCATATCTGCATTACAGCCTGCTCCATGCCTCCTGTAACACTGGGAGGCGTGTTCTCCTTGGGCTTCTTTTACAAGGTCTTAGAAAGAAACTGGATGGAGACACAGAAGTGCAGGTTTGAAAAAGCCTCTAAAATCAGAAAAAGCTATTGAGAAGCAGCCGATTTCAAGCTTGCCTTCTTGCGAGGTCATTAAGGTTTGATTTGTAGGAAGCTTTTTTTAATTGCTGTAAGTGTGCTGATTTACAGCTCCTCGTCTGACTTGCTTATTACGTTGGGTAGCTTTGTGTGCATGGCACTGTTTTTTGCTGAGCACTAGGCCCTTGCAGGCTGTAAAAATAACTTTTGCATTCCAAATGAGCTTCCTCTTATTTCTGCACTAGTTTCGGGTGTTGCAGATTATCTTTGCTGGACCCTATCAAGGAACTGCTAGTGGAGCACAAAATACCCCCCTGCCCCCACATCCCTGATATTGCCCAGCAAGGGCTGAATTCCTGTTGTGATGAGCCTTTACATTCAGAAGAAATAGCTTTCAGATTATAATTATTAGAACAGTATCTCTGTGTGAGTTTATATTTCTCTCTATATAAAATCTTCACACTTGTGTACATTTCAGGCTCATGTTAATATAAAGCTGCAAGTGTACATAGCGTTGTCCTTTTCGAGAACTATCCATCCATGTCAATAAAAAGCCAAACTATAGACCCAAAATAAAATAGAACACAAAACCAAAAGGACAGTGTATAAACTCAGTTCTTGACTCTGCTGCAAATATTTTGAATTATGTTAGACTGGTGTCATATTGTCACACCGAGACCACATATAATCATATCCCAGTAATGTTTCTCAACCACTTATTTTGCTCAGTCTTTTAACAATCAGATTAATTTTCTTATTGCAATTAAAAAAAAAAAAAAAAAAGCAAGCCAGTTTAATATAGGCAAAATCACACTTATCTGGAGTTCAATGAAGTGGCACTGCTCCAAAAATGATGACTGATTTAAAAGGAGCATTAGCAAGCTGTGTCCAAGATTGTATCAGGGCATCATCGAGTTCAAAACAAAATAACGAAATGCATCTGCCCGCAGATGTATCAAGGCACCTTAGTGTTCTAGCCAGCTCGGCATGCCGATTCTGCCCGACACTGCAGTGTTAAACCTGCTGTTTAAGAACTGCACAAAAGTTTTGTCCTGCAACACTGCCTCTGAGAATGTTTGTACAAACAATGGGCCTGCTTTCTCCAGGGGTATTTCCAGAGCTACAAAACCCAAATCTCTTTTATGTATTTATTTATTTATCTTTATCAGGCCCTATACCTGCACCAAGTCTCAAATACATTTGGCTCCCTTTCCGCCTTATATGGCTGCTGTACTTGAAAACATTTTCCGTGGTGCATGATTCATCAAACAGGAATCATCAGAAAAGGGACATTTTCGACATAGTGATACAAATCGGTCACATTTACTAGTTAAAAACCTAAGTGTTTAAAAAAAAATAAAATATATATATATATTTAAATGAGAAAATGAAACCACATTTCCTGTCTGATCATGGAAAAAAGAGCAAAACCAGCAGCGTGGATAGTTAAGCATCCATGGAGGCCAGTATGCAGAAGGACTATCGAGTCAAGTGGTTACAGGCTCCCGTCTGTACAGATTGATCAGAATTGAACTAGCCCATTAAGAATTGATTTAAACCAGTTTAGATAAGCAGGAAGAGTCTTCGTGCTGGCCCTTAAGGCCTTTGGCTACTGAAAGTTCACTCAGTGCTGGGCATACACCAGCTCCACAGGCCATCAGCTTTTAGTGTGGAGATAAGCTGATTAGGCCTTGTCAATCACAGGTGCCAATATCTCAATTGAGTCTTTTTATTCTTTCTTTCCCCCCTTTATAGAGAGCATTGAACCAGCCAACAAAGGGATAAATGTGCGGTATGCGTCCCCTGGTTGTCACCATGCAGGGTGCACGGACCCTGTGATGATGTGATGAGTATATTAAAGAGTACATCAATTTGTTTTAAAGTGTTTTGATTTTTTTATGGTGGCATTAAGAGAGAGAACATCGTGGTTACAGCTTTACTAGAAAGCGAAGAGTTCTGGAAGGGGAAAAAAAAAGTCGTCTTTGAAGCCTACCGGGGCTTTGAGTCTTGCTGTGCCAATGGGCGCCTAAGTCCTCCCGTAACTGGCACACTGTGATCCAGCACTAGCTTAGGTACGAGTCTTCTATCAAAATTATTCATTTGTAGCTAATGAAAAGACCCAAATGTTTAAATCTCAAAACAGGAAAAGTGATTCTTTGCCTAATGCATACTTTATATAGCAGCACGGGTCTCATTGGGTTGCGGATGAAAATTAGAATTCATTTTAAACCGTAAATGCGTGCTTGTGCCATAGTCCTTACAAAGGTTTATTTGTACAGTCTTGCTAGTTGATAAATGTGGCTTCTCTGTAAAATTGTAATAGTGCAGCGTTTCAGCTTTAGACTGTAGTTAGTACAGAAAACTTCAGATGTTAAGAACAAAAGCTTGGGCTTTTTTTTTTTTTTTTTTTCCCCCCCCTCACTCTGTGCCTCCTTCGTGCTTCAAATGCAGCCCGCGGACGCGTCTTCCTTCCCTGCACCCTACCCTCGCTGCCCAATGAAGACTGAAGCTGCCAGGGTGCTGCAGCTTTCCCGCTCCGTGGTGCGTTCTCTTTCTCGGCTCTCCTCTTCGCTCTTGCCGGTTTCCCCACTGCCCGGTTAGTTTCTTTAGAAAAAGGCTGCAGGGGCTGTTCCATCCCCGTAAGTTCTGTCTGCGTCTGCACGTGGCCCGCCGAGGCGTCTTCAGAACTGCCCGTCGCTTAAAATGGGACTGCTGGCCGCGGACTGAGGCGGGGGAGGAGGTAGGAAGAGAGAGAGGCGAGACCCGAACGTGCGTGTACGGGGGTGTAGAGAGGGGGGGCTCTGCAAGTTCCCCCCCCCCCTCTCCAGGACGCTCCCTGCCTTCTTCGCCCAGAAGTCAGTCTCTGCGCACATTTCCGAGGAAACGTCTGCCGCCTAACCCTTTCTTTTGCCTGCGTGGTGCGCCAGTACCAAAAGGCCAGCCTGGCGCTCCCGTTCCATTCATCAACATCCCAAAGGGACTGCTTTAAGTACCTCCAATATTTGGAAACAAAAAGTAGGGTGGTGGTAAAAAAAAAAAAAAAAAGAAATGTGTAAAGGACTTAAAAAAAAATAATAATGATGGTTTAGGTTTTCTTTTGGAAGTGGCAGGGTTCATTTTTCTGTGTTACATCTTTAATAACTAGTTGGTGTGTAGATAACTTTGACAAGGAGCTGAATACAGCGCATTGCAGACAGCGCTGCATTTTGCATTCAGGTTGATTTGTAGTTCACATTGAAAGGAACTGTTGAAGAAAATACAGCGGACAATGCATCCCGTCCCGTACACAGCACAGATATCAAAATCACCGACTCGTCCTTACTAAGGAACCAAAAGAGAGCTTCCTTCGTGTTTGATCTGTCTTACCCTTCATCGGCGGTGTTTCTCCCCCCGTAGCAGTTAGAAAATGTGTTTGTGCTAGAGCCTTGCTTTTATTCAGGATGGACTTTGGGTTTTATTGAACTGTTTATAATGCTGCAGCCACACAATTGGGAGCAGCCGCGGTGATCAATAGTGACCTAATAGAGCAAAAAGGAGGCTGTGGAGTGTTTACACGATTCAGATCTGCATCCTGAGAGGCATTTAGCCTTCTTTCCGCTGCTACTGCCTCATAAAGACTCATGAAGTGAAGTGAGAGCAAAGCATGTACAATATCGAGTCACACTTGTCCATAAAATATTACCACCCTGGCTTAGTTGGAAAAAATTGCTCTGTTTCTGTTTGAAGCTTTTGTTGTTTGAGTAATGCATTCTAAAGCTTAATCTTAAACCAATTACAATTATTGCTAATTTAAACACCATAACATTTACAGGACAGGCAGGCAGTGCATAGCTTTGTATGGCAGCCACACTGGATTCATTTGAATGTATAATTTGGGTCAGACGGAGAGACCAGGTACGCTAATTAATAGCAAAAGTTTATTATTTTAGTGCATTGCCTTAAACATGTACTTTTGTGAAGAATTAAAAGGTCTGAAATTTGAGGCCTTTTTTTTAATACTCTAAGGAGCTGATGAGATGAATCTAACCTTGACTCTTCTCCTAGAAAAGATCCTCGGTACTTCCGAGGTAACTGTTTGCCCAGTACTAACGGCAGGTTAAGGCAGCAAGGATCAGAGCCATCCAGCAAATGCTCCCTGCTAGCCCCCATATCCTGTGCGAATAATACCTTCTAGGGCATTCTGTGCCGGGGCGGAGGAGCAAGTTATTGCATATTTAATTAAGGCTAGGGTCTCCGTTTCCTTAAGTGTGAAAGTTTTTATTTTGTGTCTTAGCGTGCAAGGCCTGTCAAAAAGAAGTAATCTACAACCAAAAAAGAGTTTTCCTTTTGAAAAGTGAGCCATTTAGAATTCATCTCTTTTGAATCCTGGAGTAATTTCCAAAAAAATAAAAACAAAAGTCGACTCCCCCCCCCCCCCCCCCCCCCATCCTAACCTTGTGTCCAGAGCTGCAGTAAAGGAGCCAGGGCTGCTAGATCCTTTCTGTGAGCGATTCTTCTAAAAGCGAATACTACTTCAGGTAAACCTGGAACCAAGGCGCTTTACCGCACCACTAACACTTTCAACTTGCAGGCATCAATGTACATATATCTTCATTGGTCATTTTTCTCATTCTGTTACTGCTCTTTAAAAAAAAAAAAAGAAAAAACCAAACCCCTTTGAATTTGGGCCAGTTTCTGTCCTTGGACCTGGCTCGTAAGGGCCCCTGAAGGAAGAAGCGAGGACTCACCTCCCATCCGCATGGTGTCTATTATGCCGTCCCTAAAAGGCTTTCAGCATGTCATAATTACCAGTAGCCATCGTTGCCCCCTGATTAGCAACCAGAAGTGTACTCACGGAAGACACTAGAGGCCAGGTTAAAGGTATTTTCTGTGAACTATCAAAACATAAAAGCTTAAGATGTTTTAGTATTAAAAAAGGAATCAATATTTGTTTTATGTTTCTCCTCCGAGCTTTAGAGCATCTTCAAGCCCTAGAAGGGCCACAAGCATTTCTTCTGCTTTCAATACCCTCCAGCTTGCTTGCCAAATGCTTGTCAGGTTTCTGAAGATGGGGAAGCAAGAGAGAGAGAGAGAGAAATAGAGGAGGATGCTAGAAAGCCAGTTCAGGATTTACCTTAACTTCATTTCCTCAGAGATCGCAGGTTTTTCAAGTTGAACTAAACGAACAAATTAAATAAAGCTCTACATGCGCTTGATTTGGCCTCCTTCATATGATGTGTAATATGGCTAACAAAATTTATATATGTGCTGGAGTTTGGGGGGGGTTTTTTTCATGTCTTAAAGGAATTAATACTTTATAAAGTTATTGAGCTTTGTGTGTAGGATTTATAAATTTGCTTTTACTATAACCATTAAAAGTCTTGTGACTCAAATCTTACCAGTCGCTTCTAATGCAGATTTCTGTGTATTTGTCAATGTTAGCTCAAAGACTTGATAAAGTATTAATTCCTTTAAGAAATAAAAAAAAAAAAAAAAAATTCTCCAGCAATTCATTCCTATGTTTTCCCTCTAGGCTGAGCTGTTTATCTCTCCATCCTTGTTCAATGCAAGTGAATTTTCTAATAAAATTCCCCCTAATCGAGCTCTGTCAGCGAGGTGTCTTATCGTTTGCAAGGAAAATGACACCGATCCTATCAAAAAAAAACCAACAAAAAACCAGAGGCAGTGTTACCAAGTCCCCAGCCACAGCTTCCATATCTGCCTTTTCCACAAACACCAGGCACTGCCCTTTTTTTTTTTTTCCTCTTCTCATAAGAACATCAAAATCACGGCAAAATCATTAAAACTGCACCCGCGTAGGGTTGCAGGACTCGGCCAGAAGTAGCGCAGGAAAACAGATGCTGGCAGCGTTCTAATTCCATCGTCACATGTTTGGGGCTTAATTTTAATCAGTTAAAAAAAAAAAAAAAAAAAGAAAAAAGCCACACATTGCAATAAATTGGCATAATCTTCGGTGTCACCAGAAAACACACTTAGTTCAGGGATTGGCAACTGCACAGAGTGACACACAGGGTTTTTACGCTTGAACTGTGGTAGCTAAGATACAACCCCCCCAGTTAAGACCGTAAACAAAGATCATAACCCACACTGTACAAGATTAACACAGCCCACCAGCAGCCTTGTCGGGCTTTCAAATATTCACCTGAACGGGACTTGTGACTCTCTTCCACTTCTGCTTTACAGATGAAAGACCATGTTTTGCTTTTAAAGTGAATTATTTCAGTATGAGAGCTTTGACTTAACAGATTTGTTTTTCCCCCATTATGTTGACAGCAAAAAATGTAATTTCTAGGGCCCTACAATGAGGTTAATATTCAGTCTAATGAATGACAGTGTTGCACCCCAAGCTTTAACTGTGTGTTTTGTACATCTATCCATGTGTGTGTCTTGAATGCTACTGCTTTGTGGGAACGATCACTTTAACAATACACTTGTTTATGTTTAATTCTGTTTGTACAATTTGCTTTTCTTTTCTTTTTTTTTGTCTTTACATTTTTATGAACATGTATTAATTACGGCACGAGGGCAGCCATCTTGCTCTCAGACCTGCCATGGCGTTTTGTTTTACCTCCCTTGTGTTTCACACTGTGTAGATGATCTGAAACCCCCCCCCCCCTCCAAACCCTGTCCATTTCAAGTAACATTAGCCTCCAGTGCCGAAGAAAGAAACGAAGCCATTGTAGCAAATATACACTGACCCTAGACCAAGAAGGATGAATCGGTTCTGCAAGCTCCAGAAAGCAGCATTTGCTGACGCAGCCTGTAACCGACATCACTGAAACCATAAAAAAACAAAAATGATAGGAAAGGAGCGTGACAATACCCGATAACCCCCAATAAAGGAAGATTTCTTGCAATTTAAAGGAAGCTTCTTTCCCAGCACACAGTGCATGTTCTTCCACTCAAGCTCAGTTCTTTAAATGGTCAGGTTGGAGGTGGTAGAGCCGTTCGGAAACTGTGCTGGATCCAGCCAGGCACTTTGCAAATTGCACAGATGCTCTTTTTGAAGCAACTGTAGAAATGTAAATTTGCTGTTCCTCCGACCCAAATGATCCTGGAGGCTTCTTTTATGGAGGTCGTTTCCCCCCCCCCCCCCCTTTCTGTGTGCACCTTAAATGTTTGGACAACTTGAGTAAATTTGTAGGGTTGCATTTTGGGGTGGGAATGAGAGGAAAGGGCAACTTTTTTTTTTTTTTTTTTTTTTGCTTGTGTGGCTTAGCTCCTTGAGAGAAGAAAAGGTCAAAGTATGCCTTGCCTTGATAGGCTGCAAGGGCACCGTATTGGCCCTGCATTTCCTAACCCAAAGCTCCCGTAAATGAAATGGAAGGAAACTCTTGATGCCGTGCATCACTTCTACACGAAACCTGGTCCCCAGCTGTGAGCGTACAAGTTGCTGACTTGGAGCAAGCTGCTTCAGAAGCTGTTTTTATTTCAGAGGCCGGGAGACTCGATCTGCCGGAGACTTATTCTTCTCCTCTGCTTTGTTCCGTTGGGGGGGAAAAAAGGAGACTGATCGAAACAGAGACAACACACGTGTAGTGAGCAGACTGGGTGGCGCAAACACTGCAACGCTACAGGCTTTCACGCGAAACATATTTAGCCAAGTTCTGTGGCTGCATAGTGTTACTGTTTGTGGTGGTTGTGTTTTAACACCACATTGAGGTTTGTGCATTCATTTCAGTCCAAATCCCGGTGAAATAAGATGCTGCAATTTATCAGCTTACCATGTCGGTTCTACCCTGCTCTTATTTAACTGAAGGGATTGCGTTTCTGTAATCATTGCTCTTAAAGCACAGGTTTTGTATAATCGCTGTTCTTAAAGCAAGCATACCTTTTTCATGTATTTTTGTTTTTTGATTCTAGAACGGATATTTTGGAAGGGAGCACAATTAGTTTCACCATGCAGCAGTCCCGTAGGGGCGATTTCATTTACTGAACCCGAGTGCGCCATTGTTAAACAAAAACTGAGTAAGGGTTGTAGCTTTGTGCTGCAAAAAAAAAAAAAAAAGAAGTTTAAAGCTCATTAATTTTACTGTCTTCCAAATTCCTAAATGAGGGGCTTTGTTTCCTTTAAAATGCTGTGAGTAGATTTCCTAAAAGCAGGTATCTGAATGTGGGCTGCTGAGATCTGGAGGTTCACATATACTGTATGCAGCAGTTCTGCAATGTCATATACTGATCCCCCACCTCGCCTTCTATATTACCTTAGGTCCAGATTTAGCTTTAAACATTTGCTACGTTTTCTCCTGCTTGCTATGTGTGTACTACGCTGCTGTTCCACATGAAGATCTTCCTTATTTGAAGGGCACGGTGGACTGAGGTGTTGTAAGGGCTGGTTGGAAATTTAAAACAATGAAACTTTTTTCTTTTGTCTCTCTCATTTTCTTAATAGGAAGTGTAATAAAAAGTAAATGTGCTTATCGTAATAGACATTTTAAGCTATGCGCACCATATCGGCAGAGCATGCACATGCAAGTAATTTATCTTTATTTATGCGGTTGCACTAGGATGTACAGTCACCCCGTACAGAATTATTACAACAGACATACAACAAAATCTCATCTGGGCTGGCCCGGGCAGGACACCATTTTATTGAGCCTATGGTTTAAAAAGCGCAGTGTTATGAAAATGTGCGCGTCTTTACTCGTGCATGTTTGAATTTCAAGATGCTCATTAAGGTTTTATGTTCTTTCTCGCTCTTTTTTTCCATAAGCATCCATTTAGCCAAGCTTAAATAATGTTGAGCCTGGTGTTACCGCTCTTGGTGTCTAGGGTGCGCTATTGAGCCATCAGACAGGCGCCGAGTGTGCATTCTCGCTAGGAGTCTTCTGATGCTGGAGCCAAAGATGCACTTTTAAAGAAGCTTGATTCTCGGCACCTTGTCCTCTCTTACCACAATAGAGTCCGAAGAGAAGCCAATACTTAATTCCAGTTCTTTAATTTGGAACTTCACCCGCCATATTCTAGAAGTGATATTGTCCAAAACACAGCTTAAAATTGTTTATGGAAAATCCATGGTAGTTTGAAATGAAAGATTAAATCTTGGCTCCTGTGTAAATAATCCGTTTGCAAAAACAGAACCAGTTTGGACATAAGAGGTGCAGGGACAGTGGTATTCAGTGGTATTGACTCGCTTTTAGAAATGTTGATAAAAAATAGGTTGCTAAAAGTATTAGAATATCCACCCTTTAAACTTTCAGATGTGTTTTCCAGCCTGAAGGTTAATTATTTAATCTGTCTGTGAAAGTGCATTTTCTGTTACTTGTAGAAGAGATGACATATTTTATTTTATTTTTTTTTAGGGGAGCACCGGAGAGAGTTGGTCTTCAGATGATGGATGTAGAGTAGATATTCGTAGTCAGATGTTCTCCGTGTACATCTGTAAATAAGGGGGGGGGGAGGCGGGTCAGACTTGTGCTTTTTAAAGTGGTATTTATTCCCTGAAGTAGACAGTTTCCACATGGTTCGTGATTTTGTTTTCCTGAACAAAGAACACATACTGCATCTCACCATGACAATGAGAGAGCAACAAAAGTTAAAATGCTGGCAATAAAAGGGACAAATTATCCATGTAATGCAGAATGTAGCCGAACATAATGTCTGTCAGTCTTCAAGTTAAAAGGCGATTGGAGAGCTCCTGTGCTGCATGCGAGACGAGGTCAGTTAGTCCTCTGTGTCAGGAGGTCTCCAGCTAGTTTTCTGTCATTTTCTTTTGTTTATCAGTAGTTATAGCTGGCCCACACCAGTGTATTTTACAGCTATTTCAGAAGCTATAATTAAACCGTAGTATGCAGGAATTATCTTTTTTGGCAGGGTGGTGAATTCTCCCTGCCTTCCCTCTCTGTATGTTTCACCTAAACCAGTGCTATTTAAACCGAGGCTTGTCAGCTCGATGTGCTTCTTTCAACGTGCTGGACTATTGCATCTCCGAGAAGCTGTGAAACAGTCCCAGTTAAACGAGGTTAATATTTGTTACTTAAATGATGGCCATTTAAAACAGGACTCCCTGAAAGTGAGCTGCTGAATGGTCAAGCTTTCCGTACCGTTGAGCCTCCCTGATGAAAAGCCTTTCTTATTGACTTCCTTAAGGTCTCCTCCTGGAAGCAGCATTTGGAAAATGCACAGAATATACCACCGGCCTCATCAGGCTACAAATAATGTCCTTTCTAAACCCACTTTTCTGAGGCAGAATACATTTTGGCAAACGGCTGATTCCAGTGGTTTTGTCTGGCTGAAGTAGCATGGTTGCTATGTTAGTCTACCTGAATATGTAGAACTAAAGATCAGCAAAAGAAAGTTGTAGGTGATATCTCTTTCTTGGACTAGCTTTTGAGGTTTTTATGTATTTCACAGTACAGCAAATCCCTCTGTGTGCCTTGTTAATGCTTCCGAACCTCCAGTTCAGGGCTCCCTGGAGCTGGTCCACTTCCTACTCTGAGTTTGCGTTTCACCATTTCATTTTTAGTTCCTCTTAACCAGAGCATCATCTGGGTAGGCGCTTCTGCTTTTAATAACTTGGCTGAAAGGCAGAAGTTTGCTATGTGATGCGGTTTCATCCGCAGGATCAGCCAGATTCCCCACAGTATCACCTTGCCTGTTTCCAGCCTCTGTGTCTTGCTTTTCTAGGCCTTGCCCTCGTTCATCGTTCTTAGATTACTATTTTATTTCTTATCTAGTAACAATTCCTTTGTGGCTCTAAGTCATGTTCTTAAGAATTGCGTCTCCAAGTCCACTGTTCTTTTGTTTGCAGTGAATTTCTGATTTACTTACATGACACCTGCGTGAAGTATTTGTATAAGAACCTCGTATTTAGTAGTTAGTGCTGAGGACTGGCTCAATATGTTTTCAAAAACCTTCAGTGTATTTCTTCTAGAACTTTAAATAAAAAGCAGAACAAATAAGGGGACCTTTTATAATAATTTTTAGGTTTAACTGTCAGCTAATCTGATGCAATGTTTTTATTAATCAGTAACTTTAAACAGAAGTCCTGTGATCAGTACAGTTTCTGTTTATTAATTAGATTTCCTAGGAATTTGAATAATCTTATTTCTGGGTGGTTGTATTTTTTTTGTTAATGAGACAAATTTGGTGAAAATATAAATGTCAACTCCCGTTGGGTGGGAGACATCAAAGAGCTGTGGATGTTTGCACGTGTATGTCACAAGCCAGACCCTCCTAAGGTTTGTACGCGATTAAGCCTTGAAATCTTCCCCCTCGGTTGGTTTATCTACAATCCCAGGTTCATGCTTAAGACAGAGGCAAAAGAGTATAGAAGTTTGAAAAATGAACAATAAAGCATTTCGGACTGATAGAAAGAAAACATGATAGTAATCGAGGGAGATTATCCTGTATTAGAAACAAGTCTGACTTGAAAACTAATTCAGGCAAATTAATTTTTGCGTTTTTCGGTCTTAAGTTGGTGGATTGTGTACGCTATACTGATTTATTTGATTGTATTACAGGTGTCGTTTAAGCTGCTGCTTCACTCTCAGCTTTTTCTGGTTTTACTTCACATTTGCTTAGAGGCTTATCAAAGTTGCTCTGTTGGCTTTCCTTCTTTTTATAAAAATAAAAGTTTCATTCCAATTTAAAGAAGCCGCCCTTGCTGGACTATTTATCCCACGACTCTTGGCTTGTTGGCTTCTCTTTTAATCTTACTCTTAGGTTGCTTCTGCCTTTCAATCTGAATATTGCATTTGTATAAAAAGGCGCGCTCCTTGAGTCCGTGCATGCTGTATTCAGCACAGGGATTCTCTGCGTGCGATTCTGGGCCAGGGGTAGTATAGCTGGCGCATCGATTCGCGGTGCTAAGACTGAGTAAGAAGCAGTTTCCAAACATCAATTCCATCATAGGAGTAGCATGAAAATCCAAGGGGGGAGAAGTTGGAATTAATAATTTTGGCTATTTTTACCAGTTTTACTAGTATTGACTACATTTTTTAACTAGTATTTCAGTTTTAAATCAGTTTGCTCTTCTTGACTTTGAATTTGTCATGTTAGTTCTATTACATAAAGAATTATCTGAGGTTTATTGTGCTTTCAGACCCCTACTACACAGTTTCAAACAGAGGGCTTCATTTACTAAGGGGGAGGGGGAGAGCTCAGTACATTCGGCCCAAAGGGTGCAATAATTCTAATAAGCCTAGGAGTGAGCCATGCATCCCAAGCCTCTCTGTGGCCTAGACTCAAGCTCCAGGCTGCACATGATTTCTGAGGGAATCGTGCAGCATATATAGATGGGAAAACCATCAGCAAAAAAGCTTACTGTTTCATCAATTTCAGCAGTATTGCTGCAATCTCCCAGGTAGACCATGGCAAGCCTCTTGCTGAACCATTAATTAAAATTGTGAACACCTAGAAATGATTTTGTTAAGTAATAATAAAGAATGGTTTAAACCTAAGGATCTCTCTCTCTCTCTTGGTAGCTGATGATGCATTTCATTTGAAATTCACAGCGGAGGCTTCTCTGGGCCTCTAACTTTGCGCTCTCTTCTTCTTTTTCGGACTTTTTCTTTAACTGGCTTGTCACTGCCTTTCAGCTTCTCTGAAATAATGGCTTGCCTTGAAGCCTGGCTATTTTTCCAAATGATTTCTGTCTCGTAACGTTACCAACCAAGAGCCTCGAACCTGCGGGAAGAGTTAGGGGAAGAGACCGACATCCGCTGATATTTTTTTCTGAGCCCTCGTTTTCCTGCTGTCTCTTGGGACTTGCAATTCATTTGTGACCGGGATCCAGTGCCATGATTTTTTTCATTTGCAGCTATCACCTCTCAGCTGGCTTAGCCTCACCCATTGCAGCAGACCTTGGATTGGGTGGGGAAGGGGGGCTGTGGCAGCAGACCCCCCCCCCAAGTTCACCCACTAGGGGGGTCTCTGTTCTGCAATCACTAGGACTCTCTTCCCATAGGGGCTGTGAACTTGCCGTGCAGCTGAAGAATCAGGGTCCCACAGCACTCGCCAAGCCTCTGGCCCCACCTTTGATTGCAAGAGTCCCCTGATGCACACGGTTTTAAAGCAAGATATCTCCTCTGTAATTCAGTGCTAAAAATCTCGTTAAAGGGGTCCTCTAAATAACAGACTTTTATGGAGGGGTAACCGATCTCAAATGTGCTGTGTAGATAACGGGTAAACAGGAATATTTACTATAATATGGGAAGCAGTAGTATATATAGTTTTACAAAATGCTTTTGCTGACAGCTCCGTTCCATTCAGTCCACCCTTTCAGCTCCTCGTATTTACTTGGCATTCAATTGCCCTGTGGTTTTCACACACAGATTTTGTAAACTAAAAAAAAAAAAAGATACATTCTGGAGCTTGTGAATGGGTGATCCTGGTAATGGCACCTGTTAGAGGTGTGATACAAAAGGGGGAGCGACAGGCAGTGTAATTAAGTAATTGTGGTCATTGTACTGCAGAGCTGGTCAGCTCACCAGGCGAGTACAAAGAGACCAGTGTTGGGAGCCAGAGGCCAGGGGTAGATGCGCCTAACGGAGCGAGCTGGGCTGTGCGCTGAAAGGAGAGTCTTGGTGGAGGGCCGCATCCCAGGAGGGCAACTGGGAACTGAAAAGAATGAACAAAAGTGCAAACAACAAAAAAAAAAAAGTGGCACAAGTTTTCCTGTTTCGGTTCTTAAAGTGACAGTTGCATCCTGCCGAAGAACAATGACTTGCGCCTTCCCTTTTCTGCAGATGGAGACTCTGTGTGTTCGGCGAGAGCGGCTTTGGCGCGCGCCCTCTTTGCGACTGAAAGGGTCGCAGAATACGTTTTCTTTTACCTAAGACGGTGCTGTCTGCAGAAATATTTATGTAAGGAAAGACCGGGGAAACAGAAGCTGCTGTCAGTTTTGTTTTGGTTTTATTGGTACATGATTCATCGACTTATGCATTTAACCTCCCTATTCTCTCACTAAAAGGTCTGATTTTTTTTTTTTTTTTTTTTTGCTAAAACCCTTCTACAACATGGACAAGGATTATTTCTCCTCTATGAAGGAGAGCATTACTATAGTCGGCAAAAAAATTTTGTTCTAGGGATTTACAAGGACTCTCTGTGGTGCTTTTTATGAAGCTGTTGGTAAGGGCATGGAAGTAGTGGGAGAGGATGTTTCCTTATATTCCAGCTAGTCAGATCATTGGAAATCTAATGGAGCATTCTGTTTATCTTCCAAAAACGTAAAAGCCGATTTTTACATTTTATCATCAGCGTCAAAAAGGATGGACAGGTTTTTACTTTTATTTGATGACATTCATGTAAGGAGCCCTTTAAAACAATATCAAGCTCATAGTACACCTACTC
Organism: Rhinatrema bivittatum; assembly: GCF_901001135.1. Classification (NCBI taxonomy): domain Eukaryota; kingdom Metazoa; phylum Chordata; class Amphibia; order Gymnophiona; family Rhinatrematidae; genus Rhinatrema; species Rhinatrema bivittatum. Next base: position 292,868,328 of record NC_042621.1, read on the forward strand.
CCAGCAAAATGACTGACTGTGACTTACTGCAAATGACCTTGTATCTTAACAATAATGATCATTAACCTTTATCTCTGCAGAAGTCCATATAAGAAAACTTTTCTCCATTTCAAAGGCTGATGGTTTGTATCTTGCAACCTGTAGGCAGTAATTTAATAATCTGATGCGTAACAGAAAATGTTAGGAGGACGTTGAAGAAGAATCAAATGACGTGGGAAGTTCAACACTGCATTAAGTACACCGAATGCTTTCATTATGTTTGCATTACTGGGTATGGTAGAAAGGAAAGAGCTGCTTCTGTTCAAACAGTCCAACTGGATCAAAGACAGCCCACCTTAGCTTGAACACCAGCTTTGGCCTCTCGCAAAACCACCAGGGTTTTGAAAGCCAGGATGTGGCTGGAGCCCTGCGTTTGGCGTCACTGGGCCCTACTGGAGTCAGATTCAGCATTTATATGGAGGGTGATAATGTTAAACACTGCCTTCGCAAACCACAGCAATTACTTCTGCTGCTGAAAAAAAAACCAGAACATGAATAAAAATATCACAGAGAAGCTATTTCTAACATTAGTGCTGCTTTTTATTGCTAAGTGGTGGCCATCATATTTCCTAAATTATGTGTTTTTGTTTCAGGCATTTTAGATGATGCAAAACAGATTTTTGTGGCAGGATTATTGCTTGTGGCCAAAAGAGCCTTGAAGGAAGCTCTGTACTGCTCTGAAATTGCCTTCTATTCCAATCTATTTTAGTTGTTTATCTTTCACTCTTCTAGCATTACTTGAAGAAACCATTGACTTCTTAAGCCTAAGTAAAACTGCTGTAGTAATTTTCATTACACGTCAGATTTGGCACCCTGTCTCAGACTTACTGAGACATGTGGTTATCCTATAGAGGGAGCTTCTTTCTTAAGATAATGCAGAAAAGTGAATGACCGCTTTGTAGAGGGGTTTTTAACTGGATGGGGCACTATTGTAGGTAGTAGTATAGTAATATAGAAAACATTGGCCAGCAAGGATAATTTAACATGACAGTTGTTCTTGCCGATACTTATCTAGCTGTGATTTATAAAAGCTTGGCTCTTATCGCCATCTGGTCTAAAAGTCTTCCAGGTGTCAGCCGTAAAACTGTGTCCACCTGAAGTAGGTCGCTTCTGGTCCTTTTTGACAATTTTTTGGGATGTGTAGTTGTTTTGTCGCCACTTCCCCCAATTGTTTCTGATGACACAGACACTCTCACTGCAAGTATTGCTTTGTCAACTCTTCCCTTGGCCTTTCTTCATGCCTGGTAGATAGGCATATATGTTGCCATAGCAAAACTTAGTCCCCCTCTTCCCTATGTATGAAATGTTGGGAAAAAAATAATGAAAAGAAAAAGGGAAGAAATTAGAATAAAAGAACATATCCAGACCCAAAATAGAAAACTGATTTTAATGTGTAAAATCCTATGGTAAACAAGGTCTGGTACAGGACTCCAAAAAACCCACGAGACAAACAGCGTGGCAAAGCAACCAAAGAACAAGCAGTCGCCACCAGCAGAAACAGGCCCCAAAGTGGGGCAGAATGACTCTCGCCAATAAAGGTTGGTCTCTGCCAGGCCGGTCAGGGCACAGGAACACTCCTCCACATCAACAGACAGCAGTAACCAAGCTAAACCTCCGTATCCATGGGGCACCAGTTCAAGGCCTGCCCATGCCCAAGATTTGCATTTGAATTGTAACTGCCAAGCCTTAAGCTGCCACTCGCTCTTTTTTTTAGATCCCTTGAATTCAGATACCATCCTTGTCTCCACAGCCTGCATGGGGAGGCTGTTCCATGGATGCACTAAACTCTCTGTAAAGAAACGTTTCCTTAGATTATTCCTGAGTCTGTTCCTTTCATCCTTATCCCAGGACCCCCTCATTCCAGAGCCTCCTTTTGGTTGAAAGAGGCCCAAGGGAGCAATTTAAATGTCTATCATAATCTTGCCTTTCCATCTTTAAGTTGGTCTCCATATACTGTAGAGCAAAGACTACTGGCCATTTTAGTAGCCACCTTCTGGACTGTTCCAGCTGGTTTATATCCTTTTGCAGATGTATTCATCAGAATTGTACACAGTATTTTTAGTGGGATCTCGCCAGGGATTTATAAAGAGGCAATATCACCTCCTTTTTTTCTGCTGACAGTTCCTCTCCCTATGTACCCCAGTATCTTTCTGGCTTTTGTCGTCATCTTTCCCCTCCTCTCTTTTTAGAATCTAATTCAAGTATTATAAGTACATAGTGTGAGTGTTATAGTTCTTACATTTAATCTTTTGCCTAGGTCACCTGACCTTCCTCTACCTTTCCAAGTTTCTCAGACCCCTGTTACATGTAACTTTATACTCCCTGTCAGCAGCGATATATTTTTATTTTCCCCTGTTATCTGTAAACCGATGTGATATGCCTATGAATGTCGGTATAGAAAAGTTCGTAAATAAATAAATAAATCTTGCCCATCTATTTGGGCATATTAAAATGATCAGATATGATCTTCTCCTGTTCTTTTGTGCTTACAAGAATTTTACCCTTACACTGTACCGCTTCCTTATGATTTTGCAGCCCAAATGTATGTGACTGCATTTTTTAGCATTAAATCTTAGCCTACAGACTCTAGACCATTCCTTGAGCTTTTCTATATTCTTCCTCATGACATCTACAAAATAACAAAGCTTTCCTGACAATCCTTTCATAATATCACTTATGAAAATGTTGAAAAGAACCAATCCCTGTGGCCCCCCCCTCCTCAGAGTGAATTCAGTTTACCTCCCACTCAACCAGTTTCTAACCCCAGTCAGTCACTGTAGGGCCCATACCAAGGTGTTCAGTTTACTTCTAAGTCGCCTATGCAGAACCATGCTGAAGGTCCTGCTGAAATCCAAGTAGTCTATATCTAGCAAACTTCCCTGATCCAACAATCAGGTTATCCAGTCAAATAAACTGAGCAGTCATCTGACCAGACCTACCTATTTTAAAACCGTAGGGCCAGATTTTCAAAGCCCTATGCGCGTAAATGGGGTTACGCGCGCCCGGCCTATTTAAAAAAGGCCCAGCGACACGCGTAAAGCCCAGGGGCTTCGGGAAAGGGGAGGGGTGGGGCTAGAGGTCCCCGGTACAGTGGCCATATGCCGCTGTGCCGAAGGATCGCGTGCCGGCAGGGTACTGATTTTGCTTCTCTTGAGGGAGATGGAGAACATATTTTGCAGCATCTTCCAAAATAGTACGCAAGTATTCAACTATGTAGAGTTGGTATGAAGCTATACGGAATTATAGTGTAATATTGTGATAATTGTGCCTCCCAATAAAGTCCAAGTTCTTAGATTTATAACCGGGGCAATCTTAGAACTTTTGGTTATTTGGTCTACAGCCACACTGTCATGTGGCAGTTTTGGGGTCTTTTGAATCCTGTAGCTGCCTTGTCATGATACTTTATGTCCACCTTCTTTCCCACCAGGAATATGTTTTGGGTTTACCACATCCTTTTATTTTATTTATTTATTTATTTATTTAACAGCTTTTAATATACCGGTGTTCGTATGGCACATCACGCCGGTTTACAATAAACTTGTGAAAGGAGGAAATTACAAAAAACAGGGAGTGGGTAATGGGAGCAGTTGAGAAAAGGGGCGGGAAGAGGGGAGGAAAGAAATGAGGTGGAAGGGATAGCAGCTGAGAAGATAGAGAAAAATAACCATAACTGTGGAGAAATTAAATTACAACAGGAAAAAATGTACAGCAGGAAGACTGCAGAGGAGTGATTGTATAAGGAAGATATACATAACAACTTATTTACAGCAGAGTAGAGTACTAATATCTTATGGCACATCTTGGAAGAGAGGGCAGACAGGAGTTGCTTCTAGTTCTTTTGGCGCATTGGTTTACTTCAGGAGATTGAGTAAATGCAGTCTGAGTTTTCCTGCTATCCCTAAATAAAAAAGGTTGATATTAGCCATACTTTGAACAAAATCTGGAAAGAAAATTTGCTCATGTGCAGAATATACTTCAGGAGTTCTGGAGAATATTCCTTTTCATGACTACTGTCAACAGAGAAATGTTCTTAGTCCAGGATTCCTTGAACTCGGAGTCTCCTATATGCTGAGAAGTGAAAGAATATTGAGATGGTACCAACTCAGAAGCCAATCTGTCCAGTCTTGGGTTAGATTTCCCTAAGACCTAAGTAGGGGAGATACAGGCTCAACTTCCTAGGCCTGCATCACTATCTTGACCCTTAGAATGCAAGTTTTGACAATGGCACGGTGAGTTGAGTCCTTGTCTGCAATGGAACATTTGATGCATCTTTGAAGTGAGGTGCTGAAGAGGCTGGGAGCCTTTTCAGTGAGACCTGTCCACTAACACAAACATGGTCAACTTTATGGACCACGTGTCAAACCTTCCTGGCCAGGTGCCTAGAGATGGGCTCAAGTTCTCTGGCAAGGAAAGCACAGAGCCTATCTTTCCAGGATCAAAGCACTCTAGGTGACATCCAGAAACAGATTCTAGTCAACATTATGGTCCTTCCCAAGACATATGTAACACACTTGGGACAGAATTTGAAGCTGCTGGCCTGCTTCTATGACACGGAGTGAAAAACCATCAATGCAAAATCAAGATGAAAAATTGTGTTGAGAGAGAAGACAGCTGTGAGGAAAAAAAGCATGTGAGGGGCTGCCTTATACGCCATTTCCTGTGGAAAAATTGGGGAAAGGGAGGATACCATGGGGCAGAGGGCTGATTCAGAAAAATATCGAAGAAGAAAATGAAACTTGGAGGCCAAAGAAAACCTGATTAAGGAGCCAGGAGGGGAAAATGTAGTTTCTGGCCCAAGCTAGGAAGAAATGAGTGTGAGCGCTGAAGAAAATCTATTGGAACAAGTGTCTCTGGGCCAATGGAAAACGGGAGCTGAGAGCAACCATGGGGCTGCTTCAGTGCAGGAAGTCTTCTGGATATGCAGTAAAGGCTTTTAGCCTGTTCCGGAAGTCTCTGGAAATTTCTTTCCGTACTGGAGTACAAATGGCCATGTGACCAGGTGAAGAGATTGATTTCTCAGAGATCCTGCTGGTGTCCTTGCAATAAGAGTTGGATGAGTGGATTGGTCTGGAAGTTAGACTTCACTGGAAGAGCAGAACACAATTATGTTGAAAGGTTTAGAAACAATAGAAAATGCTATTTCCCCCCCCAGAGAGAATGTTTTTAGTTCGTGTACTGATGAAGAGTTAAGTGTTCCACTTGAGAGAGACTGCCATGACCCCATATTCTTTCAATGGACATGTGTGCATTGTTTGCTCCGTTTTTCATATTTGCATATAGGCACCTTCTGCACTTAATCTCACTGTACATCCACTTACAGCTTCTGTCTTGCTTTCTGCACATAGAACAGTAAACAAATGCTGGTGAAGACTGAGACATTCCCTTCAGTCCACAGCACTTTCACATGCTTTTCATAAGCACTTTCTAGATGGGTTTTTCTTCTGCAGCCTGCTTGCCACCACCTCCTCCTAGTTTAGCATTTTGCTCCCACTGAACTTCAGTTCAGAGCATTAAAAACGGTGGCACAAAAAGAAACGTTGGAATCCAGGCTGTAATAAAGCTGCTGTGTGTTTGAATCCTACCAGGATGGCCAGAAATCTAGGACATGCCTGCAGGGTTCATTCTATAAATTGACATACCTGGGTCCGTTCCTTCCAGATATTTTCTGACAGTTATGGCAGTTTCATTACGTTCTTATCTTGGACCAAGTAGATCCATTAGGTAGTACAGTCAAAAATTAATATAAAGGACTTGTTTGTTTAAATTTTTAGCCTGCCTTTCCATTAATGCCCAAGGCAGCTGAAAACAAAAGTACAGCATAAAGTGCAATTATTCAGACAATAAACAGAGCAAACAAAACATTGATAAATATTCTGACATCAACTTCAAATTAATAGTCTTAAAAAGAGCAACTATCTAGACTGTAAAATTCTAGTCGAGCAATATAGAATCTTTAAAAATTACCTGTAAAATAAGATCTAGTTTAAACATCAGTGATCTTTAAATAAAAGTAAAAATACTTACTGAACATTGCCTTGTGCTTGGAAATATGTTCCTACACAGTTACTTAGTTTAAATGACATAAGTGTGGTCAAAGCAGTATAGAGTTAAGAAATATGGATGTAGTTGACATCAATTGGTTTTAAATCGAGAATTTCATAATGTTAGCATTTTCAGCAAAACAGACAGCCATTTCAATATAGCAGTAAAAATAAAATGGTGACCTACTGCCGTGCAGGAGATCTGCATTCAATTCCCGAACCTGGCTTCTGCACCTTAGCTGCGGAGGCAGTATTCACAGCCCCCTGTGATGGGGAGGGAGTGGTGACACTTAATGGACAAACTTGGGAGCCACTTATGCTTGCATCTTATAGACAGCTGTGGCCTGTGCCCAACGGTGCAATATCTGGATGAGGTAGGATTAAAAATGGCGGAAAACCATGGGCAATTTTGTATGAAGGCTCATTTCACCATAGCTTAGAAGAGGTTGGTTCTGACTGAAGCTCAGTGGAGCAGGAGGAAACTGTGCGGCCAAGAAGTATATTAAACAATAAGAATGAATGGATAGAGAAGAAAAGGTTTAATCAAAGAGGTGTAGGATAGGCTATATAATGCATGAAAAACTGCTTAGAGGGACTTCATGAAAATAGACTCGTGATTTCCTGTATGTTTTAGGTAATACATAAAAATACTACTTTGTCTATGTGTGCCATGAATGTAAGGTGTACTACGCAGAAATCGTAAGGAGGTTACAAGCCATGTATAATCAAGAGGCGACTAAGGGCTTTAATTAGAAAGGAGAATCAAACCTGAGCCTGCAAATATTTCCAGCCCCTAGTCCAGTGATAGTCAAATCCAGTTCTTGGGGTTTTCAGGATAGCCAAACTATGTAAATTAACCTGGTCCTTGGATCGAATTATGTGATATATCTCATGAATATTTGCTGTGGAAGTTCTGAAAGCCAGACCTGCTTGTGGTACTCAGGACCTGGAGCTCACCATCCCTGATCTAAGCCATAAAATAATTAATAAACTGTTACCATCTCTGAGCTTTTGTTTTACTACTGAATTTTCCTAGAGATCGTGTGGTGATGATGTTCTTTTTAGTTTCCCAACACACCATCCACTGCCATTACAGGATATAACAACATATTTTTATCTGCATTATGTTTAAATGTGGACAAACTGGTTCTCTAGGCATGGCAATATTGGTTAACCAATGATCTTATAATTTATATATTTTTTTTGTTGTGGGGATACTTAGTTTTGGTGCAAGAGATGGGTAAAATGATTTTGACTGGTAACCAATAGCATAAAACCTTTTGATTTTGAATATTTACTTTTAGCTAGCAATAGAGCAAACTGACCAAAGTCCCAAAAGAATGAGAAACTTTAATTTTTTTTCCCCTTCCTCTTCCCCAATTTGAGTTTTTCTGATCATGGTCCAACAATGCCTTATTTCTGGCCAGATATTCAGATTAGAGGTGGAGGTGTATGATAGTGATCTCAAATGCTTCATATCCTGCTTACACTTCCTGTCATATTAAGTAATTGTCATACAGGCATGACATCCATCATCAAAGTATTCTAAAAAAGATAACCAATCTTTTATTGTCTTTACAGTCCTTACGGAAATAATATTCTTGAGGACAAGCCTGGGCTAGATTAACATAATTCCCATGAGACCACCCAGATTTCTGTAACAAATATGTTTGGCAGAGAATCCACTGTGAAATCATGAACCATTGAGATCCTACTGACAATTGGTCTCACATTAGTCGGTCACAACTGTAGATCTCTGGGAATTCCAGCTAACAATCGAGATTACTTATCTATAGAAATAATAGTGTAATAATGTGGTCAAATTACCTGTTGATAATGATGACTTTTTCCAATAATAGGAAGAATCCAATTAAACTGCCCGTGAGAGAGGTAATAATAACTTACATTAAGTTTTTAAGGTTCACATTAAGGGATGCACGAATTGGGCCACCAATTCATAAGATGACATGTATTGCCTTTTTTTCAAGATGGCCCTAACCTCACAGTTGTGCCTCCCCTTTGCTATTGGGTACCCAGCTGTATAGTGAACAGGGTGCAGTAGACAACCATTTGGTGGAGGGCTGAACCCTGTTGCCACTTAGTACTGAAGAGGAGTCTCATCACAAGAGGCCAAACTCATTTGCCACCAGATTAGCTTGCTTTACTGGCTTTATCTAATATTTTTCTTATTCTCTGTCTGCTTTTTGAAATAGAATTTCTTGATTTGTGCATGTTTGTAGAAATATTACTGCTAATATTTTCTAAATCTCTATCTGCTTTTTGAATAGAATTTCTTAACCTGTGTTTGCTTTTTGAAATATTGCTCCTAATGTTGGCTGCTTCCCCTTATTTAGTTGTTGTTTGAGTGCTTTAGAAAATGACACTTGCTGTTCTTCCTGTTTACATGTAAAATTGTATTAGAAAAGCTAGGGCTACTTTCTTTTAGAATCTTTTGTAGGGAAATTAAGGTGGGGTTTTTTTTTGTTTTTGTTTTTTTAAGTTTTTCCTTCTACATTCTTGTGAAAAAGAGCTTTTGGGATGGCACTCAAGCAAGTTAAGTTGGGATTTAAAGCACATTGGCACTTAAAAACCCTTATGTATTAACAAGAAACCAACAAAGTGAAAAAACGACAAATTGTATATTCCTCAAATATTCCATTCTAAATTTTGGTAGTCACATAGAAAAATGAATATATGACCTTCATAAATTTTAGGATGCTAACTGCACACTATAGTGTACGACTGATGTAAAACTCAAGCTTCTGTTAGTATAATCATAGGTCATGTTTGTATTTCTTTACAATGCAAATAAAATCTCAAATATTTATCTTCAAAGGAAGTGTTGTCTTTGTAATTCAATGTGATTACTCTCAGGCCCGACACTGACTCAATGTATTGAAGAGCAGCATTGTTATTGATGATATTTCCTTAAGAGTTTGTATAGTCCTGAGGGTTCAGTAGTGTCTTGTGCTTCCAGCAAAAAAAGCCCACTCCTATCTCCCACCCACCTCTGACCCTATTTTCCTTATGTAGCCCTAGGGCACATGTACAAGGTTAGTTGAACTAAACTAGAGTGGTAAATAAGGTATTTAGAAACTCCGCATCACAATTTGGGCCTTCTATATTAAAACAAATCAATATAATGGCTATTCACTGTAATAATTGCAGTGATTTAGTCTTAAGCAGGGCTTAATTTGTAGACAAAGGAAGTAGCACCTTGGCTTGGGGAGAGGCGTGGGATATACATTTGGCTAAACAAAATAAATAAAATTACTTCTTTCAAAAATTGGAAAAAGGATCCATCTGAAGAAAATAGGAAAAGCATAAACATTGATAAGGTGGGCTAAAAGAGAATTTGAAAAGAAGCTGGCCATAGAGTGGGAATCCTGTCACCTAGAAATCAAAAACCTCCTCAACAGCCTCAATCTGGTACTAAACTCCGCCAAAACTGAAGTATTACTCATAACTCCTGATAACAATCTCACAACCTCTCTGCCAAACAACCTACAAACCACTCATGTAAGAGATCTAGGTGTGCTAATCGACAATAAACTAAACTTCAAAGCCCACATCAATAAAACCACCAAAGACTGTTTCTATAAACTGCAAGTTTTAAAAAGGATAAGACCACTCTTCCATGCCAAAGACTTCAGAACCATCCTCCAAGCCCTCATTTTCTCAAAATTGGACTACTGCTGCTCCACTTTACTTGGCCTCCCCTCCTCATACACAAAACCGCTCCAAATGGTCCAAAACGCAGCAGCCCGTCTACTGACAAACACTAAGAAAAGAGACCATATCTCCCCAGTGCTACAAGACCTCCACTGGTTACCAATTCATTTCAGAGTCATTTATAAATCCATCACCTTGATATATAAAATCATTCACCAACATACCACAATCGATCTACAAATTCCTCCCCGCTTCCACAAATCCACAAGACCGACCAGGGAAGCCTACAGAGGATGCCTCATTGTTCCACCCACGAAAACCACTAATCACAGCACCTTAAGAGACCGAGCCCTTTCCACCGCAGGCCCACAGTTATGGAACTCCATCCCTCCAGAACTCAGAAACGAACCATGTCTCCTAACCTTTAGGAAAAGACTCAAGACATGGCTTTTCAGGCAAGCCTTCTCGAACTCTACCTAAGATGCACCATAAACAAACTCTCTACTCAGAGACTGTACATATGAGACACCATATTTATATTGAACTTTTGTATATAATTATTCTCCTCTATCTCTTTCTATTTCTTACATTCCCAGTTCATTAGCCCTTGTTAATTGTAACTGCTTCTCTTCATCACGTTATTTATGTTTTTTGGTTGTATTATCCGCACCCCTGTTTTCTGTAAACCGACATGATGTGAACGAGTTCATGAATGCCGGTATAAAAAAACCTTAAATAAATAAATAAATAGAGGCAAAAACTCATAAATTAAAACTTTTAATAATATATCTGAAGCAGGAAGCCTCTGAGGGAGTCAGTTGGACTGTTAAATGATTGGGAGGTTAAAGGGGCACTTAGGGAAGGTAAAGCCATCACGAAAAAACTAAATTAATTCTTTGCTTTGGTGTTTATTGAAGAGGATGTTGGAGAGATACCCATGCTGGAAACTGTATTCAATGGTGATAATGATTCAGAACAAAATAATATACCCTTGGGATCCTGCCAGGTACTTGTGACCTGAATTGGCCACTGTTGGAAACAGAATACTGGGCTTGATGGACCCTTGGTCTGACCCAGTCTTATGTTCTTAAATCACAGTGAAGCTGGAAGATATAATAAAGCAGATGGACAAACTAAAGATTATCAATCTCCCAGATCAGATAACATACACCCCAGAGTTCTGAAAGAACTAAAAAATGAAATTCCAGATCTGTTACAAGTAATTTGTACCCAAAGATTGGAGGGTGGCCAATATAGCCCCGATCTTTAAAAAGGGCTCCAGCGTTCATCCAGGAAACTATAGACCAGTGAGTCTGACTTCACTGTTGTAGAAACTATTCTAAAGAGGAGAATCATAGATCATATAGACAGACATAGTTTAATAGGACACAGAGTTGTGGGAAGTTTTGCCTCATCAGTCTGCTACATTCTTTTGAAGGGGTTAATAAATATGTGGTTAAGAGTGAGCTGGTGGATGTAGTGTATTTGTGTTTTTAGAAGGCATTTCACAAAGTGCTCCATGAGAGACTCCTGAGAAAATGTAAGAAGTCATGGAATAGGAGGTAATGTCCGCTTGTGGATTGCAAACTGGTTAAAAGATAGAAAACAGAAAGTAGGACTAAATGGTTGGTTTTCTCAGTGGAGTGCCTCAGGTTTACCTTAAGACAGTCACAAGGTACTTGTGATGTGGATTGGCCACTGTTGGAAACAATATACTGGACGATGAACCTTCAGTCTGACCCAGCATGGCGATTCATATGTTCTTATGAATCAAACAGAAGAACTGAACAGGGATTTGGCTGAAGACATCCAAAAAATAGGAAGGAAGGGAGAGATGTTGCTCGTTGGAGATTTTAATCTGCTAGATGTGAATTAGAGTATCCCTGCTGCAGAATCTGTATGAAATGAAGAGATTGTGGATGCCCTTTAAGATGTTCTGCCTAGACAAATGGTGTAGGAACCCATGAGGAGAGGAGCGCTACTGGACCTTGTGCTCAAAATTGAAGTAGTATCTCTAATGGATGGGTAGGTGCCCACCTGAATGCCAGTGGTCATCAGATGGTATGATTTGATGGAGAGAAGTTGCACAAAGATCAAAGTCCTGAATTTCAAAAATACAGATTTTGTTAAAATAAGGAGGTACCTTGAGGAGGAGCCAGAAGACTAGATGAAGTTGGGTGAAGTTGAACAATAGTGGGTCAAAGTAAAAGCAGCTATTATAAAGACAACAAATCTTTACATAAGGAAAGTAAATAAAAACAAGAGGAAAAATAAACAGATATGGTTTTCCAAAGAAGTGGCTGAAAAAGGCAAAAAGATCAGCATTCAAAAAATACAAAGTAACTCGAAAAAAGAGGAACACAGGGAAGAATATCTGAAAGAGACTAGGAAAGAAATAAGGATAGCAAAAGCTCAAGTGGAAGAAAGCATCACCAAAGAGATAAAGGGAGCTAACAAAACATTTTCAGATATATCAGGGAAAGGAGGAAAGCCAGAGGTGGTATTGTAAGATTCAAAGGAGACATGGATCATTGTGTTGAGAAAGGTTAGGAAAAAGTATAAATATTAAACAAATAATTCAGTTTGATGTTCACTAACGAAGACCCTGAAAGAGTGCTGTTGCTAGCTGGCAAGAGTACAGATGTAGTGAAGTAGATACAACCCCATTTACAGAAGATTGGGTGGAACTAGCAAAACTGAAAGTGGACAAAGCCATGGGGATAGTAAAGGAGTTCGGAGAGGTGCTGGCAGGTCTGCTGAAAAACTTATTCAATAGAACCTTGGAAACAAGCATGATGCCACAAGATTGGAGAAGACTGAAAAAAAGTGGGAGTAGAGAAGAGACTGAAAACTACAGGCTGGTTAGTCTTAATTCGGTGGTGGAAAAATTAATGGAGACACTGCTGAAAGAAAGGATAATCAACTATCTACATTCTAATGGGTTGCAGGATCCGAGACAATATGGTTTTACAAGAGGAAGGTATTGTCAAACGATACTGATTGATTTTCTTTGACTGGGTAACTAAAGAATTAGATAAATCGCATCACATGCTCATCCTTTATCTGGATTTCAGTAAAGCTTTTGACATTGGCCCACAAAAGAGTCTCATGAACAAAGTGAAAAGCTTGGGAGTGGGTCCCAGGGTAGTTGAATGGATTACAAAGTGGTTGACTAACAGACAACATTGAGTGGTGGTAAATGGAACCTACTCTGAGGAGAAAAAAGTGAAACGTAGAGTACTTCAAGGATTGGTTCTGGGGCCGATCCTATTCAATACATTTGTGAGCGACATAGCAAAAAAGTTAGAAGGGAAAGTTTGTCTTTTTACAAATGACACTAAGATCTGCAACAGATGGAACACACTCGAAGGAGTAGAGAGAATGAAAGTTCATGGAGTAGTTGAAGGTTTGGCAACTGGGATTCAATACCAAGAAGTGCAGAGTCATGCATCTTGGGTGCAGAAATCCAAAGAAACTGTATGTGATGGGAAGAAAGACTGATATTCATGGATCAGGATAGAGACTTGGAGGTGATAGGATCTGATGATCTGAGAGGGCGAAGCAACGTGAGAAAGCAGTGGCTAAGGCTAGTGGGATGCTGGACAATGGAGATGATAAATCATGTATACAGGTCCTTGATGAGGCCTCACCTGGAGTATTGTTTACTTCTGGAGAACATATTTCAAAAAGGATAAAGACAAGATGGAAGCAATCCAGAGAAAGGCGACCAAAATGATGTGGGGTCTGCATATTTAGATCTTATGAAATGAGACTAAAGGACCTAAATATGTATACCTTGGAAGAGAGGAGGGACAGGGGAGATATGATACAAACTTTTAAATACCTGAAGAGTAATAATGATGCACAAGAATCAAACCTTTTCTAGTGGAAAGAAAGCTTTAGAACTAGGGGACATCATATGAAACTCCAACAGGGTAAACCCTGGACCAACATCAGGCAATATTTCTTCAAGGAAAGGGTAGTGAATGCAAAGAATGCCCTACCGGAAGGCATGCTGAAGATCAGAATGGTAGTGGAATTAAAAAAAAACACGGAATAAATACAGAAGATCCCTAATGGCTGAAGGATATAAATGAAGAAAAGGGATAAACTGCATGCAGCAGCAGTTACTAATCTCAACAGAGGACATCAGGTTAACCTGCATGGAGCTGGGCAGACCAGATGGAACACTTGGGCTTTTTTCTGCTATCACTGACCTATGTTGCAATTCTGATGTGGGACCCCCTTAAGCAAATTAGGCATCATACCATAGAAGCAAATCCTGTACATCCTGGCTCACCCCCACTGATGTCCCAGTATAAGGAAGTTGCAGCATATTTTCTAGTGCCAGTAGCTGGGACCAGAAAACACTTGCAAGAAGAAGAGAAATTAGTAATCTTACTTGAGCTGAATGCAATAAACCACTAACGTGAAGCACCAACAAATCAGATGCAGGATCTCTGATGGCTCTGGCATAGATCTGAGCATCTAGTCCTAGGATGGTGCGCTCCCATCACAACTTTGGTCCTGAGGCTCCCATCACCACTGAATCCTGAGACTGAGGTCCCCAAACTGGAGAGCTCAATGCAAACTCTCTGGTATCATCCGACTGAGGTCCTGAGACTAGAGAATCCCATGTATAGTCTATATGGAGCCTCCACCTCCTTTTGTTACAAGAGTAAATTAGTAATTAAGCTGTGGAGACTGGGACACTCCTGTCCAGTATGATGCTGCTCTATCCCAAGCACCCTTAAATTAACTTAATCTGCCTGATACCATCACCTATCCTGGCTGAGCAAGGCTACCTGTGGCCTGGTGCCGTCGCCTTCATATTAAGCCTCTCAATCCATCCTAAACTCAAACCCAGTCCATCCTAAATGGTATCCTGCGGCTCTAGCGTCCACCACAATTAAATGTCCATTCACTACTGATCCAGAAAGAGTAGGAATCCCCAGTCGTAGATGAGCCATGTCTTTTCCACTTTATCATAGTATGTTACCACTATATCCATGCAGTTCCAATAATGTCTAGAAGTAAAATTAGCTATTATGAAACTTAGAATTGTAGGCATCACAAAAATTAGATTTTTTAGTATGATGAGAAATAAACCATGTGCTTTAAGACAGATGATTTATATTTCTCTTCCTGTTTACAGACATAATGTGGACAGTGATTGAAGAGCAAAACCTTAATGTTAGGGTGCTATGTAAATACAGATTTCTACTTCTCAAGAAATGGTATTTTTGAGCACACAGAATGAATTTAATTACTCAGTGTAATTTATTGTTTAAGTAAACAAAGCTCTTGGAGCCAGCTTGGTGGCTTAGCTGGTAATGTGCCACTTGGCACCACAGAGGACACCCAAATTCAGGAAGGACTTAGTCATTCCTGCTTCCCAAGCGCATTAGGAAAGTGATGTTCTCCTGCTGGATTGAGGCGGAACGGCACCCAGAGTACATTCCTCTTATGCCCAGCCCCAGCAGCATTGGGAAAGCGCATGTTAATTTTTCTGAATTAAAACTAAAATGCTCCATTCTTGCTCTGGTTTAGCTACGGTTGGCTCTGTATTTTCTTTCTTCTGTATGTTTTATAATGTTGCTCAGAGCAATGAACAAAGTAGGCAGCTACACATAACATTAAAGGATTTCAGTACACTCCCTGAGTGTGTTGTGGGGCTTGATTTTGAGCACACACAGTGAAAAGGAAGGGCATCTGTGATATATTTTACGTGCACCTTGGAGAGGATTAGTGTGCTTATAAAAATCAAATGAGTATATTGGGTTGTAAAGCACTAAATGTTCTCTTTTTAAATTGCTTTTTACTTTTTTCCCATAGATAAGCAGCTGAATTAGCCATGCTGTCTGGGTACGTCCTCCATGCCACTAGGTGGAGGAGCTCTCTAAGATCACCCAAAGTCTTTAGGTGAGGTGTTCCTCCTTGCGTACCAGCCATGTCTCCTCGAGGCTCCTCAGTCTGGTTTTTTTCCGTGCAACTGAATGCAAGCAGAGCTCATCTATCTGTGAAGAAAAGAAAACTGAGGAAAAAACCTGAGAGGAAACTGTTCAAACCTTGGGAAAGGATAACTCCCTTCACTAAACATGCCTAGACCAGGCTTTAAGTTTTGTAAATGTGGGAAAATTGTCTGTGACAGACAGACATCAATTTCATTATTTATGCCTTGGTCCTAGACATGACCAGCCAAATTGCCCAGACTGTGGCCGCATGTCCCCATGGGCACAGCGCCAAAGGGCAGAAAAAAAATCGCCCGTTTGAGAGAGGGAGCATCAGGCTCGTATGCCCCCTCTGAAACTTCTATTAAATCGACTCTGGGACAGAAGTTGACTCCAAAAGCCCAAGGCCATCAAAGGGCTACCTCTGCGGACCCTCTGAGTTCAAATAAAAGTAAAAAATCCAAAATCCAACTGATGCGGGATGCGGGAGATACGCCAAGGACACATTCTGTGTTGCATGCGTTGATGCCTCGTGATGTTGAGGCACACTCGACGCATAAACGCGTCAAAGAAACTTCACCGCATCGAAGCGCCGAAGGAACATTGACACACCGATGCACCACCACACCATCGACGCATCGATGCACCCAGGATACTCCGTCGAGGCTGAAACAACAAGGCACACAGCTTTTAAAACCGACGCTGCTGAAGCAACCAGTCACAGTGCACAAAAAACACCATACTGGACATAAAAGAAGAAGTCCTTCACCATTGGTGTTATCACTCGAAGAAAGTCAGTCTCCCCCACAGAGATCAGACTCTTTTTCTTCCTTTACTTCTTTGGAAGTTCTCTCTCATTGGTACGAAGACCCAGATCAGCCAGAACCACTTAATTTCCCACCCGTTCATTTGCCCGTGAGTGAGGGTCATCCAACGGCTCTGGACAGAACCAGATATATTACCACCACATCTCCAAACACAGCTGAAACCGTCTACTTCAACTTCGGCTCCGAATATCATCTTGCAAATTACCAACATTTTATCTCAATTTTTGGAATCTGTTGAAAAACAAAATCAACCGCTACCTACTGAACCGCAAGAGATGAGCTCGTCCCCTCAACTGGGACCAGCGCCAAAGACATTGCCTATAGCACTTTCGCCTCAACTGCTTCACTCTTCACCTTCATCTTCTTCTCCTGGATCAACGGGATACCCATCTGATCCACAGGAGTTGCCACCAGAGCCAATCTCCCTGCCGGAAGATCTAACCTACGCTCAATTTCTGGAAAAAGTGGGTCTCTGGTTGGGCGTAGAAACCAAAACGATACCAGACCCCAGGCAAGAAATGTTTAGTGTCCTTAAGATTTTTTACACTCCTGTTGAACCTACAGCACTACCTTCGTATCCAGTTTTGGATTCACTCTTAGAAAAGTCCTGGGACTCTCTGTTTTCCACCATGCCCACCTCGAGAAAAACAGACTTAAAATATAGAATGCGTGACTCACCTTTCTATACTAATGTAAAACTACCAATGCTTCAGTGGTTGAAGAATCAGCCATGCAGAAAGCAAGGAAAACCAGGCTCCACTCCAATAATCCTCCAGGTCGTGACAATAAAACTCTAGATGATTTCGCAAAAAGGGCTTATCAATGGGGAGTTCTAAATGCCAAAATACAAAATCATCAATTTTATGTGGCGCAATACCTTTTTGAATGTCTCTAATCTTTGAAACCTATTCTACAGCAGGGATCGCTTGATAATACCACTCCACCTGAATTCCATGATATGGAAGAAGGTCTTCGTCATCTCGTGCACTCAATTTATGAGGGATTTGAAACCTCAGCAAAAACATCAGCTAATGCTATTGTAGCCAGAAGACTAGCTTGGCTACGGGCAAGCGCCATACGTGATGACATACATGAAAAGCTTGCCAACCTTCCCTGTAGACCAGACAACTTATTCTGAGACAAGTTAACGGAGACTGTTGCTAAATTAAAAGAACAAAAGTAGCAGTATCTCGCTAACTCAGCATGAGATACCATCCTCTAAACGACCCTTCGGTTTATATAAAATACTTATCCCAGACGGCAATATCGGCTTTACCCTTCCTTTAGGCCACAGCAATATCCTAATCCTCGTCACCAGTCTTAACAACTAGCTCCTTGTCAGCGACCACATGCTCCTCATCAACCATGCCAGGCAGCTAATCCTCAGCCACCCAAAAACCAACAAAGTTTTTAGGGATAACACGGCTGCTACTACCCAACCAGAAAGTTGGAGGACTGCTGTCCCACTTTCTTTTTCAATGGAGCACTATAACATCAGACACATGGGTCCTCAATATCATACAGGATGGATACTCTCTCAAATTTATATCCCTTCCGTCACTACCTCATCCAGTGGTACCCAAGCACCAGGGAGTTCATTGGGAAATTCTCCTTCAGGAAGCGCACCAGCTACTACATCAGCACTGCATATGGGAGTTACCTTCATCCCAGTACCACAAGGGATTCTACTCACAATACTTCCTCATTCCCAAAAAATCAGGGGGACTCCGCCCTATTCTAGACCTACGTTCCCTCAACAAATTCATAATGAAGGAGAAATTCAAAATGACTTCTCTTAAATCCATTCTCCCCTTCCTACAACTGAAAGATTGGATGTGCTCCATAGAAGTGTACGCCCATATACCAATGAAATCCAATTCTTGGACTTGCCTATGTTTTCAGACTAACATGAGGCATTTCCAGTACAAAGTACTTCCGTTCGGCCTCTCTTCTGCACCAAGAGTATTCACAAAATGTCTAGCGGTAGTGGTGGCTCATTTACGTCGACAAGGAGTTCAAATCTTTCCCTATCTAGACGACTGGCTGTTAGTAGCATCCAATCCAGTCCTTCTATGAAAAAATCTACTTCAAACGATAAACTGCCTAGACAACCTAGGTCTTCTCATAAATTACGAAAAGTCGTCTCTGCAACCGACACAAAAGCTAACCTTCATAGGGGCTTCTATAGACATTGCCACAACCTCAAGCATTAGCTCTTACCTCACTGGCCCAGAATTTCTTACCACTTGCCAGAACTTCAGCATGTCAAATCTTAACCTTACTGGGTCACATGGCAGCATGCATCTATGTGGTCCCACACACGAGACTACATATCCGTCGTCTACAATGGGGCCTAAAAACACAATGGTCTCAATTCCTGCGTCCATTATCCACATCTGTACGACTAACAACCAACATGAAAATAGACCTTCGTTGGTGGCTAATCCCACCAGCATTGTCAGGAGGCTCACCTCTCAGACCCCTATGACATCAACTGATTCTGACCACAGATGCCTCCCCCAAAGGCTGGGGAGCCCATCTTTCCAACCTTCAGACTCAGGAGTTATGATCCACCCAAGAACGCAAGTATCACATAAATTTGCTGGAATTGAGGGCTATCAAGTATGCCCTCCAGGCCTTTCAACACATCCTACTATGCCATGTCATCATGATCCACACAGACAATCAAGTGGCAA
Source organism: Rhinatrema bivittatum (assembly GCF_901001135.1). Classification (NCBI taxonomy): domain Eukaryota; kingdom Metazoa; phylum Chordata; class Amphibia; order Gymnophiona; family Rhinatrematidae; genus Rhinatrema; species Rhinatrema bivittatum. The sequence continues at coordinate 292,887,554 of NC_042621.1, forward strand.
TGTTTTACATAAACAAGCAAGGCAGGTCCGGTTCATGGAACCTTTGCAGAGAATAGATACAGATTCTAGACTGGGCCCACTCCAAGGAGATCTCCCTCCAAGCCACATATCTACCCGGGATCAACAACTCCAAGGCAGACAAGTTGAGCAGAATATTTCACCCACATGAGTGGGAGTTTGATCAAAGTGTCGCCAACCGACTCTTCCATTTGGAGTCTTCCCCAAATAGACCTCTTTGCAACAGAACACAACAAGAAAGTCAATCTTTTTTGTTCAGTGTACCCCAGCAAATACCGGCTGACACAAGATGCCTTTCTCCTGGACTGGTCTCAGTTTGTGTTCCTTCCTATTCCACTGATCTCCCGAACAGTACAAAGGTGTGTCAAGGACTGTTCAAATCTGATTCTCATTGCACCAGCATGGCCACGTCAATCATGGTACAGCTACCTAGTTCAACTATCAATTTCCAAACAGATACCTCTAGGAAATGCCCCCACCCTCCTCACCCAGCAAGGAGGATCAATGCTCCATCCACTACACACATCACTGAATCTCACTGCATGGAGATTGAAAGGGTCTCGTTCCAAAATCTGAACATTTCACCTCAACTGGAAGATATTTTGATTGCATCTAGAAAACCATCAACATGACAAAACTACCAACGCAAATGGGCCCGTTACGTATCCTGGTGTTTCTCAATGAACGTAGACCCACTGATGTATCCACCGGAACTTCTAAGTTACCTCCGCCTACTTTATACTCAAGGTCTGGCCACTGCTTCTCTTCGAGTCCACCTTAGCACGATAGCAGCTTACCACACTCCCCTCAATGGGGAATCAATAACCTGTCATACTCTTATTTCTCGCTTTATGAAGGGTGTTCTATGTCTACGACCCCCCTTACGAAAACCACCAGTACCATGGGATATCAACCCACTTCTGGAACAACTCATGTTACCACCTTTCGAACCAATGGACAGCTGTCATCTTCGATATCTGTCCTGGAAAGTACTGTTTTTAGTCGCCCTTTCATCTGCAAGGCAAATCAGTGAACTTCAAGCACTGGTATATTACCCACCTTATCTTGAATTCTACCACGACAAGGTGACCCTACGTACACATCCTAATTTTCTTCCAAAGGTGGTCTCCACCTTTCACTTGAATCAGGCCATTACTTTGCCAACTTTCCATCCAAAACCGCATGCAAATGACAGCGAGCAACGTCTCCATACATTGGACTGCAAATGTGAACTTGCATATTACAAGAAACGAACTCAGTCTACTAACAGACATTCACAGCTTTTCCTCTCTTTCAATCCAAACGCTCCAGGACTTCCTGTATCTAAACAAACTTTATCATCCTGGATATCTAACTGCATCCGTTTCTGTTACCAAAAACATTCTGAATCCTTATCCTCCACACCCAAAGCCCATCAAGAGCGAGCAATGGCTACCTCCAACGCACATCTTCACAATGTCCCTATCTCAGACATCTGCAAAGCAGCCACATGGTCATCACTGCACACTTTCACATCTCATTATTGCTTAGACAAGCAAACCAAAGATGCTGCAGTGATGGGGCGGAAAATCCTAACCAAGAGCACGTCTACTTCAACTCACATATAGGAACTGTCCGCCTATTGTATAGTATGGAGCGTTCAATTACATGTAAACACTTGCATAACATATACGCTCAATACTTCAGCTGGTGACTCCCAGACAGCATGGCTAATTCAGCTGCTTATGTATGGGGGAAAAAAGCAAGTTTGCTTACCATAAACGGTGTTTTCCGTAGATAGCAGATGAATTAGCCATGCTGACCCGCCTGCCTCCCTGGACTTTGCATTTCATCTTGCTTTGACACAGACTGAGGAACCTCGAGGAGACATGGCTGGTATGCAGGGAGGAACACCTCACCAAAAGACTTTGAGTGATCTTAGAGAGCTCCACCACCTAGTGGCACGGAGGACGTACCCAGACAGCATGGCTAATTCATCTGCTATCTACGGAAAACACCGTTTACGGTAAGCAAACTTGCTTTTATATTCGGCTGTCTTGGTTGAACTTTTAGTGCGGGTATGGTACTTTATGATGTCATCAAGCATTTTGAAATTTGTCTTGCCATTGGTTGAGATTTTGAATGTACATTAAAGAATTTGAACATAGCGACACAGTGTCTGATATTTCTTGACATAAATCACAGTGCCCTACTTCAGCATATTTGATGCATATATAGGGAGGGTAAATTTCAAATGGACTTCTGCAGGAAAATGAGTGCTTTACTCCCAGACATGACCCTTTAGAAAATTGCATGGCTAATGAGCATGTAAAATCGCACACAGACATGCTGTATACATGTATTTTATGCACTTAAAGGTAGATTTAAAAAAAAAAAAAAAAAAGTCCACGTGCGCGCAGTTCCCGGCATATGAACATGGCTATGACGCGGGCACATGTTATAAAATATGGTTCCCGCATGCACATGCGTGCCGTGTTTTCATGTCCGCACGCGCATGAGGCAGGTGGCCTGCTCCGCACGTGGGGGGGGGATTTTAGAAAAATATTTGCAGCGACACAATCGGTCGACAATCGGCCGACCCCTAAATTGACCCTAACCTTCCCCATTTTTTTTTTTTTTTTCGTTTTTATACTTACTGCTCCTCGGGAGCAGAAGTAAACTCCACGCACTGGCCGACTGCCAGTGCGTACTTCCCCGGGATAGTAGCTAATAGCAGTGTGTGGCCGGGCCTATTCTAAAATGTGCGCGCAAGGCCCGGCCACACACATAATCCCCCGGTTTTACGCACACGGCCCTTTTAAAATTGGGCCTTTAGGGGAGTGGCATTCCAGTGGGTGGGGACTGGGATTTTAGCATATACTTTTTGGTTTATGTAAATTCAGTCAGTAAAACTGCAAACACTAATTAACAGGTGTAATTCAGTGCGCATAGGAGTACATTTTAAAAGCTATGCGTGGGTGTCCATGTGTGCGCGCTACCCGGCGTGCACACATGGACACCCGATTTTATAACATGTTATCTTACCTCCGGGCAGGCGCAAGTTGCGTGCCCGGCAGCCTCCGACACAGCAGCAAATGACCGCTGTGCCGGAGGCCTCTAGCCCTGCCCCGCCCCCCTCCCTGCCCCTTTTTCAAATTCCTGGGAGTTAGACTCGTCCCGGAGCTTTATGCGCATCGCCGGGACTTTATATAATAGGCTCGGCGTGTGTAACCCCCCCCCTACATACGTAAATCCTATGGAAATCTGCCCCATAGTTTTCTGAGATAATTTTCAAAGCAGATTTATATGCACAAATCTTTGAAAATTGGTGCAACTTATGTGTAGGGACCTTTGTTTTCAATTTTTTATTTTGCCTGGGAATTTCAATGTTATAACAAAAAATGACTTTGGTCTAACACACTGGAGAAAAATCATTGTAAAAGCCATTTTTCCACATAAGTCCCTACTTTTCCACATAAGTCCCTACTTATGTGGAAAAGCCATTTTTCCACATAAGTAGGGACTGAAAACAAAGGTCCCTACTTATGTGCAATGTTAAAAAAAATATATATATAAAAAATCTTCCCTATAAAGTCAGAATAATTTGAGCTGTGAAAAGAATAAAATTGGGCATGTGGGAGTCTACATATTATGGTTTTATGAAATACCTTGATCTGCTTGGTCCATATTGGCTATGATATTGTAAATTGCAACAAAGTTTGAACCAATCGAATTCTGCCGAGGGGTATTTTTAAAAACTGTTTACCCAGATAAAAGCAATGACTGAAAATTGCTCATGCTTAATTTAGCATAAAGTATTACAGGTTTCCATAACATATGAGCTTTTAGCCACATTAGAAGGAGATGTTGCAGAAGGAAAATAATGTGTGCAGCACAGTGGTGCAGCCCAGTGAGTAGAGCAGTGGGCTGGAAAGCAAAGCTACAGATCTTGCTTCCCCCACTGATGCTCCGTGGAACCTTGGGCCAGTCACATTGCCTATTATTGAACCAGGTGCCAGCTTAGATTGTAAGCCCTTTGGAGCAGGGCCTGACCCAGTGAACCTGAAAGTTACCTCACCTTGAGTACGGGTTTGTAAAGTCGAGTAACTAAATCCAAATCCAAGGTTTTTAAATCTGCACGTGTTATTTTCCAGAAAAAACTGGTGCGGATATCCATGGGTACTTTGTACATAGGGCAATTTTCAGAGTGAAGTACACTTTGAAAACTGGAGCAAAAAACCTGGGTTAAAAGTACCCACAGATTTTTCAGCAGTGCAGGTAGTTTGAAAATTGCTCCCAGTGAGGTAGATTTTAAAAGAAGCATGTGCAGCCTACATGTGTGTGCGCCGAGCCGCGCTGCCTTCCCCCGTTTCCTCCCCCCCCTAACCTGATCTTCCTAGCCCTACTCTAAACGCCCCCCCCCCCCCCCCCCCAATTTTTAATTTACCTTTTGCGCCTGCCGGCGCGGGATCCCAAGCACAGCAGTAAATGGCCGATGTGCCTGGAGCCTCTGCCCCCGCCTCCCTTCCCGCCCCTTTAGTAAAGCCCCAGGACTTACATGTGTTCTGGGGCTTTACGCGTGTCGCCGGGCCTTTTGAAAATAGGCCCAGCGCGCGTAACCTTTTTAAAATCCGGCCCAGTGTGTTTGAAGTCTTTGTCATCGGTCTCTTACACGTACCATATGCAGAATAATGCCACAAAGTGGTTTTTACAGGAAGGACTCATGGAAGATGCAACTTACATTTTTGCTTAGAGAAATTACTGTTGCAAGATCTAAAAATGCAAGTGCTAGGTCGTGTATATGAATGCCCTGTGTAACTTGGCATCCTTGCAGTTAAGTGGCCTGTGACTCAGGTTGAAAAGACAAAACTACACAGGTTTTAGTATTCCCTGCCTTGACCCCAGTGCCCAGAACCCTTCCACTTAGTCTGGGCAATTTTCAGACATCCAGTTTAGATGGGTAAATAGCCTTTTGCCCATGTAAATGGCTTTTGAAAATGCCCTCTAATGCTGCAATTCACATTTTCAAAATGCACTTATAGAAAAACAAAAGCCTCAACAATGGTAAAAGAAAAACAAATGTCTTGTTTTTTGGAGATTTGTATATTGTTTTGTGTACAAATATTCACACCAAAGAACAGCAATTATAAAAACATGGAATGAAATGCAGGCTTTAAATCATTTCACATGTAAAATATACGTAAGAAATATGAACATTTTGGGGTAGATTTTAAGACCTGCGCGCGGGCGTACATATGCGCACGCTACCTGGCGCGCACACACGTACACCCGATTTTATAACATGCAGGCGCGCGCAAGAGGATGCTCACGCCGACACCCGCAGGCTTCCCCTGTCCCTTCCCCCTAAACTGACCTTCCCACCCCTTCCCCTAACCTTTCCCCCCCAGCCCTACTCTACCCCCCTCCCCCAATTTCTTATCTCTCCTTTTGTGCCTGCCTGAAGGCGCGCGATCAGCAAATCAGCAAATGGCCACTGTGTCGGAGGCCTCTGGCCCTGCCCCCGCACCGCCCTCCACGCCCCGCCCCGGACCACCCCTTTAGTAAAGCCCTGGGACTTAGACGCGTCCCGGGGCTTTACGCCCATCGCTGGGCCTTTATAAAATAGGCCCGGCGTGCGTAAGCCACGCTACCCGCGTAAATCTTGTAAAATCCGGCCCTTTGTGTTTAAAGGTAAATTTAGAGAAATTTAGACTAAAGGCATAAAAATAAATTCCATGAAACCGGGAGCTGTAAGATGCCAGCATAGTTATCCTTGCTGTCAGCCAGTCGGCGCGCAGCGCGCATTCGGGCCATTTTTTTCATCAGTTATTCTCATTTATTTACTTGTGTAAAATATTTAGTCTGCCTATAGTAACTTAGTCATCCAGATTATATAAAGTATTGCCTAAAATCGGTTTCCTATGAAGATCACTGTCGTCATAATTTTGTAATTTACATATTGAAAAATCTACTTGCTGCATGTAGTGAAAGTTAATATTAAGTCCTCCCTAATTAATTATATTGTACTTTCATTTGATAGCTTTCGCTCATTGTTACAACATACAGGCATGATGGCGACAATTGCATGTTTAGTCTGACTGGGACCTTGTGGCATTTAATTTGTAAGCATAAGTGCAACAGACTAAAACAGAATGAATTTGGACAGTGATTAACAAGGAGCTCCTTGAGACGGTAATGAGATTAAAACCGCCTCTTTACATATTAGTATTAAAGCTTTTATTAACACTTGCTCAGTAAAGCAAGTGTCTGGGTTCTGAAGCATTGCTTCCTGTTGGCCTACTGCAGTTTGAGTTGGATGTGAAAAACTTTTACATTTTTAAAAAGCTAAACCCAAGAAAAGAATTTTAAGCAAATTCTCCAAATAGGACCGGTTTAGTGCATAGGATGATATCAGAGGCCAAAACAGTGGTTAAAGTGATTTACAGAATATGAAATGTGGTTTGCTCATTGAGCCCCTGTGGCCTCATCACCTCTCACGCATTTGAGGAGCCGCACAGAAAACTTTATTAGGCAATTCTGCAATAAACAGATTTACTCAGATTGGAAGTTTGCAAAACCATAAGTGTCAAAGGTGGTGGTTTCCTACTAATCACGACGTGGTGAAAAATACAGCAAAGTGTGGCTTGTACAGAAAAGGGGGGAGAAAAAAAATACTATAAGAAAGAAAATTAGAAACACTGATACTAGAAAAGCATAAATGTATACCTCATCCCATAAGGGGCCCAAATCCAGATCCCCATTGTTTTAACATAATCGAATAAGTATTATGTATTTTACAATCCACACCTAAATATAAATGATTATAAATATAAAAAGCTGGGCAAAGGCTTTCGTATTTTATTCCACTTATTTTCACATGCCATTAAGTTAATGTACAGTTGAAGGAAAGTGATTTGGGCCTTCAAGGACCACAATCCACAGGGAAACCAGCTCCGGCCTCTCTTGAAGTGCAAAGCATTCCAGAGATGAAGGAAACGGTAATGAATTAGAACTGAACCCAAATTATGATTAACAGAGGTGTAGTATAGCAGCGAGCCAGAGTATAAAAGCACAGATATAATGCAAACGTTGACGGGCTGTAGCTTTACAAACCATGATAATGAGGAACTCATTGAATCAGAGGGTTCTTACTTGGAATAAAAAAAACGTTCATGTATTTTATACCCACACAGCCCCAGTCTGAATTTCATGATGTGCAAGCAAAAACGCTGCAAGTTGGGACTGAAATCAAGAAATCTGCTTCTTGTATCAAATGATCATAGCAGAGGCTTGATGAGTGTCATTAATTCCCACAAGAATTTACACCCGTTTTAAATAAAGAATGTTTCACGTGGGACATTTTTACCGATCTCTGCCTACTGAGATGCTTCTATATTTTGTCTAGGATTACAGACCCAAATGGCATTTCATTTGCATACCAGTGATGATGAAACTCTGCCTCCGGATGGCACACTTAGATGGCCATCGAGAGTTAGATGTGGAAAGTCCTTGAGCAGGCATCTGGGACTGTTTTAAGAATCAGACATGTGGTTCTTCCCAATAGCTGGGCAGATTTTGAATTTCTAGTTTCCATGCAACCTCTTGAAAATGTTAACCTCTAGTGTGTAGAACAAATAACTGGGGCTTCATTTACTGCAGACTGATACTTAAAGGGCATGGGGGTTTAATTTAGGTAGTTTCTGGTTTGTAGCTGAAGGTGAGTTGGTGGTGAATGATCTTAACCTTTCGACTCTACATTTCTAGTTGACCAAAGCTGGATTTAGGCACCTACCTCCTCCACCCCCTTCAAATTAGCCAACTTAACCGCACAAATTTGCTGGCAGTGATTTAATTATTTAGTTTATAAGACAAAAAGAGACTTATAATGGAAGTGAAAACGTCTTCATTTTTATGATGGAAAAAATAAACCCTTATTAGTTCCTTGTTGCTCTGAGGAGCAAGTGCTTACTCCCTCAGTTCCCCGGAGAGGTTTGCCATTAACAGTGATGTTTTTCTTAAGTCTGATCTTCCTTAAAAAAAAAATAAAAAAATAAAATCAATTCCCATAAAGTCTCTCATAAATCTTTATATATCTCTATCTATATATATACAGCAGCACCTTTGCCAGTGGGAACTGGTTCTCGGAGTGAGGAATCGAAAATATTTAGGCCACCCCAAAATGACCAAGTTTGCATCTGCGGTAGAATTTGTTGAAAATATTGCTACCAATATTTTGTGCTTGCACAGCTAGCACTGTATATTTCTTTGTTAAAGATAAATCTCGAGGTAACCATTGCCCCACCCTAAAGAGCTTGCCAGCTCTATATCATCACCGAACGTTTCTGTGAGTTGCTTCAGGCCACGCACTGAATGATCGTTCAAACATACATTGATCTGCAGCCTTCGTTTTTCTGTGCGTAAAGAGATGGCATTAAGGTAGGACCCTGGTTCTCAGCCCGACACATGATGCTTAACCAGGCTGGTTTTCAGGATGTCCTCCATGTGTGTAAGGATGAGTTTCTTGTATATAAATCTCTCTCAGGCACGGGCATAAAAAGCACCGCAGAAGGGGGTGGTTTAGTAACTCATTACTCTAACAGGTACTTTGCATATGCTCTTTGGCTGGCCCTTGCACAGCTTATCAGTGGTTTTTAAAATTTATTTATTAGAATTTCCCACAAAATAGGGAAGAAAACAGCCTCTTGACAAGAAAATTGCAGAGCAGTTTGTCCATGAATAGGTGAATTTTCAAAACCATGGACACGTGTAAAAAGTCTATGCGGAAGCGATTTTACACTGCAGAGAGGCCTTCGTGGGGAGATAATTTCCATGCGGACTTTAGAGGTTTGCCTCTCTAGCAGGTGTTCCTGTACCTGCCCATGCCACGCAGAGGTACGCGCCGTCCCCCTAATTTTCAAAGCAGACTACTTTAGGGCTGACATAACATTGGGCTCAGAAAGTAGTATAATTCAAAATAGAAAACAAACAGCCAAATGCATTCGAGGTCAAGTCCTGAGAAAGGGAAAGAGGGAGGAGCTCAAGAAAAAAGTCAGTGTTGCATTAGTGAAGTCTCTCAACAGCACTGGACAGGGCAGCAGGTCTCACTCAGCGAAGCAGATCGCTCTGAAATTATTTTCTTAGCAGTTTATGCAGCACCAGGAATCAAAACGGGACTCTTGCATTAATTTCAGAAAGGGCAGGCATTTATTTTAAATTGAAAGAATGTTTTTTTTTTCCTTTCTTTTTCAATTTTTATTTTGTAGTTGTGACACAGAAATACATTATCTGGGAATCATAAATTCCAAAACATAAACCAGAATCTCCAAATCATATTTTGACCAATAGACAATAAAAACATGAATGTTCACGTAAAGACATCCTTCATCACACACCCTTCATTAAACAAGAACACAGCAAACATAAATAAACAAAAATCCCAAGCATAGCATACAAATATAAGAATCTTACATCCATTGAGTAAGAAATTCCAGCATTTGGAAATGTGATTTAATGGAATCTGATAAGAGGTTATAAAAGATATCCAGGCCTGCTTATAATCTTTGGGCAAAGAATGATGCACAAATAGCACATCCAATCTCTTAATATGCATCCAGTCAGCCATAAGGTGCATTCATAAGGAAACGGAGGAGGTTCTGGTGGAATCCAAAATTTTAAGATACAAAGGAAAGCCACCAACAAGAACTCAAAGATAAACTTCATAAATCCCTTGTAAACTGGCAATATAAGAACATAACATAGTTATTCATTTTAATGTTTCTTTTATTTGTTTAACACTTTTATATTCCGAAGTTCGTATGTACATCACATCAGTTTACAAAGAACAGATAGGGAGGAGGAAATGGAAAAGAACATGGTAGAAGTTACATTGAACAAAATGACAATAAATAGAAGGTTGTAATAATAGAAGGTTAAGAGGATAGTGGAGGAAGGATAGGCAGAGAAGGGGGAGAACAATAGTAACTGAATCAACATGATAAAAAGTAAACTCTGAGAGGGAAAATGTGCAGGAGATTTGGGTCGACGTGTAAGGAAGAAAGTACAGGAGATTTGGGACACGTGTTGGCAAGGGGAATGGTGCGGAGTTAAGTTGAAGGCCTGTTTAAAGAGCCAAGTCTTTAGTTTCTTTTTGAATGTTTGAGTGCAGGGCTCAAGTCGTAGGTCAGTGGGCATCGAGTTCCAGAGGGAGGGGCCAGCAATAGATAGTGCTCTGTCTTTGGTGGAGGTGATGTGTGTGAGTTAAGCGGGGGGAATGTATAAGGTGCCAGTGTAAGCTGATCTGGTGGGGGTATGGAAGTATAGAGAGTTGTTTAGCCGTTTATATACCGACGTTCGTTTGCACATCACATCGGTTTACATATTAACATTTGAAGCATGAAAGGAAATTACATATAACAGGGTAAGTAACTATGGATTAACCAGAATATAATAATTAAGTGTAAAGGACAGGGGGGGAAGTGGGAAGAAAAACTGAACAGGCGAACATAACTGAGAGGAGAAACTTATGCTGAGAGGAACAAGTTGCAGAAATTGTTGAATTGTAGTGGTTATTGGTAGGCTTGCTTAAAGAGCCAGGTTTTGAATTTTTTTTTGAAGTTGTGAGTGCTCGGTTTCAGTCGTGTCTATGGGCATTGTGTTCCAGATGGCGGGTCCGGCCAGTGAACGTGCACATTCCCGTGTAGTGGCTAGGTTGATGAGTTTCGGGGAGGTCATACGTAGAGAACCGTTATTGGCAGATCTAGTGGGTCTTCGGGGAAGTTGGAAGTGGAAAGAGGTGTTGAACCAGTTTATTGCTTGGTTGTGTATGGTTTTGTGAACTAGTGTGAGGCACCTGAAGCGTATTCTGAGGTGAATGGGGAGCCAGTGTAGGTTTCTGAGTATGGGGGTGATAATGTTCATTTCTTCTGGTGTTTGTAAGGATTCTGGCGGTGGCATTTTGGAGCATTTGCAGAGGCTTCAGGGAGTTTGCAGGGAGTCTGAGGAGTAAGGAGTTGCAGTAGTCTATTTTGGAACATAAGAAATTGCCATGCTGAGTCAGACCAAGGGTCCATCAGGCCTAGCATTCTGTATCCAACAGAGGCCAAACCAGGCCGGCTAGCACGCACAAATGTACCCCGCGCGCGCTCCTTTAAAAATCTGCCCCTTGGAGTCTAGAAAGCTCTTTGCTTATTCTTTGTCATGGAGTATGGTATGTTTGCCACTCACAAACACCCGTATTTTTTCAGGGAATTGAAAAGAAAATTTCACTGCCTATTGATACAAAGCTGTGCAAATCGGTGTCATTTTGCGATGATCTGAGATTTTTGCCCAAAAATCACCAAAAAGAAGCAGTTTAGTACCTTCACACTCCAATACATTATTGCATTTACAATAGGCTTGCATAATTTTTACCTTGTCAGCATAATTCAAAATCCATGCAGTGACAGGTCTATGCTTCAAATCACTTTCTGTGCATATCCCAACACAATGGGCCTGTTCGACCACAACAGGCTCAGTTTCAAGGGAAAGGCCTACAGCTTTCGGCAGCCACACCTGAAAAAAATTGCAATAGCTCTGGTTCTTTGACTGACTCAGAAAGGCAATAACATGGATATTATTCTATCACGCTCTGTTCTCTTGGTCCTCAATTCTTTCCTGAAAGACTGCATTTTCTTTTTTTGTTTTTTTTAGATCAGCCAACTGCGTAGACAGTTGTTAAGCAGTCATATCTTCTGCAGCCGCCCTGTTACCCAAATCTGAAATTTTTATTGCCTGACCGTTTACTTTCTCAGTCATTTCTTCCATCACCGAATGTAACTTATTCAACTGATCGGTTAAAGCGGCAGTGACATTTTTCGAAATGTCCCGGATAATATCATCTTTGAATTCTGCCAAAGAGTGTTCAGGGACAGTCGCCATTTTGATATCAGCCAATGCAGGTTTCTCACCATCTTTCCCTTTATCCCTGATAGTACGGGAAGCTCGTGTCAACAGTCCAAACCTAACAGTGCACAGCTAGCTGTGTAGGAACTGTATCAAATTCCACCCCATTCAAGCTACCTAAAGCACAGTTCAGGTAAAAAAAAAAAAAGATGTGGACCCTTATGGAGCTATTCTCAACTGTGACCGCTGAGTTAGGTGGCATAGCCGGAAGTCCGCAGGTATGTTTTAATGAATTTGTTCTTTACTTTAAAAATAATGTTGTGAAAAGACTGCAAATAATGACAGCTAATCTCTTCAAGGCCCTCAGGAGTGATGCTTTTTTTATTCCTTGATTACGCGGCAGCCAGTGGGCCCCCTTCAGGATTGTTCAAGCCCACCTCCTCCCCCCCCCCCTCTGGGGACCACCCCCCAGTTTGCTTACCTCTGTCTTAACATGCTACTAAAACATTATTTATCTCATGTTAAGTTTAGTGTGGTGTTAGGTATTTATTTACAGTAGGCATTAACTTGGATTTAAACTCTAGGAACAATATTGTCACCTTATTCTTTCTCTGAGAACAAGCAGGATTGTAGTCCTCATACATAGGGTGACATCTTCAGATGGAGCCCTAATGTGGAAAACTTATGTCAAAGTTTCTAGAAATTTGATTAGGCACACTGAGCATGCCCTATACCTCGAGTCCACGCAGGATCCCTCTTCAGTCTTTTTTTTTCCGAGAAGCTATAAGCCTCGCGGTGTGAGTGAGCTCACTTTGGCTGTTTTTGGCCTTGTGAAAAACTTGCTTTTTCTCATAGTTTTCATGGGTTTTTCTTCATTGTCTTGTTGTCAGGTCTCTCTCTATAGCCTTCCTCTAATCAGGGTTTTCAGCGATTTGGGTAAGTTTCCTTTCACAGTCAATTCTTTGTAGTGGCGGTGTATTGCTGCCTGCCAACCATCATCGCTCTGCCACCTTCATTTTTGGTTTGCGCCCCTTTTGTTTCGTCTGACATAGCTACATCCAGTTTTTGGTGATGCCCCTGGTGCCCAAGGACAATGTCCATCATGAATCCACATGAGATATGTGTGTCCTGCATGGAGGCATTGCATGACGTCCGGGGTTGCCACTGTGTGACCAGATGACCTCAAAATGACATCTGTTTGGACTCGACAAGATGGAGCAGCTCTTTGGGTCAAAGAAATATGAGGCAGCAGCATTGAAAGACTAAGGAGCCACACTGATGGACCTCAAGCCATCGACATCGGTGGGACTGTCTGCTCCATCGATGCAGTCACTGTTGTGACTTCCTCCAGGCCAAATATGTCAGGTTCTTTGTCATCTGCCTCGGCACCAGGGAAGGACCGGGCCAAGCATCGAGGGAAGCCAAAGAAGCATCAGCAACGGTCCCCTTTGATGCACAAATGCATAGGCTTTTGCCACAATGCCCCCAAACTGACCCCATGGGTCACCGATCCTCCATCGATGCCTGGGGTCCGTGATGGTCTCCACCTGTTCTGATGCCAGTCACCGATCCATCTCAAGGGTTCAAAGAGGATCTGGCTACCCCTCCTTCCTCCATAAGAACATGCCATACTGGGTCAGACCAAGGGTCCATCAAGCCCAGCATCCTGTTTCCAACAGTGGCCAATCCAGGCCATAAGAACCTGGCAAGCACCCAAAAACTAAGTCTATTCCATGTTACTGTTGCTAGTAATAGCAGTGGCTATTTTCTAAGTCAACTTAATAGCAGGTAATGGACTTCTTCTCCAAGAACTTATCCAATCCTTTTTTAAACACAGCTATAGTAACTGCACTAACCACATCCTCTGGCAACAAATTCCAGAGTTTAATTGTGCATTGAGTAAAAAAGAACTTTCTCGGATTAGTTTTAAATGTGCCACATGCTAACTTCATGGAGTGCCCCCTAGTCTTTCTATTATCCGAAAGAGTAAATAATAGATTCACATCTACCCGTTCTAGACCTCTCATGATTTTAAACACCTCTATCATATGCCCCCTCAGCCGTCTCTTCTCCAAGCTGAAAAGTCCTATCCTCTTTAGTCTTTCCTCATAGGGGAGCTGTTCCATTCCCTTTATCATTTTGGTAGCCCTTCTCTGTACCTTCTTCATCGTAATTGTATCTTTCTTGAAATGCGGCGACCAGAATTGTACACAGTATTCAAGGTGCGGTCTCACCATGGAGAGATTCAGAGGCATTATGACATTTTCCGTTTTATTCGCCATTCTCTTTTTAATAATTCCCAACATTCTGTTTGCTTTTTTGACTGCCGCAGCACACTGAACTGACGATTTCAATGTGTTATCCACTATGACACCTAGATCTCTTTCTTGGGTTGTAGCACCTAATATGGAACCTAACATTGTGTAACTATAGCATGGGTTATTTTTCCCTATATGCATCACCTTGCACTTTTCCACATTAAATTTCATCTGCCATTTTGATGCCCAATTTTCCAGTCTCACAAGGTCTTCCTGCAATTTATCACAATCTGCTTGTGATTTAACTACTCTGAACAATTTTGTATCATCTGCAAATTTGATTATTTCACTTGTTGTATTTCTTTCCAGATCATTTATAAATATATTGAAAAGTAAGGGTCCCAATACAGATCCCTGAGGCACTCCACTGCCACTCCCTTCCACTGAGAAAATTGTCCATTTAATTCTACTCTCTGTTTCCTGCCTTTTAGCCAGTTTGCGATCCACGAAAGGACATCGCCACCTATCCCATGACTTTTTACTTTTCCTAGAAGCCTGAACTTTGTCAAATGCCTTCTGAAAATCCAAGTATACTACATCTACCGGTTCACCTTTATCCACATGTTTATTAACTCCTTCAAAATAATGAAGAAGATTTGTGAGGCAAGACTTGCCCTGGGTAAAGTATTGCTGACTTTGTTCCATTAAACCATGTCTTTCTATATGTTCTGTGATTTTGATGTTTAGGACACTTTCCACTATTTTTCCTGGCACTGAAGTCAGGCTAACCGGTTTGTAGTTTCCCGGATTGCCCCTGGAGCCCTTTTTAAATATTGGGGTTACATTTGCTATCCTCCAGTCTTCAGGTACAATGGATGATTTTAATGATAGGTTACAAATTTTTACTAATAGGTCTGAAATTTCATTTTTTAGTTCCTTCAGAACTCTGGGGTGTATACCATCCGGACCAGGTGACTTACTACTCTTCAGTTTGTCAATCAGGTCTACCACATCTTCTAGGTTCACCGTGATTTAATTCAGTCCATCTGAATCATTACCCATGAAAACTTTCTCCAGTATGGGTACCTCCCCAACATCCTCTTCAGTAAACACCGAAGCAAAGAAATCATTTAATCTCTCCGTGATGGCCTTATCTTCTCTAAGTGCCCCTTTAACCAGTCAGGACTGGCATTTGCATCATTCGAGGTGGAGCTGGAGTGCTGAGTCAAGCTAGCAGTGGACCAGGTGCTGCAGGGCTTCGGTCCTGTGACTTCCATCCTTGTACTGCTTCTGGAGAAGCTCAATGTGCTCATCCGTTCATTACCAACCCAGCTGGTGTCTGTTCCCGGTACAGCATTGGGCGAGGCCTCCCCCTACCGATACAGTGGTCGTCAACGGTTCCTTCTCTGATGAAGCTCCACCAAGGCCGGCAGAGATGCCGAGGCCTGCCGCCCCCCCCCCCCAATCCAGTTTTACCAGTGCCTGCACAACTGGACTAACTCAGAGTACCTAGAGACCCATCCCCTGTGGTTTATAGAGAGGATGAGGAGCCCTATGACCCCTGAGGGGATGACATTTCAGAGTCCTCATCTGAAAGCTGTGAGGGTCTCCCTTCAGACCCTTCTCCTCCAGGGGAAGGAAGTCTCTGCCTGAGGACTTAACCACAGATTTTGTGAGGGTGATGGTGGAAGCCATCCCTTTTCAGTTATTAATGGAGGAGGATGCCAGGTACAAAATGCTTGAGATCCTCCAGTTCGTAGAGGAGATCCTAAGGAGATCGTGGCAGTCCTGGTACATGGGATCCTTAAGGAGTTGCTGCTGAGGATATGGGAATACACCTTCACAGTGCCTCCCATTAATAAGAAGGCAGTTGGGGTCTACCTCATCCAGAAGACTGCTGGATTCCACTAGCGTCAGCTGCCCCACCAATTGGTGGTGGTCAAATCCATTCTTGAGGGTCAAGTGCTCTCGGACGGACCATATAGCGATGGATGCTCTTAGGAGGAAGGTATTTCAAGGCGCCATGCTCATTGCGGCCTATCAGCTCTACATGAACCAGTGCTCTCGGGACATCTGGAAGCAGGTGCAGGAGGTGACTGAGCAGCTGCCTCATGTCGCTGGTGCATAATGGCCTGGAGTGCGGAAAATATGAGGTCCGTGCGACCTGCGATGTTTTTGAGACAACATTGAGAGTCTCTGTGTGGAAATTGGCGCCTACAGAATGGTATTGCTGCGAGACTCGGATCTCTAACCAGAAGTATAGGAATGACTCACTGACGTGCCATGTACTAGGGAGAATCTCTTCAGAGATAGGGTAAGAGATGCTGTGGCCCAACTTTGGAACCACCATGAAACCCTCCAACAACTCTCTACCAGCACTCTGAACCCATCATCTTCTAGGAGGTCAGCAAGATAAGTGCCAAGGAAGTCTTTCTTTCGCCAAAGGAAATACTCTGCCCCCTTGCTCCCATCCATACCATCAGAGTTCCCACGGCCGTCGTAGGCAGCAGAGAGCCCTCAAGTCCCAGCTAGCTCCTCAGTCAACTCCCGGGATGGAATTTTGACTGGGTCGTAGGGAGAATAGGTCAGTTGCCTGTACCCGGGACACTGGACCCTCCAGTCAGGGGCAGGCTGCAGCTCTGTGCAAACTGGTGGCTAGTATAACTTCAGACCAGTGGGTTCTGTCCATCATCTGTCAAGGGTGCCAATTGAATTTGTTGGGTGTCCCACTGTCTTGGGGGCTGGTAGTGAGCAGAGCCCAATGGACCCTGAGGGTCGCAGTGGCGCCAGGCTGCTCAGAGCCTCCAGGATTGCATCAGAGTCACTCCATCACTCTCTCATTGTTCTGGTGGTGGGTACTTTCAGATCTGGAGTGGGGGAGCTCATGTAGAAGGGCTCAGCACCCAGGGTCTCTGGTTTGCTCAGGAATGCTCTTGTCAAATCAACTTCCTGGAGCTTCGGGCAATCAGGTATGTGCAATGGACTTTCAGAGATCAGCTAACCAGCAAAGTTGTCCTGATCCAAACCAACAGTCAGGTAGCCATATGGTCTGTCAATAAGCAGGGAGGTATGGGATCGTACCTCCTGTGTCAGGAAGCGGTCCAGATCTGGTTGTGTGCCCTGTCCCACGGGATGGTTCTCAGGGCCATGTACCTGGCTGGGACAGAGAATGTGAAAGCGGACAAGCTGAGTCGAGCCTTCAGACCCCACGAGTGGTCCCTGGACCAGGGGTTAGTGAATCGGATATTCCACCTCTAGGGGAGCCCGGATGTAGATCTGTGTACGTCCACCTGTAACAGGAAGAATTCTCAGTTCTGCTGCCTGTACAGGTCAGACAGCAAACTAGCTTCGGACGCCCTTGCCCATTACTGGGGCAAGGGTCTTCTATATGCCTATCCTCCTATTCCCTTAGTGGTGAAGACTCTCTTGAAGCTTTGCGAGGACAAGGGGACTATGATCTTCATAGCCCTTCATTGGCCAAAACAGGTATGGTTTCCACTCCTACAGGAGTTATCCATCTGGAGACCGATCAGTCTGGGGACTTCCCTAGATCTCATCATGCAAGATCAAGGCAGGCTGCGGCATCCCAACCTCCAGGCCCTGTTGCTCACAGCCTGGATTGTTGAGAGGTTAATCCTGCAGAAACTTGATCTTTCAAAGGATGTGTCTCGGGTGTTGGTGGCTTCTAGAAAGCTTTCCACTAGAAAGTCCTATGGACTGAAGTGGAGGAGCTTTTCCTTGTGATGTGAGCAGAAGTCCCTAGATCCGTTCTCCTGCCCCACACAAAAAATGCTCAATTACCTTCTACACCTATTGGAAACTGTTAGAGTTCATCTCAGTGCCGTTGACGCACACCACAAAGGTGTAGATGGTACGCCCATCCTCTGTACAGCCTATAGTTGTGCATTTCATGCAGGGCCTGCTTCAATTGAAGCCTCCCCTAAGGCCTCCCGCTGTGTCTTCGGACCTCAACGTGGTGTTAGCTCAGCTGATGAAAACACCTTTTGAGCTGCTGCGCACCTGTGACTTGAAGTACCAGACCTGGAAGGTCATAATTTTGGTGGCAGTCACCTCAGCATGCAGGGTCAGCGAGCTCCAGGCCTTAGTGGCTTATCCACCTTATACTAAATTTTATCATGACAGCATGGTCTTGTGTACACACCCTAAGTACTGCCTAAGGTGTTGACGGACTTCCATCTTAACCAGGCAATTGTCCTGCCAACATTCTTTCCCAGGCCCAATTTGCACCAAGGTGAACAAGCTCTGCACAGTTTAGACTAGTTCGCTATATAGCCTGTTGTTACTTGTTCAAGCTTATCATGGTTACCTTTATTAACGTTCACTTTGTAACTTGTTCTCTGTAAAGCTTGTTGCTATTTTTAGTTATCTGTGAACCGAGATGATGTTCCCAACGTATCCCGGTATATAAAAACAAATAAATAAATAAAAAATAAATAGACTGCAAGTGAACCTTAGCCTTCTAGCTGGAGCAGACAGAAGCCCTTAGACAGTCCACCCAACTTTCTATTTCTTTTGATAGGAATAATTGAGCGTTGCCGTTGCCAAGCAGACACTATCTGGTTGGCTAGCAGATTGCATATCCTTCTGTTATGCCCAGGCGGGACTGCATCTTGGGGGTCATGTCAAGGCTCATTCTGTCAGAACCATGGCAGCATCAGTGTCCCGCTTGCGAGCAGTTCCCATGGAGGGAGATGTGCATGGCTGCGATGTGGAGTTTTCGCCACACATTCACATCTCATCACTGTTTGGATAGGAATGGCCGATGTGACAGTAGGATCCACCAGTCTGTCCTTTGGAGCCTGTTTGAGGAGTAGAACCCAACTCTCACCTAGAGCCTGTTTGGGTTTAGGCTGTCCTCCCCCCTCTGTTACCAACAGCACCAGTGTTGTTGTGCCTGTTGGCACCTGGCTGGGTATCTGTTGGTCCCCTTTAGCCTGTAGCTAGGGATTCACCCATAAGAACATAAGAAATTGCCATACTGGGTCAGACCAAGGGTCCATCAAGCCCAGCATCCTGTTTCCAACAGAGACCAAACCAGGCCCCAAGAACCTGGTAATTATCCAAACATGTGTGAGGACTACCATCCTGCTTGTCCTCGGAGAAAGCAGAGTTGCTTAACTGTAACAGGTATTCTCCGAAGACAGCAGGATGTTAGTCCTCACAAAAGTCGCCTGCCACCCTGTGGAGTTGGGTTTCTCCTATTTTTTATTTTAGTTTATAATTCTATGACACAAGACTGGAGAGGGACCCCATGTGGATGCTTGGTATAGGGCGTGCTGGGCATGCTCAGTGTGCCTAGTCAAAGGTCTAGAAAATCTGACATAAGTTTTCCGCATTGGGGCTCCATCTAATGAAGTCACCCATGTTTGAGAAATAACATCCTGCTGTCCTCTGAGAACACCTGTTAAAGGTAAGCAACTCTGCTTTATCAAGCTGCTAATAATTCCTGGATTATTGTAACCATTTTATATGTGGTACCCCATCTTGGGTGGATTTATTATTTTAAAAAAGCGGGTAATAAATCCAGATCAATATGTCTATTTTCATTTTCCATGAAAACCTTCATAAAAAAAATCAAGTGCAGATACGTTCCCTTTAATATTTGGTGCAAAGTCTGCAGACTTTATAGAAAAGCAAATGTTTTTTGTCTGATTTTTCCTGAATATGGTGGTAAGTTTCTAGCAAGAAATAACTACTACAGAAGTGAGTGCTTCTTTAAATGTAGATTTTTTTTTCTGAGAAAAAAAAATGGCTCTTATTATCCCCTCTGTGCACACATTTGTGCTCCTCACATCACCCCCCCCCCCCCCCCTTGTCTTTCCAAACTCTGGTCCTTTTGTTGTTTAACTTTCAGTTTTAGAACAAATAAATTTTTAAATAAGTGTCACATATCCATAGCCAAGCACTAAAAGGTTGTGAAGGCTTCATGGTGCACGGTCCTGATCCAAAACAGAGTGAGAAGAATTTTAAAAACAAGGGCAGCCCTTCATTAACTCTCATGATGTCTCCTGACAGGCAGTGTGTGCTTCTCTTGCCGTGCCAGGCCAGGGCAGGACCTACTGCCTTGCACCATTTACCCTCTGTCAACGGCTTCAGACCGAGTCAGTCACGCGTCTGCCTCAATTAGGCTCAGCTTAGTGCACAAGGAGAAGCAGTTTTGTTACTTGGGTTTGCTTTTTTTTTTTTTAATAGGACCCTGCAGTCTGCTTCCTTTACTAGCTTTGATTTGGCTCAAATAGTTTCCTAATAGGTCTTAGAACAATTATTTGGCATGAAACAATCCATTTCAAACTGACAAAACTGCCTTTACCATCATAAATTAACTCTAGTAGACATTTTGCTACAACTTATTTATTTAAAATGTATAAAGTATGCCTGCCTTTTGCTTTTCTCTATTTTTCTTTAGAATGATTCACATCAGTGCTGCTCAACATGGTGAGAGTTCCTGTTTTATTTTTATGTTAATGCAAAAATAACTCACTTATCACAAACAAAATCCATATATGCTATTACTACTAGCTTAATAAAAGAGCTGTAATCACTAAAGGTGGAGTAGTAGCTTAGTGGTTAGAGTAGCAAGCTGAGAACTAGGGAAGCCAGGGCTGAAATCTCGCTTCTCTCATTAATATGCCTCGTGACTTTGGGCAAGTCACTTTTGCTCTCCATTATCTGAGGCACAAACTTAGCACCTGATTCACCAAGGATTTTTCCCATAGACCCAAAATGGGAGAAAAGCCTTAAGGAGTCAGGCCCTTAGATTGTAAACCCTTTGGGGAACAGGGAGAATACTTACTATACCTCATAGTCATTCTTCTTCAGCTTCCAAGGAAAAGGTACGAGCTAAATCTAAATAAACGTAAAACAAAAATAAGCCATCTTATGCACTGCTAACCCAGCGCAATTTGAAGAAAATGAAAACATTGTTGGGGGTTGGGTTCCAAGTCCGTGTCAATAGCTCTTGAGCCATTGCCCAACGGCGACGCCTATTGACCAAACTTAAGGTGTACTTGTATTGTGCCTTGACTGAGGATTGTCTCTCTCGGCCTGAGGTAATGAGGTGCACCAGGCTTAATGCACTCTTTTGTTTTTAATTATTTATGTATAAACTTCTCAAAATTGATAAATGCACTTTCTTGATAACATTTTAGTACATATGTTTATGTGATAAAATTACTTCCGGATGTAATAAAGGGTTTTAACTCAAACATTATGAGCAAAACAGGAAGAGTATTTTACCCTTTATGTAACAGATAACACAACTGAGTTTAAATAGCTTTTTATCAAGGATGTCACTGGATCAGTCTAGTGAAACATATGAAACATAATCATGTTGCATATCAGATTTTCCATAGCAAAAAGGAAAGTGCACTGCGAGACTCCTAGCTTTGAAAAGAATATCCCAGAAAATCATCCCAGAAATATCAAGAGAACAGAACTGCAAGTGGATCAATTTCCCAGCAGTAAGCATCTACACTGTTTACTGGATGGTAACATCCCATAGGAACGCATTTCCATTGATTGATTATTTGTTTATTTTTGGGCTTCTCTCCTCTTGCTTCTTTGGGCTTCAGCTCATATTAGAACTGCCTTCTGTTGGGCTATTGCACCTTGAGCCTTCCTTTGCAACTACCCTGGGTTTATCCCCACTTCCTTAACTCTCCTCTCATCTAGTCCAGCTATCATGACTACAGTCCTTATCCAGGTCATAGAAACATAGAAATGATGGCAGTAGACCAAACGGCCCATCCAGTCTGCCTAGCAAGTTTTGCACTTTTTTTTTCTCATACTTATCTGTTACTCTTGGCTCTTAGTAACCTTTTGGTTCTATTTCCCTTCCACCCCCGCCATTAATGTAGAGAGCAGTGTTGGAGCTGCATTTAAGTGAAGTATCTAGCTTAATTAGTTAGGGGTAGTAACCGCTGCAATAAGCAAGCTACACCCATGCTTATTTGTTTACCCAGACTATGTAATTCAGTCCTTGTTGGTTGTCTGTATATAGAGCCACCTTTCTTCATTCCCCCTGCCGTTGAAGCAGAGAGCTATGCTGGATATGCGAGAAGTATCAGTGTTTCTCCCCTGCCGTTGAAGCAGACAGCTATGCTGGATATGCGAGAAGTATCAGTCTTTCTCCCCTGCCGTTGAAGCAGACAGCTATGCTGGATATGCGTGAAGTATCAGTCTTTCTCCCCTGCCGTTGAAGCAGACAGCTATGCTGGATATGCGTGAAGTATCAGTCTTTCTCCCCTGCCGTTGAAGCAGACAGCTATGCTGGATATGCAAGAAGTATCAGTCTTTCTCCCCTGCCGTTGAAGCAGAAAGTTATTCTGGATATGCATTGAAGGTGAAGTATCAGGCTTATTTGGTTTGGGGTAATAACTGCCGTAACAAGCAAGCTACTCCCCGCTTTTTTGTGAATGCAAATCCTTTTTTCCACATTCATTCACGTCCTCTAGACTTTATGGATCCGCAGTGTTTATCCCACGCCCCTTTGAAGTCTCACACTTCTGGTCTTCACCACTTCCTCCGGAAGGGCATTCCTGGCATCCACCACCCTCTCCGTGAAGAAATACTTCCTGACATTGGTTCTGAGTCTTCCTCCCTGGAGCTTCAAATCATGACCCCTGGTTCTGCTGATTTTTTTCCGACAGAAAAGGTTTGTCGTTGTCTTTGGATCATTAAAACCTTTCAAGTTTCTGAAAGTCTGTATCATATCACCTCTGCTCCTCATAAACCGCATCATTTTCCAGGATCTCATACACATGTACCCCGGGTTGGGCCACTAGATGTTGCTGTTGTATGATAACTGAGACTTACACCCCCCTCGATGCTATTAGGTGGAAACGTGCTGATCTTGAAATTTTGGGATCTCAAGAATGTAGAGTTACCACTCTTCTTCAGAAAACATTACAGATTTTTTTTTTAAAGTTAAGAGAAATTATTATTCCAAAAGTAGGAGAAGCTCCAAAGAGGAGTGAAAAAACAAACAAACTAGGGAATATATAATATTAAGCCATATTTGTATACTGCCTTCCATAGACATAGTTCAATCCAAAGTGGCTCACAAAACATAAAAAGATTACATAGTGATATAAAATGCATCAGAAATTCAATAAATAGCAATATACATAATAAAATACATAAAAACTACAAATACATCAAAATACAATGAGAATTCATTCCAGAATCCCAGTAATAAATGGATTATAGTGAGCTTTGGTAGGACAAGCTCTGTGACACAGATACACCCACTCTTTCAAATGATACCAGTACAAAATGCCTTTTCTGTGTTGAATGCTCTAGCAATGGAAACTACAGTGGTATCCAAAAGGAAAAAAAATAACCAACGCACAGAAAAGCCCTATAACACTGTCAGAAGTCATAACAGAAAGAACTTTGTGCTGGGAGACTCTGTCATTAGAGGCACTCATTTGGGACTTCATTTTGAGGGGAACAAAACAGTCAAATGCCTTCCAGGCTCCTCAGCTGGTAGAAATGCATACCAGATAGTCAGCGCAATTAGAGAAGAAAGTAGGGACTCTAAAATAGATATTATCATCCATCTGAGGCCCAGACAGTATAGAGAGAATTCCAGAATCTGGGGAAGCAGGCTGGACACATGGCAAAGACTATTGCCTTTTCATGGAAAAGGGAAGGAAATGCACAGCACAAATGCTCATAGTGTGGGCAATAAAATTCCAGATCTACAGGCCAAATTGGCGAAGGCAGACTTGGATATTGTTGTCATTATGGAAACATGGGTCAGTGAGTCTCATGAATGGGATAAGGCCATGCCATCTGAAAGGATGGAGATGACAGAAATGAGAGAGGAGTAGCTCTTTATGTTAAAAGCGACACCCAAGCAACTGAAATGCAGGGGGTATGAGGAAAGGAAGAAGCGCTAGATGATAGCACTTCCGTTTACACTGATGTGGTGTACAGGTCTCCAAATCAGACAGCAAAACATTTTTTAATTATCTGATTTTTATATTCCGCTTTTTGGCACTTCAGAGCAGATTAAGTGCAGGTACTGTAGCTATTTCCCTGCCCCCAGAAGGCTCACAATCTAAGTTTGTACCTGAGGCAGTGGAGGGTACAGTGACTTGCCCAAGGTTGCAAGGAGCGGAAGTGGGATTTGAACCCTAGTCTTACTGGTTCATAACCCTCTGCTCGAACCTCTAGGCTGCTCCTCCATTCCAACACTGGATAGAAATCTGGCTGAAGATATTCAAAGGGGTGGAAGGGAAGAAAAAGACAAGTGCTGCTCGTTGGAGATGCGTATTGGAATATCCTTGCCTCAGAATCTGCAAGTAGAGATTGTGGAA
Organism: Rhinatrema bivittatum; assembly: GCF_901001135.1. Lineage (NCBI taxonomy): Eukaryota > Metazoa > Chordata > Amphibia > Gymnophiona > Rhinatrematidae > Rhinatrema > Rhinatrema bivittatum. Next base: position 292,912,032 of record NC_042621.1, read on the forward strand.
GCCTTTTAAGAGGCTATACTCAAACAAAAGGTAATGGAGCCCACAAAAGAAGTGATATTGGATTTGCTACTCACCAGTGGAAATAGTATCTCAAATGTCTGGGTATGTGCCCACCTGGGCACCAGTGACCATGAGACAGTATGGTTCAATATAATGGCCAAGAGGGAGGGAAGTCACATGAAGATCAATTCAATGAACTGTTATTAACCAAGGCAATAAACTATTAACCAAGTCAAACTGTTATTAACCAAATAGACTTAAAAATAGCCAATACTTATCACTGTGTGATAGCAGCATGGGATCTATTTACTATTTGAGATCTTGCCAGGTACTTGTGTTCTGGATTGGCCACTTTTGGAAACAGGATACTGGGCTTGATGGACCCTCATCTGACCTGGTTTTAAAGTCGTGGATTTTAAAACCACAGACTTTGGTAAAATGGCAACATACCTCAAGAAGGAGCTAGGAGGCTGGGAGATGATAGGTGAAGTAGAGCAACAGTGAACCATATTAAAATGAGCTATTACAAAGGTGACAAACCTTTATGTAAAAACTAATAAAAAACAAACAAACAAAAAATCCTTCTCCAAGATGATGGCTGAGAAAATGAAGGCAAAAAGACTGGCATTGATAAAGTACAAAGGAACACAGGGAAGAATATCTGGTGAAGCTGAAAGAGACAAGAAAATAAATCAGGATGTCATAAACTTGAGTAGAAGAAAAGATTGCCAAAGAGGTGAAGTGTGGTGACAAAACATTTTCCAATATATCAGAGAAAGGAGGAAGACCAGAGGTGTCATTGTAAGATTGAAAGGAGCAAGGAGAAAGATGAACAAATATTAGAAATATTAAACAAATAATCCAGGTTGGGTTGCACTAAGGAAGACAGTGTAGAAGGACTCTTGCTGACTAGCAAGAATACAAATGAGAGTGAGAGTAGGTACATTCTCATTTACAGAAGAGTGTTTGTGTGGATCTAGGAAACTTGAAAGTGGACAAGGCCATGGGGGCCAGATGACATCCATCCCAAGACACGGAGGGAGTTCCGAGACGTGCTGAAAGACCTGTTCAATAGATCCTTGGACACAGGCGTAGTGAGGCAGAACTGGAAAAGGGCGGATGTAGTCTCACTTTATAAAAGTGGAAACAGGAAGGAGGCTGAAAACTACAGCCCAATTAGCCTTAGCTCGGAAATGGGAAAGTTAATTAAGGAAAGGATAATGAGCTGTCTGTAGTTCAATGGGTTACAGTATCTGAGGCAACATGCTTCTATCAGAGGAAGATCCTGTCAAATGAATCTGATGGTTTTTTTGATTGGGAACCTGGAGAATTGGACTAAGGAAAATCACTCATTGTGGCATTCTTGGATTTCAGCAAGGTTTTTGATATGGTCCCGCATAGGAGGCTCATAAATTTAGAAGTAGGTGGGCCCCAAGGAGATGGAATGGATTCCAAATTGACTGACGTACA